>NC_091464.1:26910828-27238015 GCF_027789765.1 Dendropsophus ebraccatus
GGACATATGATGCATGTGGGTTATTAGTACCCAGGTGCATAACTTTACATTTATCCACATTGAACCTCATTTGCCAAGTGGACGCCCAAACACTCAGTGTGTCTAAGTCATCCTGTAACATCTGCACATCCTCCATAGACTGTACTGTACTACAAAGCTTGGTGTCATCTGCAAAGATAGAAACATTGCTGTTAATTCCATTCTCAATATCATTAATAAACAAGTTAAACAGAAGAGGGCCCAGTACTGACCCTTGGGGTACACCACTTATTACCGGGGACCATTCGGAGTAGGAATCATTGACCACCACTCTCTGGGTACGATTATTAAGCCAGTTTTCAATCCAGTTACACATTAAATTTTCCAAACCAATAGACTTTAACTTACCCATCAGACGTCCATGAGGAACTGTGTCAAACGCTTTTGCAAAATCCAGGTACACTATATCCACAGCCGCGCCGCCATCCAGGCTTCTACTTACCTCTTCATAGAAACATATTAGGTTGGTTTGACAGCTTCTGTCCTTAGTAAAACCATGCTGGTTATCACTTATAATACTATTAGCCACTACATATTCCTGGATGTAGTCCCTTATAAGCCCCTCAAATAGTTTCCCCACAATGGACGTTAAGCTTACGGGTCTATAGTTACCTGGGGAAGTTCGAGAGCCCTTTTTGAAGATCGGCACTACATTTGCCTTACGCCAGTCCCTCGGCACAATACCAGTAAGCAAAGAATCACGGAATATTTCATACAAGGGAAGTGAAATTACAGAACTGAGTTCCCTAAGAACTCTGGGGTGCAATCCATCAGGCCCTGGAGCTTTGGTTACATTGAGTTTGTTTAATTTATCTTGGACCATATCTATAGTAAACCAGTTCAGTACATTACATGTGTTAGCAGCACTGGCCCCACCCACCTCAGTACTGGCCCCACCCACCACAGCTCCATCCTCTTTTGTATATACAGAACTGAAGAACCCATTAAGTAACTCAGCTTTCTCCTGATCCCCAGTTATTAATTCCCCGTCGCCATTATTTAGGGGTCCTACATGCTCTGACCTTGGTTTTTTTGCATTAATATATTTGAAGAATTTTTTGGGGTTTCTTTTGCTATCTATAGCTACCTGCCTTTCATTGTGAATTTTTGCTGCTTTTATTACATTTTTACAGGTTTTGTTGACTTCTTTGTAATGTTTAAATGCTACAGCTGACCCCTCTGATTTATATTTTTTGAATGCCCCTTTTTTCTCATTTATAGCCCTTCTAACCTCGGTTGTAAGCCATGTGGGATTGGATTTTAACCGTTTATATTTGTTACCCATAGGAATATATTTGGCAGTACAGTTATTTAATGTGGATTTGAAGATTTCCCATTTATTAGCTGTATCCGTATGTGACAGCAGCCGCTCCCAGTCTATGCCCTGAAGTTCTGCCCTTAACCCAGGAAAATTGGCCCTTTTAAAATTAAGAGTTTTTGCCCTCCCAACATGCTTTTCTTTTCTACACTTTAAGCTAAAAGTCACTATATTGTGGTCACTATTACCCAGGTGTTCATGGACAGTGACATCCCCAACCAGCTCAGCGTTGTTAGAAATAACCAGATCCAACAAGGCATCACTTCTAGTTGGCTCCTCCACAAACTGGCCCAGAAAATTATCCTGCAGGAGGTTAAGAAATTCCCTCCCCTTTGTGGTTTTAGCTGAACCGTGACCCCAATCTATATCTGGGTAGTTGAGGTCCCCCATTATCACTACTGTTCCCTCCCGGGCAGCCCGCTCTATTTGTCTATTCAACTGGCCATCTACCTCCTCAGTAATGTTGGGGGGTCTATAGATTACACCAAGAATAATTTTTTCCCTCTTTTCCTCCTTCTGTAGTTCTACCCACAATGCTTCCACATCATCACAGTCATCTCCCACTATTGCATCTATTACACTCACTTTAATATCATTTCTGACATACAGACATACTCCTCCTCCCCTTCTGCCCACCCGGTCCCTTCTGAACAACGTAAATCCCTGAATATTGACAGCCCAGTCATGTGAGGAGTCCAGCCATGTCTCAGTCACACCAACCACATCAATGGACTCCTCCAGAACCAAGGCCTCTAGCTCCCCCATCTTGCTGGCTAGACTTCTGGCATTAGTAACCATACACTTTGTATTACCATCGAGTTTAACCGCTTCATTATAAGAAATGGGATTTATTACTGTGCTGTGGCTACAATCATCCTCACTGTTCATCCGCAACATATGGATCTCCCTATCCACTGCTCTTATCCTCCCCCCACAGGACCCTTCTCCTCCCTCCTCATTGTTCTGTCCCCTCTTTAACCTATCTGCCACTACATTACATACTACATTGTCCTCCCTCCACATCCCTAGTTTAAAAACCCCTCCACCCCTTCTAGGATTCTCTCCCCCAGCACAGCGGACCCCCTTCCATTAAGGTGCAAATTATCTGCGGAAAACAGATTGTACCCCAATGAAAAGTCAGCCCAGTGCTCTAAAAACCCAAACCCTTCTCCTCTACACCATGACTTGAGCCATGCATTTAACTCCCTAAGCTCCCGCTGTCTTTCCTGCGATGCGCATGGCACAGGCAGTATTCCAGAGAATACCACCTTGGAGGTCCTTCCCTTCAACTTAGCACCTAGTTCTCTAAAATTATTTTTAATAGACCTCTACCTACCTTGTATCCTGTCATTGGTTCCCACATGGACCACGACAGCTGGGTCATCCCCAGCCCCCCCAAGTAATTTATCCACCCTTTCCACCACATGCCGAACCCTGGCACCAGGGAGACAGCAAACCATTCGGTTGAGGCGGTCTTGGCGACAAATTATTCTATCCGTCTTCCTGATTATAGAATCCCCTACAACCACTAGCTGTCTAGGCCTACCTACAATACCATCCCGCCCACTACTAGTTGGACTGTTCCCCCGGCTGTTAGGGAGAACAGGTTCCACTAGAGCTGCCATTTCTGACACGGATGCCCTTGCATCATCACCTAACTTGGCAATTTTGCTTGGGCATATAGTAGGAGAAGTGGCCTTCCTTTTCTTGGATCCCTTACTGGTCCCTCTAACTACATTAACCCAGCTACTTACTTGGGCCTCCTGATCTATATCACCACCCTCCATCTCTAACCCACTAACTTCCTGCTCAGTGAGCCGAAGTTCCCTCTCAAGGTGGCCAAGTTCCCTCAGTGTTGCAATATGCTTCTCCAGATCTCTAACTCGAGCTTCTAGATGGGCAACATGCTCACATCTGTCACAGCGGTACTCACCCTGGAACACCTGCTCCAGTTGTGCGTACATGCAGCAGACTGCGCACTGAATGAATCCTTCCATCCTGCTAGCCATCATCCTCAGTGCAACAAAAACAGTGAAAAAGAAAGAGATTAGCACTTACCAGAACTTGTAACTCCTTCTTTCAACTCCTTTTTTAAACTCCACTTATTTTCAACCACTTGTCAGCAAGCACACACAGTGAGTGCTGAGCCTTGATTTAAGCACCTGAGATCAATTAACCCCACCCCCAGGTGCAGAGCAGACCAGAGAAAAAAAAAACTGTTTGGACCTGTTTAACTAAGCAACTATGGCACTAGCTATCTATGCACTGCAGCAATGCACACCACACAATTGCACAAAAACAACAATATATCAGTCACTCCAAACCCACAGAATCACCAACAACTCCTTTTTTAAACTCCACTTATTTTCAACCACTTGTCAGCAAGCACAGTGAGCAAGCACAGTGAGTAAAGCCCATATGAATGAGTTACATATATATTAGCAGTACGGCTCTGATCACACTGACGTGTATAAAGCCCCTATTCCACGGGTCGTTTAGAGGAGCAATATCGTTCGTATTCGGTCGATATCGGCCGCTACGAACGATATTCGTCCCGTGGAATAGAGTGCAATGATCAGACGAAATCGTTCATGTCGGCTGATCGTTGCAGTCGCTTGTTTTTCAACATGTTGAAAAACAAGCGACTGATATAGCAGCGATCTGCTGCCGTCGCTCCGTTGAATAGGAGCATCGGCAGCAGGCGCTGCTATATCCTATGGGCTGCCCGAACGACCAGCGATCCCCCGGGCAGCCCCCCCGCAGCTCCCCGCCGCCCCTCCCGCTCGCTGACGCCGCGTTGAATAGCGGCGGCAGCGAGCGGGGAACGAGGAGCAAACGAGCGCTAATAGCGCTCGTTTGCTCCTCCAAACGACTCGTGGAATAGGGGCATAATGAAAGACTGGAGGCTGTAACAGATCTGTCCAAAGACCACAGACGAACCCCTGTGAACTTTAATAGGGTCTGTCAAGGTTTTTTTTTTCCAACAGCAAAACTAGCTCTGAGAATTGCACTATAACCATCAAAAACTATAACCATCTTGTGATTGGCCGAGCGCTCCGTCAACTAACTGGCCATTCTAAAGATAGAGCGCGCGGGACCCAGGGGGGAAGACAGCGCAGAGAAGACCTGACAGGTAATGTATGATGCTGCAGCCTGTCAAATCGTTGGTCGCCCGCCGCACACCGCTATTCAACCGTAGCGATGCGCGGTGGGGGAACAATGATTTTAGGTCTGGCCCTAAATGAACGATCATCGGCTGATCGTTCTCTCTATTTCACCAAACGATAATCGGCCGAATCGGGCCGAATGGGGCCGATCCGGCCGATTATCGTTACTGTGGAATAGGGCCCTTACGGTGTTAGAAAAAGTCAGGACTACAGTGCTAGTTAATGACCTACTTTTCTCCTGACTGGGCAAAGGAGCATGAGCTAGTAAACCAGCAGAATGTTATACTTTAAATGTTATGAGTCTGAATAGTAGTATACAGATGCATAATGTTCTAGGATGTTTCGATGCCATACCCCCACCAGCCGCTTTTATGTTGGGGTAGTGAGCTATGTTTCTGGCCACAATACTCTTACAGGCCCTATTACACAGCCTGATTATTGTTAATGAGCTCATTTACCCAATAACAGGCCTATTCACTGTATACATATCTCAGTCTAAACAGGGGATGTGCATTTAAATGGCAAATGAACCATACAGCGATTGTTCAGGCGACAGGCTGTACCATTAATTGTGCCTTGTAGAGACAATGCAACTGAGCGACAATCAGCAAGACTGCAGCAGCACATGAGGACCTGTAAAAGAACCCAATGGGCTATTCCCAGTATGGGACTTTAATATCAGAGGGGTGGGGTGTCAACACTCAGCACCCCCGGTGATCAGCTGTTTGCCCAAGCAATGGCTCTGAAATATACAGATATATAAAGTTAAAAGCACAATGCTTCATTCACTGTGTAGTGGCTATGCCAAGTTACTGCAGTTCAGCTTCCATTGACATAAACAGGAACTGCAGTAACCCAGCACAACCACGACACAGAGAATGGAACCATCTGCATTTAATTCTGTTCATCTCCAGAGCTGTAGCTCGACATGGGTGCCAGGTGTCAATATCCCATTTCTCTGGTAACGATGGACTATCCTGACCAGTGGCTGTGACGCCCATTTTTACTGGTACTCTTCTCCATCTAAAATACACACTCACCCTTCTTGTTTTCTCGAGGAATGTTGTTTTGCCTGGATTGGTTTCAGAAGCATTGACACCGTTTACAGTTTTAGGTTCAAGCTCTGCAAATAAATGAACAAAAATAAAATGAATGTATTTCAAACTTTTTTTTTTTTTACTACATATGGGAGACTTCCTGACACCTATTATCATCCAACGTTTAGAACAACAAGTTGTCCACATGACCATGTAAGTAGGACTATATACTTCATGCAATGTTCAGCTTCTAGCAGTATCTGCTTGCGTTTCATATCAGAACATACAACAACTTATGATATGCCTTGCAGGGACTATCTTTCCCGAGACATTCCCAAAAAACGTGATCATGGCTGCTAGGAACAATTCTTTAATACGCCAGCCTGTAACTTATTATGTCATTATGATGTAATGGTAGTTACTGAGCCGAGTTATATAGTAAAAATTACACACCTTGTTCCACGTTCCTGATAGCTGTATTCTCCACTTTATTTATTTTTTTGGCCTAATAAGGAAAAAAAAAATACATGATTGCACATATAAATATATTTTTAGGATTAGTGATCAGTTACAGATTGATCAGCTGTGCAGCCCTTTCCTGCAAGCAGCCATTGGCCACACATCCTATATTACACAGGGAGATGTGCGGCCAGCAGTTGATGATTTTTCAGCAGGTCAGAACAACCTGATCAGGTTAAGGCTGAGTTCACACAGTGTTTTATGCAGTCAGTTTATTTCATCCATTTTTTCCATTAAACGGATACATTAAACAGATGTATTTGTGTGCATTCGTTTGGATACGGTTTCCATTGACTTCCATTATAAAAATGTACAAAAAAAGTGGTTGACCATGTGTTTGTGTACATTAAAAGTAACCATTTAAGTACAGATCCGTTAATGCACAGCAAAAACTCAGTGTGAACCCAGCCTAATTTGGTGGGAAGGGAGGAGAACAAAGCATCGGTGTGTAAAGCCCCTATTACACAGGGTGACTGAGGAGCTGTCAACGCTCGTTTGCTCCTCGTTGCTGCTGCTACTACACGCGGCAGCAGCGAGCTGGTAAGAGTCGGGCGGGCCGCGGGGAGTTGCCGGGGGGTGGGGGGCGGGGGCTCTGCCCAGGTGATCGCTAGATTGTGTGGGCAGCCCATAGCAGATAGCAGTGGTCTGCCGCTGCCACTTCTGTTCCACCAAGCGACGCCAGATCTCAGCTATATGAGTCGTTTGTCTTTCAACTTGTTGAAAGACAAACGACTACAATGATCAGCCAACATTGTTCATGTTGGGTGATCATTGTGTTCTATTACACGGGACAATTACGGCCGATAATCATTCCGTGTAATAGAGCCTTAAGCCTGTGTAAAGGAGACCGGTAGATAAACCGATTATATTTACTGCTTCTGGATGGGCACACAATAGTATCAGTACACCTGCAATCTCACCTCTGGCGCTGGGATCACATGTTCCTCAGATTTGCGTTCAAGCACTTTAGGTTCATTCTTTTCTGTCACTACATCTGCATTTTCTTCTTCATTACTGTCATCATCATCTTCCTCCTCATCCTCAACTTCCTCCTCATCTTCTTCTTCTTCATCCTCCTCCTCTTCAGACTCTTCTGCTTTATCTGTTCCCTGCTATATTACAAATAAAAGAACACAACTTTTTAGAACTGTCTTCCTGGCTTGTAGCGCTATTGCCACTTTGTCTGCACTATACACTGTAAATAATAAACAGTAAGAAATCTTATTAATACTGCTACAATACGAGACAAACAAATGGACAATGGAGGGTAACAAATAACTACAATTCTAGGCAAAGGCCTACCTTGAACAGGCACAGTTATGGCATCAGGCTTATGTCGTAGAAATTACCACTAAAAATCTGGTTTTAAACAGCCAAGGACCTTATACATGGTGGACTTAGAACTATTTATAAGGGGCTGGATGTCCATAAGGAAGGAGGGGTATATTGGTAAAGGTCATGTATGTACAAACACACAATTCTAATTGTCACACCCATAGCTTAAGTTCACAGTTTAGACATTAAGGGTAGTTTCACACCTACCGGATCCGCAGAAGATCTCACGCTGCGGATTCGCAGCTAAATCAGCTGCGGATTCAGTACCATTCACTTCTATGATAGCACATACTTGCAGCGGGATTGACATCCCGCTGTATGTGCTCTAACCCCCTGCCACCCACAATGTAGCCCCACCGCCCGCCGCCATCAGCCCCGCCACCCGCATCCTGCAGCCCACCGCCGAGAGCATACAATACCTGCTCAGCAGCGCGGCTGCAGTGAGGCTCCCGACTCCGGTCCCACTCAGCCGATCAGCGGACGGCTGCAGGATTCGGGCGGCGGGGCTGATGGGGCTGCGGGCGCCGGTGCTGATGCGGGCGGCGGGGATTCAGGCTGATGGGAGCGGGGATGTGGGCGGTGGGGCTGTAGGCTGATGGGGACGGGGATGCGGGGGGCGGGGCTGTGGGCGCCGGGGCTGATGGGGGCGGGGATACGGGCAGCGGGTCTGCGTTGTGGGCGGCAGGGGGTTAAAGCACATTCTCACAACAGGATGTCAATCCTGCTGCGAGTATGTGCTCTATAGGAATGAATGGGACTGGATCCACAGCGGTTCTTGCTGCCAATCCGCAGCGTGAGATCCGCTGCGGATCCGGTAGGTGTGAAACTACCCTTTGGGGGTAATTTACCAAGGCCTGCATCCCCAGGCCATGCAGCAGCTGTTCAATGCTCCCATGCCATTGCATGGTTAACTTGAAACCAACCCTTCCCAACAAATAAATTAATTAGGATCTTTTTTTTTTTCCAAGAAGAATGCATTGAATCTCTAAATTTCTACTTAAACAAAGTTTTCTTTACACTTACATCAAAGACGCATTCCTATAGACTCAAATATACATAATACTACTGACTGTGACTGTAAGCAAATGTCTATTTCAGACACACACCTACATAATTATTTTCTTACCAGAGGTGGAAGTATAAAGCACAAGACAGAAGGACTCCTAGGATACACACAGTGCGGCTGTAGTCATCCTTCTGCTGCCTGGATCATTTTCAAAGGTTTCGGAAGGTATTCAGTTCCATGCAGGCTACAAATTGTATTTAGCTGCAATATCACACTCAAAGCAGTGTATGGGACCATACCATAGTTCTCTATACCTCCCATTTTATAAAGAGGCATACAGAAGTTAATATGGAAAACGGCACATAAAACATATACCATATGTTCCATCAGATGCCACATTTCTGAAGGGGGATTATAATACTGTATGGAGAAATCACACTGTGCACCCAGGGTGCCTAGAGTGCTGTAGTATGGAGACGCAGACTTATTGTTATGCTGTGAGTACGAGCCCTTATACTCATATGGGTACATACATACATGCAAGGACATATACAATTACAAGGTAGTGCCAAACCTTGCAAGAAGCAATATGGCCAGGGACTTGGGAACCTTTACCAAACTGATGAGAATAAAGATGGAACACAAAAACTCCATTCACATGTTGCTTTTGTCAGATTCAATCTCGAAACCCCAAGTCCAACAAAATGTATATGAAAACCACTGTACAAAGCCAAAGAGTTTGTCTGTATCACATTAAGAGTCCTATTATGTGAGCTGATGAGCAATCGAATGGAGCCTCGGTTGCGAGTCTCAAAACACGGGATAGCCAGATATCTCTAGCCTGTTGCCACTGGCTGATGGGAGCCCTTGTCATGTTCGCAATACTCGCATCTTGAGTTAGACATTGACAAAAAGGGCCCACCCTGGTGTTTCCCTATTTATGTTCCAATACTCGCAACCGAGTGGGACTTAAGGGGCTATTTATCAGGATGGTGTGGTGCTCTCCCTATCATGGAGGCACCCCGTGGCAACAGGCTAGAGATATCTGGCTATCCCGTGTTTTGAGACTCGCAACCGAGGCTCCACGGACTCTTGTTTTGCATATTTAAATTTTGGGGGGCATCAGTGGAGACTCTTGATTGAGTACTTCATTGGAATTTTTTTCACTGTTCTCCTTGAGTTCAGTGATAACTGTGTTTTGTTGGCCCATGTAATAGTGGACATACAGAGGACAATGATGCAAGCATGGATGGTCCAACAATTGTTCGGGTGGCTCTACCAATACAATGATTAAGTAGAGGTTTCCTATACAAGTGTCATCATGCTAGATGGGTGCTTGCTTATAGCCATGAGTAAATCCATCTAGAAGGGCCTTTGGAGTCCTACATTTGGCATTTCCATACAGCTTCTGTGCTTCCACTATATGGCCATGCTCACACCACGCGTAACAGCGGCCGTTCTATGACCTGGCCGGATCACAGAACGGCCGGTGTTTTTGAAGATCATCCTGCCCGATACTGTAGTACTGGCCGGATGATCTTTGCTTCTGCTGAATTCACAGCTGAATTCACTGTTGCACACAACTAAGCATGCGGCCGGAGCCATTGTGTGAACTCAAAATGAATTCAATGAATAGTGGCCGCAGAAAACTGACACGTCAATTTTTTGCATGGCAAATAGCGATCCCGGTTGGAGTGTATACTATGTGTAATCACGGCCGTGTTGCAAATCGGCAACAACGCTCGTGATTAAAACTTAACTTACGCTGTGTGAACATGGCCTAACACAGGAAAATATAAGGGAATATTTTGCTATGATTTTTTGAGGCATTATAATATTACTAGAATATTATGGGTACTTTATTTTCAGGGTATAGTGAAAACAGAATGTTAAAATAATTGACAAATTTGTAGTAAAGGAAAAACTAAAATGTTTCATGGCCAATAGGTATTCAGATTCTTTGCTATGACGCTTGAACACTTTGAGATCCTCCCATTTCTCTTGATCATTTTTGAGATTTTTCTACATCTGACTGAAGTGACGCCCCACCACACTTGGGAATTGGTAGAGAAGAGCCTTGGTAAGAGGTAACCAATAACCCAATGGACACTTTAGTATAGTAAATTTGGTGCTTTATAGCAAAGAGGCCAGAAAGAAGCCTCTCTTCAGTAAAAGACCTTTACAAAAAAAAAAACCTAAAAGGACTGTGAGAAATTCTACACGTCATGACTGAAAAAAAACAGGTACTGCTCATCACCTGCCCAAAATCATCCCTAAAGTTAAGCATGGTGGTGGCAGCTGTTTTACAGTGGCTGGGACATTGGAGATTGGTCAGGGTTGGGGGTATGCTGAATAGTGAAAAGTACTAAATGAAGTACTAAATTGAAATGATATTCTAAATGAAAACCTGATCAAGCTGTAATGCAGATGGTGTCCTCTCGTTTACCTGTCTGTACACCTGTTTGTATACACTAAATAAAGAAACAGAGAAAACTTCAAGCGGTGAGTGCCAGGTCTTTGCTTTCTCTATGAACCTCTGTAGAAAACCTGATCCAGAGTGCTCTAGAATGGGCCAAAGGTTCTCCTTCCAACAAGATAATGATTCTTAGCACAAAGCCAAGACAGCAAAAGAGCAACTTATGGATAACTATGTGAATCTCCTTGAGTGGCCCAGCCAAATCCCTGATATGAACCCAATCAACAATCTCTGAAGACCTAAAAATGACTGATGGTGCCATCCAACCTGACAGAGCCTGAAAGGATCGCAGAGAGGAACGGCAGAAAATCCCTAAACCTAGGTGTGTAAACCTTGTGGAATGAGGGCAGCAGAATTCTGTGGCAGACCTCTCTGTTGCGAAATCCCGCCTGCCTCAGAGTCCCATAATGTATCGGGGGGGGGGGGGGGGGGGGGATCGGTAGGGGCTCGCTCGCCTCTGTTCCACTCAAAGAATTGACATGTCAATTCCGCCGATTTTACTCAGTGTAAACATACCCACTATAAGTAGGCTGGAAACTGTAATCTCTGCCAAGGGTGCTTCAACTAAGTGCTAAATGAAAGCTCTGAATACCTAAGTCAATTCAATATTTAGTTTTTTCCTTTTCAATAAATGAAATATTCTAATTTTACTTTTATTTCTTCTTTTTATTTTAGCACAAGGCCGCAAACATAACATAATGTAGAATAAATAAAAGGGTCTGATGACTTCAAATGCAATAAACAACTATCAGAGTGGCTTTTTAAACTTACTATGAATGCTAATAATGCCGGCTAATGTACAGAACATGGCAATGTCAAGTTTGCTGGTGGTTGCTTGGTTATGGGAGCAAAGTCCATGAAGTCCTAGACATGCAGATATTGTGCTGTTATTGGTCCCAGAAGCAGCTTGAAACTGAAAAGTCAGGGTTGCAATTGACAACAGATGGAGTGCTAAAAGGTTCACAGCACTTACATGACAGTCTGCATAGTTTTGGCCTATAAGTGTATACATACACTGGTTATTTTTCAAAGTTATTATTTTTTTTAAGTCCAGTGAAAAAACAGATTACAACTCTGTAGTATTAGTTACTGATTCTTTACTTGGAAATTATAATTCACAGGAAAAAGGAATTAAAAAAAAACAAACACAGAAACAAGAAGAGTCAGCAAGGCAAAAACATAAAGGAAGTGTGAAGAACAAATAAGAAATAAAGACAGTCAACACTGACACATACATAGCACCAACAAGATGTTCACTTGCACACTAACATACACAAAATGCACAATTTATATTTAGTTTAGTTAAAAAAAAAATGGTGAAGAAGACTACTCTATAGTTAGCTGTATAAAAAAAAAATAAAAAACTAATAATAATAATAATAAAAAATAATAATAGAAAAAAAAGATAAGGCAGAAGAATTCGATATGATGATACAAGACAATCTGATAACATTAAAGGGGTTGTCCTATTACAGACTTTATTATAGAAACTGACCCAGCTAACGGCCCAGAGTCTTGTTCTGGAAACCGTTAACCATAGCCGGTCTTGCTGGGGGAGAATTTATCCACATATTACTTAAGAGTTAGGTACTGCGGTAAAATATTATCCCAGAACTGAACAGATTGGTCCAGAGATTTTAATTTTGCTAAGTTTTCAGATTTTGTGCATTCTGATTCTTTAAGTTCCCTTTTTTTAATGTTTTTAACATCCTTTTTCTGCTTTTCAATATCTTTGCTACTTTTCTTTGATATAAACTTATTTACAGCAGTTTTCTCTTCCCCTTTTTTATAATTCTTCCTTTTTTTCCCTTTTGCTTCTTTTTCTTCCTCCTCCTCCTCTCCCTCTTCTTCTTTATCCTCATCATCCTCTCCCTCTTCTTCATCCTCGTCCTCTTCTTCTTCACCATCCTCCTCCTCTCCCTCATCTTCATCTTCCTCCTCTCCCTCTTCTTCATCCTCCTCCTCTCCCTCTTCTTCATCCTCCTCCTCTCCCTCTTCTTCATCCTCCTCCTCTCCCTCTTCTTCATCCTCCTCCTCTCCCTCTTCTTCATCCTCCTCCTCTCCCTCTTCTTCATCCTCCTCCTCTCCCTCTTCTTCATCCTCCTCCTCTCCCTCTTCTTCATCCTCCTCCTCTCCCTCTTCTTCATCCTCCTCCTCTCCCTCTTCTTCATTCTCCTCCACTCCCTCTTCTTCATTCTCCTCCTCTCCCTCTTCTTCATTCTCCTCCCCCTCATCTGCATTCTGCTCCTCTGCCTCTTCTTCTTCCTCCTCCTCTCCCTCTTTGTTCTCCGCTTCCCCCTCTTCTTCATTTTCCTCTCCCCCTTCTTCGTTGTCCTCCTCCCTATCTTTTTCATCCTCCTCCTCCTCACCCTCTTCTTCATCCTCCTCCTCTCCCTCTTCTTCTTCATCCTCTTTCTCACCCTCTTCTTCATCCCTGTCTTCTTCTTTCTCATCATCTTCCTCTCCTTCCTCCTCCCCTTCTTCATTCCCTTCATCCGCCTTTCCTTCTTGATCTTCCTCCTCCTTGCTTTCTTTATTTTTACTTTCTTCTTCTTCAGACTCTTCTTCCTCCTCTACTTCTTCACTATCCTCATCATCCTTACAGCTTTCTTCGACATCATCCTCTCCCTCCTCATTGCCCTCACTCTCATCCTCTCCTTGTCCCTCACTGTCTTCTGTTTCTCTTTCAACTTCCTCCTTTTCAGATTCTTCTGATTCATCAAAAGTCTTTTCCACTTCATGCTGTTGCATTTTTGACTTTTTCACCCTTTTTTCTTTATAACCTTCCTTTTCTTCTTCCTCATCCACCTCCTCTTCGTCACTTCCTTTCCCTCGCTTTATAACATCCTCTTTGAATTCCTCCTCTTCCTCCCCATTACTACTTGTTATATAACTATCTCCATCTATTTTTCCTGTTTTATTTTCTTGTAAAACTAACGCCTCCACACTTTCTTTTTGCTTAACAACAAGTATTGTACTTTCTTTCTTTTTCTTAAAATACTTAGGTGTTGCTCGTTTTTCGGAACACTCAGTACTACCAGAACTATATTCATCCTTAAAACGCAGAACCCTATTTTCATCATTACATTTCAATGCTTCGTCTATACTACTGCTGCCTTCTAGCATGCGGTTTAAACTAGCGGCATCTTTTACTAAACTAACACCTTTTCTGAATTTGTCTTCTGCTAAATTACCTGAACTGGATGAGGAGGAGTACGACATATGACCATCTCTACTGCTCCCTCTCTTTAACACTTTAATAGCCTCATTGCTCTTGACGCGCAAAATCTGAGGGGGAATGCATTGTGGTTTATTAATCCCTGAAGTGCTGTCAGACTCACTAGCTCCTACATAGGTGACACCAGATTTAACTTGGACTACATTTGTTTGGTTAACTTTTGATATTTGCTTTACTTGTCTTCTGCTATTGGCCTTAGAAATTACTCGATTTGGCTCAGCATCTTCAGCAATATTCAATTCTTTTTGATTTAAAACAAATCTGGATTTTCCAGCTTCAGATGCTTTTCGAAATTTGGCCTGCATGTATTTTTTAACTACCTCAGCATGGGCATCTACACTAGACGTTCTAGACTCATCACTATTAGAGCTGAACGAATTATTTTTTAAGGACGTTGATGAAAGCCGAGATCTGCTCCTTTCCTTCATTTGCTTCATCTCAACCTTACCATCACCTTTCAGTTCCACATTTTTAATGTTCTTCTATTCCACCGAGAAGCAACACAATGAAGAAGAAAAATGGAAAGAATGAGAACAGATGAAATGCATAAAAAGATAACAGGAACGTCAACAGAGTACTATACTATAACAAAATGCTGCCCTGCAGGCTGAAATTGGGAAAGAGCACAGTTCATATGTACACAGCCTTTCCGGTTTCTAGTACCTGGGGCACCATTTCATTAGTGTATAGGACCGATATGAAACTAAAACAGATTGAAAGAAGACAGAGAGATGAGAAATGGAAAGACATATATTTTAGCTTAAAAGCCAGAGAGCAAACCGAGTTTTCGCCATACCCTAATAGTGGTCCAAGAATCGAGAGCAACAAAATAAGTTCCATGAGCTGTACAAAAACCTAATAAAGCTTTATACATGAAATTAAAAAATGATTTCTTCAACAATGAAGCAGCAACAGTAGATGATAAATTATTTTGTACATGTAATGTCTCAATAAATATTAAAAGAACAGCTGACCTGCCTTTACTGTTAAGTACTCAAAAATTAGAATGATCTTGTACCTGTCAAGTAGTCATCCAACGGGGCAAGACTGATATCTAGAGAACATATTTAATGTATAGTGATTGGTGAGGACACCCCCATCAAACCTGGGAGATTTTACTCAGTTGTTTCAATAGCTTTCATTTATTATACTGGTGAGTGATTGCATATGCATCTTATTGTCTCCCCCAAGAATGATGTGAGTATACACTCACCGGCCACTTTATTAGGTACACCTGTCCAACTGCACGTTGCCACTTAATTTCTAATCAGCCAATCACATAGCGGCAACTCAGTGCATTTAGGCATGTAGACATGGTCAAGACAATCTCCTGCAGTTCAAACCGAGCATCAGTATGGGGAAGAAAGGTGATTTGAGTGCCTTTGAACGTGGCATGGTTGTTGGTGCCAGAAAGGCTGGTCTGAGTATTTCAGAAACTGCTGATCTACTGGGATTTTCACGCACAACCATCTCTAGGGTTTACAGAAAATGATCCGAAAAAGAAAAAAACATCCAGTGAGCGGCAGTTCTGTGGGCGGAAATGCCTTGTTGATGCCAGAGGTCAGAGGAGAATGGGTAAACTGGTTCGAGCTGATAGAAAGGCAATAGTGACTCAAACAGCCACCTGTTACAACCAAGGTAGGCAGAAGAGCATCTCTGAACGCACAGTACGTCGAACTTTGAGGCAGATGGGCTACAGCAGCAGAAGACCACACCGGGTGCCGGGTGTTCTTTCAGCTAAGAACAGGAAACTGAGGCTACAATTTGCACAAGCTCATCGAAATTGGACAGTAGAAGATTGGAAAAATGTTGCCTGGTCTGATGAGTCTCGATTTCTGCTTGAACATGACAATGAGTTCACTGTACTCCAATGGCCTCCACAGTCACCATATCTCAATCCAATAGAGCATCTTTGGGATGTGGTGGAACGGGAGATTCGCATCATGGATGTGCAGCCGACAAATCTGCGGCAACTGTGTGATGCCATCATGTCAATATGGACCAAAATCTCTGAGGAATGCTTCCAGCACCTTGTTGAATCTATGCCATGAAGAATTGAGGCAGTTCTGAAGGCAAAAGGGGGTCCAACCCGTTACTAGCATGGTGTACCTAATAAAGTGGCCGGTGAGTGTATATAAGCCATTAAAAGGGAAACAATCAGCCCAATAGGGCTGATTAGGTTCCTTGCATGACTGTATAGAGCTGCACATACTAGCCGTGGCTGCCGCAGCTTTATACGGGATGCGGTGCAGGCAGAGGAGGACAGGTAGTCATCTGGGCGGCTCTCCGTCTGCGCTTAGTGGGGATGATTGACAGACAGAGAGGCCAGTAACGGGCCTCTCTGCCTGTCAATCATCCACGCCAAACACACTGACTAGACACGGGCGGGGAGCCGCCCAGATGACTACCTGCCTGCTTCTGCCTGCCGCGCGCAGAGGGATTAAAACTTAATTTTCTCCCATATAAAGCTGCTGCTGCAGGAGCGGCCAATGCGTTACAGTGCCATACACAGCAGGATTCCGTTCCTCCTGTGTATTGTATGGTCTCTGGTCTCCCAGGGAAGGAGGGGGGGGTGTAATTGTTTTTTTATTTGTTTATTGTTTAAGAAAAAAATCTGTAGAACTCACACATGATTAAAACATTTTGACATCCACTAGAGAAGAATCCTACATACCTTTCTTTTGTGAACAGGTGAGAAAGTGTTGTTACCTTGGTTCATGCTTACTGCGTGTGTCTAAAATACAAAACATATTGTAATTATTATTATTATAATGTTTTCTAGTGAACAATTCATAATGCTTAAAAGGGGTTTGCCAACTCTTACAAGTTGTCTGCATATAATTAAAAAAAAAAAGCTTTATGTATATTATTAACTGCTGTAAAATAAGTCACATGCGGTCACAGGACCATGCTCCTGGTCTATCTGCCCTTTCCCCCTGCCCTGACATACCAGACATCCCATACCACATGCCTCATCTCCGCTGCTCCTTGGCTCTTCCACCTCCCTTGCTATCTCGGGAGGGATTGTGTTACTCATGCTGGGCAGCAGTCCTAGTGAGCAATTGAACAGCATACTGTGTTTGGTAACAGCCACTTTAGTCTATAATGGCATTGCCTGGTTTTTCTGTATTTTTATTAGCTTGAAAAACCCCTTTAAATGACATAGTGCTAACATATATCTTGTAACACTACAAAAATACAGAATATCTTGAAAGAGGAGGTTCTTTGGCATTTTTACAATTAACTTCAAGACTATAACAGAATAAAAAGAGTTGTGCAAAAGCACATGAAAAAAGTTTTTTTTTTTTTTGTCTGTTTGATGCATCTAAGATAAAACGATCAAACTATGCCTTATATAATAAATAAATAAAATCTTTTTGTTTCAGGCTGTCACTCTTAATGCGCTCCCCTACATTTTACATTGGTAGACTAGGAATCTGGAGGGTAGAGACGGAGGGCAATGTATCGATCAGCAGAAGTTCAAATTACACAGGACTTTAAACTGTCCCTTTATACTATTAAACATAATATTTCAAATAAAACTAAAATAACCTGACAATGAAGAGAGCATATAGTGTAAATTTTTATACTAAACTTAATAACAATGAAATGGGGAGGGTGGGATTACTCAATCCCTTCCCGCCGTGCAGAATGCCAAAATTATGCAATTTGATCTTCACAAGCCCTCTTTTTGCTGCATGTACTATTACTTTTCATAAAATATTTTTGCCACTCTGCACTGGATCAGAGAATAATACATCCCCCCTATATCCAGTACTAAGTGGCCTATTGTGGTGGTTGAGAGCAGCAAGAATTTTATCATTTATGTCCCCTCAGGGAACTCAGAGCTCAAGATCACAAACATAAGGCTCAAATAACAATATTTTAATAGTAATCAGCACAATATTCTGGACCTATAAAGTTCAAAGATGAACATTTATTTTAAAGATCAAGATCCATCCACCTGTTCAAAAATGTAAACTACATCTAAGCTTTGAATAAAGTTTAATAAACTCTTTATAACAGCTGTACCATATTCAGAATGTCTGTGGTGCCCCCAAAACTCCGCTGGCTCACGGTATCAGATTCATCATCTGCAGAAAAGCTTTTCACCAGGTCAGGTCTTTGCTTTATGTCTAAAAAAAAATAATAAAAAAATAAGTATTTTGATATGCAAATACGAGACTACAGAGCGGGCGCAAATCAATTAGGAAGAAAAGTTTTCTTATTTTTTTTTTATTTTTAAGAATACATAAAATTAAACAAATATACCAATGTTAATATGGCTGTAACCATGTTTTCCAAGCCGCCGAGGGGGAAGTGAGCGCCAAACTGTCAGTTCAGCACTCGCTAACACCTTGTTACCCGCTCGCTATCTGTGCTATTAAACGCACAGACAGCGAGTGGAAGTGGACCCTTAGATCATCAGGGCTGCCCATTGAAGCAGCAGCCCGTCACTCGCATGATTGTTGCATTTTAACATGTTGGAACACCACGATCAGCCTCCAGGATCATGGTCTTTTAACATTTCCTACTACATCAAATGAGTATGAGCAGAAATGGCCGGTAATCAGCCACGTACGGCGGTTAATCATTTGGTATAATAGGGCCTTAGGGACTGCATCAAACTTCTTAACCCACCAGTAACCAAATACTGTATGCTCGGGTTCGTACAAATCGGATGGGTCTACATTAATATTAAGTCAATAGTTTTCCTATTTTTCTGCTGTTACCTGGTTTAGAGGCTGCTGCGGAGTCTTGGGCACTTGATTCACTACTGAGTTGTCTTACTTTAAGAAGGTTTGGTGGAACAGTGTTGCTCGGAACAGGCAATGATTCCATTAAGTTACTTTTTAATGGTGGTAGGGTGCGGGTCAAGTCACGTATCTGCTCAGGTGAATATTTCTTAATGAAAGAAGAACAAGTTACAGATGTGCTTTCAAAATGATCAGAGAACGGTAACTGTAATAACACTCTACTAATGCTGCTGAATATTGCAAATATAGGAACGAGACGCTTTCAATGGCTATAGGAGAAAGGTGCCCAGTCTGCAAATGCCTACCTGTGGTAAACAGCTACAATCAGAAAAAACAAACATGCCATTATGGGGACCTCCCAACTCTTCTGAAAGCAAAGGTTGGGAAGAGAAGGATTGGGCATGTTGGATAAGTGCTCAATCCTTTTCTTCTTCAAGATATAAGCCATCCCCAGAAGAGTCTATCAGGTACTATCTGCCATCTCCCAGCTAAGAACGCCTCCACAATCAGCCCTGCATGTACTGTATGTGGAGAGATCAGGAGAGAACTAGCCTTAAAGCCTTATTCCACGGGACGATCATTTAGATAACCGTTAAATCGTTCAGATCGAAGCGATAATCATTCGGTTGACTAGCAGTTAACGATTAAATAACTAACGAGAAATCGATGATCGCTTAATGAAACCTGGACCTATTTTTTTGTTGTTCGTTAGCAAATTGTTTGCATGGAATAAGACGTCGTTCAGTCATTCGCAGTAGCGACGACAAAACAACCACCAAAACGATCATAAGTAACAATCGTTGTTCCGTGTAATTGGGTGAACCATTTCACCTCGTTCGCAATAGTGGTAGTTTGTTCATTGGGTGTAAATAAGCAGTTCCCCAGCACCACCCACTAGCGTTCACACCCCACTTTGCAATAAGGTTTCCACCAACCTTGTGTTCAGAGAACAGATGTGCTAATCAACAAATTGCACCCCTATATCTCAGGTATGTTGGGGTGTTGCAAGAAAGTGGAAATCTTATTGGAACAAGGGAACCACAGCCTAAACTGACCACAAAAAAAAACTTTGCTAAACTCTGACATGTCTAATGATATTCAGACCCCCACCGATGTCTATAATAATTTAGGAAAAGCTGTATTTGTAAAAAGGGACAGGGTGGGCTAAATAAAAAAAAAATGAGTCCTGTGAGTCAGGTCCCCGCTGCTGCCAATGACTGAAGTAGTAAGCATTTCCTGTTTGGAGATTAACATGGACCCACTGAGTGCTAGAACAGCAATATATCTATGAGGTGAGTAATGCTATTTTTTTTTATCCTGATCACTGTATTAATTAAAGAGGTATTCCAAGAAAACCAACTTTTCCCTTATCCACAGGAGGGGTCCAACCTCTGTATCCCCCAACTATTTCTGTATAAGGCCCCGGCTTCTGTATTATGAATACCATTCCTATGGAGCGACGGAAACAGTAGAGTACGTCAGCTATTCTATCGGCATCATGTTATAGAGCAGGAAGAACTGAGCAGACTGATATATGTCATTGTAGGAAAAAGTTCAGTATAATTTGTTGATTGGAATCCCTGCTCACTCTGTGATAAAGAGTCCAGTGGGCGGTGTCACTCAATGGACTCTTTACCATGGAAACATCAATTAATAAATTACAAGTTATGCTGAATCTTTTCCCATAAAGATATACAGCTCTTTCTGCTCTATAACATAATGCCAATAGCTTAGGTAGCAATGTCATGGTGACGGGATCCATTTAAACACCTTTCACAGACAGTTATATAACATAATTCAGATGTATAGCACGGTACTTATTATACAGGATTTAAAATATATACAGAGCAAATTATATATATATATATATATATATATATATATGTTAATTAAAGACTACATACTTTCTCCCTCCGTCTATCACGCGCAGATGGAGATCTCTGGAGTGATGTAGATTTTTCTCCGTCCCCATTGACCATTAAATAGTTCTCTTTCAGCTCATCACAGATGACCAGCTCAGATTCTTTAGGTCTGGGTACAGCAAACACCAGCATGTGACAGCCACCACATGCAACCTAGAAGAGGAGAGGGGAAATACACACTTTAAGCAACCAGAAAAACAATTCATGCATACACGAATATTAGATCAATAACCAACAAGAGAGGCAAACCACATGGGAATGTTCAGTGTATGTAAATCACTGATCCTGTGGCTGCAAGTAGTTATATATAGTGTATACATACACGCGGAGATTACATCCATATTTTTGCTCAGCTCTTCCAATGCTTTTTTTTTAATCACCGGGGACTGGATTCGTAGGCCGACAATTTCTGTCTTATAAAACGGTGAGGGCCGGAGAAGTACAACTAACTGAACCCACACTGTTTAACCTAATATGGGATATAGTAATAACAACAACATATTCTGCAGCGCTGTACAAAGACCGTCATCGCTCACATTGATTGGTGTCTCTCCCCAGTAAGGTTCTCAATACAAATTCCCTGTTTCTGAAGTGTAGGAGAACTCTATACAGATGTTTCCTTGGTGGGATCAGAAGCCGGGACTAGTGATGAGCGAACCCGAACGTTCGGCATTTGATTAGCGGTGGCTGCTGAAGTTGGATAAAGCCCTAAGGCTATGTGGAAATCATGGATATGGTCATTGGCTGTATCCATGTTTTCCAGACAACCTAAGAGCTTTATCCAAGTTCAGCAGCCATCGCTAATCAAATGCGGAATAATCGGGTTCGGATGGATTTGAACCCGAACCCGGTTCGCTCATCTCTGGCCGGGACCTCAGCTCTGCAAGGCAGCAATGCTAACCACTGAGACAGCGTCCTCTACTGCTATCTGAACCCGTTTCTTTTAGGAACACATAATGTAAAGTAAAATACATGTAACATCCCTTTTATGATGTAAACGCCAAACAAGGTAGGAACAACGGCCACGACAAATTTAGATGTACTGTCCCCGGCCAGGCCCGCTCTTACCCAGATGAAATGCCATAGCAAAAAGCAGAAGACAGCATCTCTTCCATTGTGATTTATTGTGCCATTTGAATACAGTTGGGACGTTTTGGCCATAGGCTGCGTCCACCTTCTACAGCCACCGTTAATTAAATGCTGCAAGTTCGTGTTCGGACGGACCCAAGCATGCTGTATTTGCGCTCATCTCTAGTAGGTATACATTAAAGGGAACCAATCAGCCCAATGGGTTGATTTGGTTCCCTGAAGCACTGTATAAAGCTCCTGTGCAGCTCAGGGCACATACCGGACGTTGCTATAGCAAAAGCTTTATACCGGAGAAAATTAAGTTTTAATCCGCCGGCGCATGGCAGGCAGAGGCATGCAGGTAGTCATCTGGTCGGCTTTCCCGCGGTGTCTAGTCTTGGAGCGAGTGACAGGGAGAGGCACCAGTAACGGGCCTCTCTGCCTGTCAGTCACCCCTCACAGCGCTCCGAGAAGCTTTATACTGTGCTCCAGGGAACCAAATCAGTCCAATTGGTTCCCTTGAAGTGAGGTGACCAAAGCAGCTGGTGTATTCATTTAATAGCAATTTGGTTACTGGTAATAATTGAATGCAGACTACCACTGCTGGGCCCACTATAGTGAGAAAGCACTGCTTTGCAGTCTGCCAGTAGAAGGCACTGTTGCTGTGGGACAGCACATGGGAGATAACCAGGCTGCCGGGATATTACAATGCAATGATTTACAGGGTTTAAAGGGGACTTAAAAAATAACAATAAGGACCACTTTCTTCCACAAAAGCGACACTCTTGTCTCCAGTTTGGGTGTGCATCTACAAGGCAAGAGTGGTGCTGTTTGTGGAAGAAAGTGTCCATGATTTTCTAACCTGGATAATCCCTTTACTAACACATTATTAACATTTAGGGTCTTAAACCTGGTTAAAATATATCTAAAATATTTAGCTATTCAGGTATTGGCTCACTAACGAAGAAAACCAAAGAACAAGTCAAAATGAAAAATTCTGGGATCCTTGCCCATGTCATATGGTAGTGCTGCGCCATTACACTTGTGCAATAACATCCCCCTACTAGAGGAAATAGCAAGCCTATTAAAAAAAAAAAAGTTTTTGGCACCAAAGAACAGTCCTTGGTTCTATAAAAGTTGGAGAGGCAAAGCCGGAAGAGTGACAAAGAAGGGGAGAAGTGAGTGAGCCTGGCAATGCTGAATTATGGGACCTTTCCAATGCCAAAAACATTGCCAGAAAATCAGGGGGGAATCAAGTATGAGGGACGGTGCTCATTTAGCTTGGCGTCTCGTAGCAGACACTATGAAGGCCGCATACCTAGCTCTAAAAGGCTATGTTCACACAGCGTACGTGTACGTTGCAACAACGGCTGTGATTATTACAAAAATATACATTACCTTGCCGTGTAGGGGATCCCAGCCAGAGCGTATACACATAGTATACGCTCCGGCTGGGATCCCTAGCGGTGCCGCAAACAACTGACATGTCAGTTTTCTGCGGCCACTATTCATTGAATAGCGGACGCAGAAAACCCTGTCAGTGCTGCGGCCGCACGCTCCATAGTGTGCTGTGGAGAAGGCTGCGACGCTAAAGATCATCTGCAGTAGCGGCCGGGATGATTTTTTCTGACACCGGCCGTTCCGTGACCAGGCGAGGTCTCATACAGCGTATGAACATGGCCTAGGACAGAATAAAGTATGAACGGGTTCCCCCACCCTGGAGAGATCACAGTATGGACACTACTGCTGGGCACTGGAGCTGACTGCAGGTAAGAATCACAATGCATACATGTCTTATGTGGTGAATGATACAGGATTCGGCCACTTTAGCGCTGATTTTAAATTAACATTGTAATTCTGATAATTTGCACTTACTTTAGCGTTGTTCCTTTTGCACTGCTATGCTGTATATAACAAAGCTCCATCCCCCTCTGCCTATCAGATGACTCCTTGGGCCAATACACGCAGTATTATTAGCAATACTATATTTAAAAACAAATGTAAAGTGGACAACGCCTTTAAAGAGACTCTGTCAGCAGATTTATGGGGTCCTATGTAAGAGTAGCATAAACTATTGAGGGGGAAGCTAAACAGAATGATGTATCACTTACATTGTTTTGTGCAGCTGATCCAGAGATATCCTCCTGAATAAGGGCGGGTTCACACTACGGAATTTTCGCGGACAATGTCCGCGGTATTCCGTCAGCTGTCCGCCCGCACGGGCACGCGCTTTTCCGCCGGCTCCATAGACACCATTCTATGGGCCGGCGTATTCCGCGATCCGCTGAAAGAAGTGACATGACACTTCTTTCAGCGTATAGCGGAATACGCCGGCCCATAGAATGGTGTCTATGGGGCCAGCGGAAAGGCACCCAGATGTGCGGGCGGACAGCTGACGGAATGTCCGCGAGAATTCCGTAGTGTGAACCCGCCCTAACATGGACAATAGTAAGTCCCCTCCATTGTGTGCATGAGCCCAGTAGTCCTCAATATTCATAAGAAGCAGCAAACTCCGCCCACCATCTGCTGATTGGCAGTTATCTATACATGCTGTGTATAGTCAGTCAACTGTCAATCAGCAGCTGTAGGATGGGGGGAGGGATGTGGCAAGACTTCTATTCTCCTGCATATTAGGAGAACGGATGAACAGAATAATGAAAATAATACACCAATCCATTTTGTATTTGTGTCACTAGTTTAAGCGTCCCCTTATTTAAAGCAACATAAACCTAGTGACAGATTCCCTTTAAGGAGGTTTCAAAATCTGTTTACTGTGGAGCCTAGACCCCAAAGCCTTTGTATAGTCTAGTAATGGTCTGGGAGCCTGAACTGCAGTTGTTGTCCAATGGGCCTAGGTAGGCCTAAGAGCCTTTGTTGCTGGAACCCGCTAGGTCAGAGGAGGACTGGAGGATGTTTTATGGAAGAGCCTGCCATCCTGTTTTGTCCATGATATTGTAGAAAAGTTGAGGAAACTTTCATATTTACCCTTCTTTTAAACAGGTCATCAAAATGGTGGAGGTTTAACCTCTGGCACCCCACTGGCAATATGATTTAGGACAGGCTGAGTAGGCACTGACCACTGTGATCACTGCTTGTTTACTAAGCCTTCATGTAGCTCAAGTAACAATGTGGTCACTGGATTGTTTGTGTATCCCTTTAAATTCATTATTGTCAACGGGAAGATCCCACTTACACAGGGCAATGATTTTATTCAATCAGATGATGAACAAGCATTTCTTGGCTGCTCGCTGGCCGTTTTACACAAATCAGTTATCGAGTGTGAGAGTACCTGCCAACCACAGTGTAGTGGCTGTGCCTGGTACTACAACTCCGTGCTATTCACAAGTTCTTTTCTCCCATGCCCGGACTTAAAATAGTTAATTTCACCAATTAAGATACGTGATCAGTGCAAACTGCATATAAACTAATGGGGAAAAAAAGAGAAACGCAACTACGAAACAATAATCTTAGCGAACACCCAAACGCAAGAAGATGCATTGTCGCAAGCTACGGACAACAAATGCAATATACAGAATCATAACCTAATAGAAAAAAAAATACAATTTATTTCACAAAAACAACCTTAAAATCTGATCTCTGACTCAGTACATGATTACATACCCTCGAGACATGAATCTGGAAATTATGTGCACAGATGGATCCGCAGCATGGATTTTATCTCTGGACAACAACCAAGAAAACATAATCCAGAGGACGACTAATGTTTAATATGCTGTCCTCAAGTACGTAAGTCAGAAACTGTATGAAAATAGCTAAACTGACAAATACAATGAACTTAGCTTAAAGGGATATTCCACTCATACATAACTTTTCGTATGTTGCTACACATGGTGAGACTAATAATTCCTTCTATACTTATTATCTATTCAGTCTCCTTTCCCCCCAATTCTGAGCTGCTGCTTTCTGCTGAAGACACAAACAAACTGTGTTAGCTTGTCTCTCGGTTTTCCCGTCCTCCCCCTCCCTTCCAAGACGGCTGATGTACACAAGTCCCGATCTGCAACTTTGTAGCAACTTTGTAATGCTCATAATCACAGTAAGATCATCAGCAACCTGACTTCAGTTTAACCCTTCCAGTATTACAAAGAAGCTGCAAAGTTGCAGATAAAGCCTGCCAGGGGCTTGTTTACATCAGTTGTTTTGGAGGGGAGGAGGATGGGGAGAGGAAGAGAAAAAGCTCACACACAGCTTTTTGTGACTTCAGCAGAAAGCAGTAGCTCAGAACTGGGGGAAGGAGACTGAATAGATAAGTATGAAAGGAACTGTTAGTCTCACCATGAGCAGCAACATATGAAAAGTTATGCGGTTCAGGGAAGAAACAGAGTGCTGCACCTCACACCTACGGCCGATACTAGTGCCGCTAGGCTAAATAAAAAACACATCAGAATTTTGTGTATGAATTGATCAAGCCATACTGCCCCATGTACCTCGTGCCGGTATCTGATACACATGGGTCCCTACACTAAGTCCACACCGTGCCAGTCAGTGGCCACCAACCCCGCAGGCGTGCAAAGCCAGGGAACGGGGGCCATGGGACGGCCCTGCGACCCCCATGCCACAGGACCAGACCCAAAAACACCACACCAGAACCCGGCCAGCACCGCCGGCGGAGAAGGTCGCCCCCAAGCAGCACAAGTCTGGATAAGGTATTACACTCACCATAGCTGCAGCAAACAGAATGGGAAAAAAAACAGGAGGGATAAAAAGTGGAATACCATATCCATACTTGTGTCGTTTGGGGGCAGCCTTCCCCGCCGGTGGTGCTGGCTGGGTTTTGGTGGGGCTTTTTGGGTCTGGTCCTGTGACATTGGGGTTGCAGGGCCGTTCCATGGCCTCCCTTCCCTGCACGTGCACACTTTGCGGGGTTGGCGGTCGCTGACCGACACGGTGTGGAGTTAGCGTAGGGACCCGTGTGGACCAGAGGACCTGCGCGGTGGTACACGGGGCAATATGGCTTGATCAATTCATATACAGACACTCTGGTGTTGATTTTTAATATAGGCCTAGCGGCATTAGTGTCAGCCACAGATGGGATGTGCAGCGGTTCCATTCTCTCCAGTTCATATGAAAAGTTATGTTTGAGTGAAATACCCCTTCAACATGGAAGCAATATAAGGATATTTGTTGGATTCTATAAATCCTGACAATGCAGTGCAATGCAATACATTTTACTTTAAAGGGTTACTGACATCTGGAGTATCTTTTGACATGTCATCAGGCATGTTAAAAGTTACTAATTGCACCAGGCCACACTCACGAGACCCTCTGCGATCCTGAGGTAGAGCCGGGGGAGTGCACTGAAATGCAGTCTATTCCCTGGCAGAATATCTGATTTTCCATAAACTGCAATAAAGCGAAATACTTAATTGTGGACTGCAGGGTAATACCTGGGGTAACAAAACCATTTTATCAATATCTATGTGAATACATCCACTCTCCAGTGTCATTTTTACCCTTTTCAGCTATTTCCCTCTATGCAGCTGTGGTCTTCTTACTTTCCATGGGAGGGCTCCAGTGCGACCATAAGACCTGGAAGCTGCTGTATTTCTTAGGAGTGCATTACACTTACCACGGCTCACTTCCCCTGTCTTCTTCCACTGTATTAAAAGCTCATTTCCTGGAATTTTCTTTGTAAGCCCATTGTATGTGACACTGTGCGCCAGAATTCTTGTGAAAGACTCTGGCACTGTTAAAGTCAACCAATAGCTGGTGTAAACTTAGACTAGACAGTGTGATGATGCACCGAATCTATCTAACAGCCTAAACCTCTGTGATAAACCTGGGGCATTTTTTACTGTCTAGTCTAACATAAAACTGTCTAAGACATGCTTACCGACTGGATGGTGAACTTCAAAAAGTTCTTACAAAGAGTGGGGGAAAACTGGTTAGTAAAATTCTCTTCCCCTAAGCCAAGTTTTCCATAGCGTCCATCACCAAATGTATAGAGAAGGCCTTTGTCTATGAAACAAATATATAAAACATGTTATTATTTGGAACAAAACATAAAAAATTTACTTTTTATAACTGGACCATAGACAATATAACATTAAAGCGTACCCGCCATGTTTTCTCATCTGATCGCCATGCAGTCAGAACTGTCACCAGAATTTTGGGTAACTATAGATACAACCTGTCGGGTTGGTTCCGTTCATGAGCCCCATTCTGATTCTATAGGCCTCGTGCTCGGCACCGAACCGGAGTGGTCACATCCATACTTACATGAAATTTAGCAAGCAGAAGCGATCTGATGAGGAAGCGTAATGACAGGTACACTTTAAAACAAAGAACAGAAGCTAACTATGCTGCTTAACCAGAGACTGATGCAGCCTGTGTAACCCTCCCTAAAGACTTGCACTAGGTAGTGTTGCTTTAAAGTTTCACTGTCGTGTTTTTTTTGCAGAAATCAATAGTCCGGGCGATTTAAAGAAACTTTGAAATTGGGTTTATTAGGCAAATATGGCATTATCTGCATTCAAAAAGACTTTTCCCAGGTCCCTCCATCCTCTCTCTCATTCACTGCTCATTATCAGGAAATCTCGACTCTTTTCCATCAGCTGAGCCCTGCGTAATCTATGGAGAGGGGAGGAGAGAGATTAGTCGCCAGCAGAGAGCAGAAAACAAAGGATTACACAGTGGGAAATGTGTGAAAGCTGGTATTCAGAGGTCAGAGAGGTCAGTGCTGACTTCAGAGGAGATAGCCCTGTGATGTAGCTGTAAATTAACTCTTTGTTGTCCTGTTTTGGTGCCTCATCTCCCTCCACCACTCCCCTCTCCATAGAAAACCATGAAGACAAGGGGGGAAGAGCTTCAAACTGCTTTTTCATAATAAAAATAAAATGCATTTTTCAGCTAATAAACCAAACTATAAAGTTTCTTAAAATCGCCTGTACTATTGATTTTTGCAAATAAATTTAAACGACAGTGACACTTTAAGACACTGGAAACTGAATTGCATAGGTAATTTTTAACTAGTATTGTCCCTGTCTCCTTAAAGGGGTTATCCATTCTTAGAAAAAACATGGATGCTTTCATTCAGAAACAGCACTACCCTTGTCTCCAGTTTGGGTGTGATTGTAGCTCATATACTGTATGTCCTCTATAATAATTATCATGATATAGTACACCTCTTATCATTTCCACTGAGTAACAGGTAAATAATGCACATTTCACCGTAACTATAATGTTTTTTTCCATATCTTGTTTGAAATATACAGTATACTGATGAATTCATCCCCACCTCACACCATGTACTAGCTTACTGACTTACAGCAGTGATAAAAGTGTAAAATAATAAAAAAAATACTGTACTCTCTCACACACCCTTAGTACTCCTGTGACAACACTTCCCTGATCCCCAACTGGACTCTGTACACCTTGCTGCCAAAAATAACAGGGCATGACCACACATTATTGAGGCTGCAAGTCACCTGTCTACATGGCGGCTGGGTGTACAGAAACCAGAAAAGTGTTGGCATTAGAAGAAAGTATACTATTTAAGGCGTACCTGGTTTTTTTTTTAGAAAGCTACAGGGGTTGTGATCACAAGCAGTTTTGCAATATACTTGTGTATTGTAACTTTAGGCCATTGTAAGTTGAGGGACCACTGTAGCTGTACACATGCGCTTGGTTTAAGAGTAACTTGGTGTAAGAGCGTTTTGGAAGAAGAGCTCACAGTTTTTCAAAATTGTGACTTGGTTTAAGAGCATTGCTTTGGTTTAAGAGCTCCCTTGGGGGAGGGGCATGGTCTGCATAGCGGGGTCTACAGCTCTGTACTCTGACCCAGGAAGTCTCTCTCACCTTCCAAATCAGATCCACTTCAGGCTGGGGCTTGCATCAGGGGACAGGACTGTGGAGGTAATCTCTCCATAGGTGTAACCTCTCTCCCTGGACAGAGAGTGCTGCTATACTGTGCCCACATCTGCCCTGCTCATTCCTTCCTGCTCCCTGCAGTCTCTGTCAGCTCTTGTGTTTCCCATCCTCTCCATTACTGTACAGTAAATTATAATATCACATATTCTTCTGTTTCTGAATGTTTGTTTCATCTTTTCTACATGTTATTCAGAATACTAAATCATTATTTTTGGGGTGTGGAACCAATTGTCTGCATTTCTATGATTTCAAATGGGAAAATTTGCTTTGGATTAAGAGTGGATTTGGATTACAAGCACAGCCCCGGAACAAATTATCCTCGTAATCCAAGGCACCACTGTATATAACAATAATTTAAACACAGAAAACAGAATATATTGCAAAACTGCTTGCGATTACAACCCCTGCTGATTTAATTAAAAAAAGAAATTCAAGACAGTGCCTCCTTAACAATTAGTTTTAGTTTGGACGTTTAGCAGGCACTTAGCATTTTTTGCAGGGAAAACTGCGCCAAAATCCTTTTGGTGTTAACCAGTCATGCAGACATACTAGAAATTTTCTGCAGAAAAACTAGTACATTTCAATGTTCCCCTTTGGTTGGGTTCACATTAGGCTAATAAGGACAAAATTTTATGCCTATATTACGGCCGCAAGTCTAGGCCGGTCTAGATCACCAAACCCACTGCTTGGCCGGGCCTTGTAACTGTAATACAGACGTAAAAATACATTCCTATTTGGCTAGTGTGAGCCAAGGGCCTACAACAAATAGAGTCAATTCTACAAATGCAAAAATAAGCATGATGATTTGTACTTCCCATGTAAATGCTTTATCCTTTGGCGACTACATATTATTTGCTCACTGACCTGTAATTACGGCGGTGTGGTTCTCTCCACAAGCAACATATCGAATTTTTTGCAGCTTTAAAGCATCAACTACTTTGGGTGTATTTGTTTCAAAAATAGAAGTATCGTGTCCTAGTTGTCCAAACTGACCAAGACCAAAGGTATACACTTCCTTATCTGAAAGGGAGAACAATAAGAAAAACTGAGAAATCAGGTACAGCAGCCACATATTATTATTATTATTATTATTATTATTATCATCATCTTTGTTTATATAGTGGCGGTATATTTTACAGCACCTTACAACACAAAGAAATGAGCGCTTCCACTTTGCGGCTAATCAGGGAGTAGCTGCCATTACATAACACCATCGGGAGATCATTTCATTTGAGACCACTGTACAGTCATGGCCAAAAGTTTTGAGAATGATACAAATATTAATTTTTACAAAGTCTACTGCTTCAGTTTTTAAAATGGCAATTTGCATATACTCCAGAATGTTATAAAGAGTGATCAGCTTAACAGCAATTACTTGCAAAGTCAATATTTGCCTAGAAAATGAACTTTATGACCCAAAACACATTTCAACATCATTGCAGCCCTGCCTTAAAAGGACCAGCTAACATCGTTTCAGTGATTGCTCCATTAACACAGGTGTGGGTGTTGATAAGAACAGGGCTGGAGATCAATCTGTCATGAATAAGTAAGAATGACACCACTGGACACTTTAAAAGGAGGCTGGTGCTTGGTATTATTGTTTCTCTTCTTTTAACCATGGTTATCTCTAAAGAAACACCTGCAGTCATCATTGCACTGCACAAAAATGGCCTAACAGGGAAGAGTATCGCAGCTAGAAAGATTGCACCTTAGTCAAGATCGCATCATCAAGAACTTCAAGGGAGAGAGGTTCCATTGTTGCCAAAAAGGCTCCAGGGCGCCCAAGAAAGACCAGCAAGCGCCAGGACCGTCTCTTAAAAGTGTTTCAGCTGTGGGATCGGGCTACCAGCAGTGCAGAGCTTGCTCAGGAATGGCAGCAGGCAGGTGTGAGTACATCAAGGCCTGGTCTCAAGGAGGGCAGCAAAGAAGCCACTTCTCTCCAGAAAAACATCAGGGACAGACTGATATTCTGCAAAAGGTACAGGGAGTGGACTGCTGAGGACTGGGGTAAAGTCATTTTCTCTGATGAATCCCCTTTCCGATTGTTTGGGACATCTGGAAAAAAGCTTATTCAGAGAAGACAAGGTGAGCGCTACCACCAGTCTTGTCTCATACCAACTGTAAAGCATCCTGAAATCATTCATGTGTGGGGTTGCTTGTCAGCCAAGGGAATCGGCTCTCTCACAGTCTTGTCTAAAAACACAGCCATGAATAAAGGATGGTACCAGAATGTCCTCCAAGAGCAACTTCTTCCAACCATCCCAGAGCAGTTTGGCAATCAACAATGCCTCTTCCAGCATGATGGAGCACCTTGCCATAAAGCAAAGGTGATAACTAAATGGCTCAGGGAAAAAAAACATAGAGATTTTGGGTCCATGGCCTGGAAACTCCCCAGATCTTAATCCCATTGAGAACTTGTGGTCAATCATCAAGAGACGGGTAGACAAACAAAAACCAACAAATTTTGACAAAATGCAAGCATTGATTGTGCAAGAATGGACTGCTATCAGTCAGGATTTGGTCCAGAAGTTGATTGAGAGCAGCCAGGGAGAATTGCAGAGGTCCTGAAGAAGGGTCAACACTGCAAATATTGAGTTGCTGCATTAACTAATTCTAATTGTCAATATAAGCTTTTGTTACTCATAATATAATTGCAATTATATTTCTGTATGTAAAAAAACATCTGAGGGTATATTCTCGCTGCGAGCCTGGCAGGTCCTGGCAGTTCCCACACACTACATACTTGCTGCGGTCTAAACGACCGCAGCGAGTATGTAATTATACCGCCCTTAACCCCTTCTGCTCCCGCCCGGCTCCCCCGCTGTAAGCATACTTTACCTGTCCTTGCTGCACAGGTCCGGCGTCCTGCTCTCCTGTCCGGCCAATCAGTGTGTTGCCCAGCTGCAGCCACTGATTGGCCGGGCGGGAGAGCAGGATGCCGGACCCGTGCAGCAAGGACAGGTAAAGTATGCTTACAGCGGGGGAGCCGGGCGGGAGCAGAAGGGGTTAAGGGCGTTATAATTACATACTCGCTGCGGTCGTTTAGACCGCAGCAAGTATGTAGTGTGTGGGAACTGCCAGGACCTGCCGGGCTCGCAGCGAGAATCTCGCTGCGAGCCCGCCCGTATGAATATACCCTGACAAACACACATAAAAACCAGATGGCAGCAGCTCATGTGAAAATATAATATTTGTGTCATTCTCAAAACTTTTGGCCATGACTTCACATTAAAGTGTATCTGTTGTTTCAGAGAGTTTCCAGGATAAGCTGTCCTGTGAGTGTACATAGGAAGTGGCACTATATCTGGCCACTATTAATCGTGTATGTGGCCTTTGTCAGCAGATTTCTTTTACCTGTCTTTCTCTTTCTGCACTGCTTCTCTCACTTTCCTCCTCCCTTCTCCACAGATTTACCAGGTTACTAGTCATAAGCAGTTTACAAAAGTCATTGCTAAGCGGATTTTAAGAGTGGATGACAGTTTAGCAGGAAGAGGAAAAATGCTTGATGACAGGAGAAGGAAGCATTTTTATCTGATAAGATATATTACAAAGTTCCTTATATTCGCTTGTACTATTGATCTATGCAGCTTGCTAAAACAACACAGTCTATTTTACGGCAGTTCCTATTGTGGAGTGATAAGGCCGTATTACACACAACGAGATTGAGGGGGAAAGGCGCCTGTCAGGTCACTTGCTTGCCCCTTGTTCCCACCTCAATGCCTGTGCTATTACACACAGACAGAAAGCAGGGAGAAGCAGGGAGCTGAGGGTGGGGCTGCCCATTGAATTCAGCGTCGGTCTTCTGCCGCCACTCCTATTACACAGAGCGATGTGCTGCAGACCATCGCTGACATGATCGGGCCGTTTAAACGTGTTGCAAGACCATTATCAGCCGACATTGTGCATAAAAAGTGATGTATCGGTGGTACATTTGCTTTAACGTTATCTACCGGTAAAGGAACACGTCCTCATATAGCTTCTTCAAAAGGAAAAAAATTACATTTTAGCTCTTGGCATTGATAAAAAGTGAAAAAAAACTCATCCCTAAAAGCCCAAGGTAAGTCACTATTACTGCTAGGACACTTTCCATTATTGTCAATATAAGCTATGGAAATAGCCAAGTGATCTGGGGGACATTTTAAGCCCTCTTTATTTATAAGTAAAAAGTACAATGTATTGTCATTTCTTCTCTCAATATATTCTATATCTACGGAAAGTAGAAAAATATCCTATGTAATATATCTAACTAGATAGGCATAATAAACCGTAACAAACCTGTGACTGCAACTGTGTGTCCTCCACCACAGGAAACCATCTTTACTTTCCCAGATATACCAGGGATACGCTGAGGTTTCTTGTGCTTGTCTAGCTTCTCAGCAGGCAGGCCCAGCTTCCCACTTTCAGGTTCCCCAAAGGTGTAGAGCTCACCATCTTCTACAAAACAGATAGGTCCCATATGCAGGTTATATATGTTTCTCGTGCGTCTTATTGGGGGACACAGATACCATGGGTATAGGCTGCTGCCACTAGGAGGCGCTGACACTAAGAAAGAAACAAAGGAAGTGACTCCTCCTGAGCAGGATATACCCGCCCACAGGCACTGAGGTAAACCAGTTTAGCTTAGTGTCAGTAGGAGGCAGACACAGGTCTGGGTTCTCCAGACCAGTTTCTTCCTTTGTTTAGTTAGTTAGATTTTCTTTTTCCTTCTAGGTCCTATGGATTCTTGGGCACGGTGGGTTATCTAAAACTCACCCTGATCCCCCCACTATGCGACCAGGGAACAGACCATAAATGTAAATGGGCTGTCACCCCTCGGTCGCCACCGGCCGGCAACGTGACACCAGGGCCCCAGATCAGTCTGGTCGCCTTTCTGCGGACTCTGTATCCGCACAGCCCCTTCCCGCCTCGCCCCCCAAAGCTTCGCGCGTTAAGGTGAGGCACCCACCGGCTGAAGACAGCAATGGTGAGTATAGGCTCCTATATGGTGAGTATATTCCCCCTGCCCTCCCTCCCAGGCCGCCATTGTATTCTTATAGACAACCCCCGGGCCATGCTTTCCTCACACAGGGATTTCTCCATCTCCCCATGCTCCACTCCCTCAGGGTCACTGTACCTCTGTGGCTCTCTCCATGTTGTCTTCTATATGTTTCCACTAACAAGTCTCATTACCTGCTCTCAGGCAGCGTAACCTTGTTGTATTCCTCTCGGGCCGTATCCTTTCTAAAGCCCAAGCATCCTGCTACGTGTCCCACTACACAAGGTGCAGAACCCCCTGCTTTACCTGCCCCCGGACTGTCATACAGTCATACTCTGGTCCTCTGAGTGGCCGGCAGCATATAGGTACAGTCACTATTTCATCCTGTACTGTCAGGATGGTTCTCCTGTCCTTCATCTGGCATAACTACCATGTTTTGGCATTTGTTTCGCTGGCTGTTACCCAGTAGTATGGCTTAGTAACAGTAGTAGTATTGTATTGCTTAGACCGCCCCCTCTGCTATACTGCGGATGGTCCTCAGCGAGGTTTGGTCTTATCTTCTCATGGTGCTCTACTTCAGGAAGCTGTCCTTGGTCAGCACCAGCCACATTGCCTCTTCTTTGATCTGGGTGAAGTGAGGCCTCTCGGTTCCTCAGGTGAAACAGTAAAGGGTTTCTTCTACCCCTGGTGTATGTAGGACATCGACTGCCTACATGACTCACAGTGGCTGCTTTAGGATGTCTTCTTCTGCATCTGCCTATGGCCAACATGGCAAGTATTTAGTCTTCTCTCTCTTAGGCAGCTGCAGTCTCACAGGGTAAGGATTCCTGTTTATTGCCTGTACTGTTTCTCTACCGTCCTAAGCATAGGTGGATGGTCACTTCTTGGTCTACCTTCTCCAAGTGTCCTTGCTTGGCCATATGGACTATGAAGCATTGTTCTCAGTTCAGGGTTTTGCAGTGCTCCCGCATACACAGTTACTCCTACGCTCTGGAGTAGCACACTGTTGTGCATGACCCCCCTATCCTAGGTTTGGTTTGTTTTTTTGTTTTTTTTTTACCACTCAGTCAGGAATTCTTCAAGCAGTCCTTTCCTCCTCTGTGAGGATGGAATATATTTAGTATAATAAGTATCTTACAGTCCTCCAGAGGACTGTTATTCCGAAATTGCTTCTTCCAAAAGGAGAGTGTGGGTTTTTCGGCCCTCATTGGCCTCCTATGAGCACTCCTGCTTGACTTGCTTGTCCTTGGTCTTCTTGTTGACCGGCCATGCTCTCCAGACGGGACTCCCGGTCCCCCTCCCTTATCTTGTCTCCCATGTGGAGTCCTGGATAACTTCTCTCTTAAAGGTTTTCTCTCCTTGCAAACGGGGTTGTTCACTGGCCCATGTCTGGCCTTACCTAAGACTCTATAGTCTCCAACCCTATCGCATTCTGGCCAGGCTTACATTTGTTCGGCAGGTTGCCAATTCTCGATCATCTTTTCTCATTCACCATTAAAGTCCCCTTGTTTTTCTGTTGCTCTGTCCACCAGAGCATCTGGCTCGCCTTTCCAATTGTCTAGGGCTCTGGTTGAGCTGGTTGATCCTCTAATCTCTTATATGTGGCCATCAGACTCCGCATAAGGTTCTTTTCTTGTCTTCTCCCACTTTCGCAACAGCCGTATATTCTCCTTTTTTGCTGTTCTGCTCTTACCAAGCAACGTCTCTGCTCATTGTTTGAGGCGTTGGTTTCTAGATTTAGTCTACATATGGACTCTAGTCTATGTGCTACCTGTTGTGCCCATTGTCCGGTGACAACTCCTGTGCCCATCAGCCTTTCCTTTCATGCTCTCGAGTACCTCTATTCTCCTGGGAGTAGAGTGTTTTGCATGATCGACCTCCTTTCTAAGGCTTTAACAGCCCATGGAGATGTTTTTTCCCGGCCTTCCGGCTTCCTCTGCTAGTCTTTTCTGTTGGGCACTGCTGGGTACCAGGTACTTCTGTACTTCTTTCAGGACAACTTACTCAAGATTCAGATCATGGTTTTCCTTTCTCCTGCTCCTTCCTTTCCCTGGACTGCTTTACGCTTGGAAAGCTTTATTCTTATTAACATGTATGTGTTTCTTAGATGGGGTCACGCATGTCACAGGCCATGGCTTCTCCCAGATTGCCATACTTCTCTTGTGCTCGAGCTTTGTCTTCTCAGTGAAGACTGTACTTCTAGGCCTATGGAGCTTTCAGCCTGGTCATTCTTCCCAGCTCCATTGTCAGGGACGCAGCTTCTCCTGCTTCTCATGTGGCACCTTCTATGAGAAGACGCTCAGTCTTTTTCTCCTTTATTTGACACCTTAGGCCTCTATGCGCCATGAAACACTTTCCAGTCTCTCCCGTCATGGTTGTATTTGCCTTTTTTCTGTTCTACCTCAGAGTAAGTCCCTGCCGCCTGTGGTCGCCTACTTGGCTGGGCGTCTGGTTTTTTTCCCCACATCTAGCCTACCAGTTCTGTTGAACTCAATGTTACATCATGTTGCTGGTTTCCAGGATTGCCACAACCCTCTCTGTCTGCAGTGCAGCACGTTGCTCCAGGGACTACACCCGCTTTCCTTTGCCGTGGACCTGTAGGGGTTTTCTCTGATGCATTCAGCATCATCCCTTGCTCTATTCCTAGTTGATGGTTGTGTTGGTGCTATTCTGTGCCTTTTCACGAAGCTCCTTGTCTAGCGGTTATCTTTCCCACCCCATGGACTGCTTTTGGACGTCCCATGGTATCTGTGTCCCCCAATAAGACGCACGAGAAAAGAGGATTTTTTACTCACCGTAAAATCTCTTTCTCGTAGTCTTCATTGGGGGACACAGCACCCACCCATTTCCTTTTGGGTTTTTCCTTGGTAGGGTAGCTTTCTCCATTTTGGTGTTATTCCTACTTTACCTGTTCTTGACTTCTCCTACTGCTCTTGTACAAACTGGTTTACCTCAGTGCCTGTGGGCGGGTATATCCTGCTCAGGAGGAGTCACTTCCTTTGTTTCTTTCTTAGTGTCAGCGCCTCCTAGTGGCAGCAGCCTATACCCATGGTATCTGTGTCCCCCAATGAAGACTACGAGAAAGAGATTTTACGGTGAGTAAAAAATCCTCTTATCTATACATGATGTCGTGTCTATGCCCTCAGTTAGGAATCCCACATGGAAACAGTAATATGGATTAGTTATCTTATACTCGATAAGCACAAGCTATAGCAGGACAGCCGCAGGGTGGCAGGCTCCTCTTCCCTGGTGGACAACGTAGTATACTTACTGTATTAACTTTGTAAGCTGGTTATCTGCTATGTCCCGGTCCTGATGTGGATCACATGACTGGAACGTCTACTCAGTGAAACTTGCAGTGTGTTTGTGCATGTGCTGTCTTTTTACTCCAATGACAGCACTGATTTGCTTCTCATTAGAGTGAAAAGAGAAAGTGAGTTTCACTGTTAACATGACTCATCGCAAGATTCAGCGAGTTTGTTTGCTGGTCTCGGGATCCATGTCAGGTCAGATACCTGGCTCATTAAAGGGGTTATCCAGCGATACAAAAACATTGTCACATTCTTCCACACTACTCGTCTCCTGTTCAGGTGTGGTTTTACAATTAAGTTCCATTCACTTCAAATTGGAGACAAGTGTGGTGCTGTCTCTGAAAGAAAGTGGACATGTTTTTGTAGTGCTTGATAGCCCCTTTAGGGTAGCTTCACATGTACCGGATCAACAGCGGATTCCACGCTGCGAGTTTGCAGCGAAATCCGCTGCAGATCCTGGTAGTGTGAAGTTAAATAGGTCAAATACCCACAGCAGTATTTTCATTCCGCTGCCAGTATGTGACCCGGCTCCTTTAACCCCCTGCCTCTTGCAGCCCCCTGGCCCAGAGCATACATAACCTGCTAGGCGCCGCAGCTGTGTGTGGGGCTCCCGGCTCCCCTCGCTCCCCATCAGCCAATCAGTGCACGGCAGCACTGACTGGCTGATAGGGACCGACGTGAGCCGGGAGCCTCACCCACAGCCGCGGTGCCGAGAAGGTAATGTATGCTCCGGGCCAGGGTCTGCGGGATGCGGGGGGTTAAAGGGGCCGGCTTACATATCCGCAGTGGAATGAAAATAGCGCAGCGGATATGTAACCCCATAGACCTTCACACTTCCGGGATCCCCAGAGGATTTTGCTGCAACTCTCAGCGTGAAATCCGCTGTGAGTCCAGTACGTATGAAGCTACCCTAAAAAAAACGAAACTACATTGTACACCAGAGAGATGGCTAACAGGCCACAACATATGCTTGATGGCAGTGGTTTATAGTCATTACAGTGACTTTCTGCTCTGGCTAATAAAGGGCTATCCAGTGTGAAGCCCCTTCTAATATTTACCCATACTCTGAAATGTACCTGTTGTTTTTAAACCTAGCGATCAAAACTTTCGGGATGCTGCTACAATATTATCTAAGGTTTTTGGAAATGACAGTTCCCACTTAATAAGGCATATCAAAAGGAGTTTAAAGAGGATGTACCTGATGGTACATCCTCTTCAATCTGACCCAGGGATAGAACGGCGCCATCACGGGCAAGCCAGTGCCGCGGTCCACTTTTTGAACCACGGCCCGGTTCCCGTGTACGGCGCCGTTCTATCCACGGGTAGCAGGCGGGGGCTGAAGCACAGGCAGGGGATTCCGGCCACTGGGGGCGGGCCGGCCCACCTCCTGTGCTTCAGCCCCGGCCCGGTACCAGTGGATAGAACAGCGCCGTACACAGGACCGGGCCACGGTTCAAAAAACGCACTGTGGCACCGTGACGGCGCCGTTCTATCCCTGGGTCAGATTAAAGAGAATGTACCTGATGGTACATCCTCTTTAAGCACGCTTCAATTGCATGAAGGTGTTTTAGTATATAAAGAGTGGGTGGCATTTTAATAAGTCTGCTTTCAGAAAATATATGTGTTTGGGGAGAGGGTATGATTTTTTATGTAGTAATTTAATTTTTTTTTGGACATATCAGAAGTGTGAAAATTGTCCTGGCTACTGGAGGTGAAAATTTTCCAAAAACCCCTGGCAACCTAAGGAATATTATACATACATCCAATAAAAAGTTACTTACGGGTTACAAATGCTGAATGGTAATAGCCACAGGAAATCCAAGAAATAGGCTTTCCAGCATCGATCTGGTGAGGAGTGCAGATGTTTTTGTCATCCCCCAGGCCCAGCTGACCTTCTGAATTTTCACCCCACATGTAAAGCTTGCCATCCGCTGAAATCAATCACAAATACTGCTGTTAGACGTCTTAATATTAGATATTTATTAACAATAAATTCACACATTCCAAGCGGAACAAAAATCATCTCATGTTATGACCAGTATTACAAGCGGGTTTATTACCCAGGAGGCTGCGACTGCATTTCAGACTACCTGCTCCTTATGATAGGTGTGTACAATAACCTGGAGCTGCCTCCCCCCAATATCAGAAGGTACGGATTACAGATGAGCACAATTCAAGCATGATCAAGTCTGATTATTCAGCGTTTGAATACCGGTGGCTGAAAATGTTAGATACAGCCTTAGGATCCTATTAGGCAAATCGATTTTTAACGATTAAACGAGATGGTACATAGTTAACCTGAAATCATTCACCATATTACACAGAACGATAGTTGTTAGTTACAATCGTTACAATTATTGTTAATACGATCGGTTACTCCATTTGATCCCAGCAAAAGAAGGAAGATTAGTGAACGAATGTGGAATTACAGAGAACTATTAGCGAACGATTAACGATGATTTTAGGGTCAGATCTAAATGAACGATCAACGACACACAAACGATTTTTCGATAGTTGCCTGCAATTACACAGGACGATTATTGTCTAAATTTGAACGATATAACGATTTTCCGCACGATAATCGACCCGTGTAATAGGACTCTTAGGGAATCTGTAGAGCTGACCATAAGATCAACGTTAATCGTTCGTAAACTTTTCGATGGGCACATCATTCGTTCGTTATTACTATCGTTCGTATACTAGACTATTTGAAAGATCGTAATTACGATTTTAATTGTGATTGTCACTAAAGACTATGGTTGTGTGTATTTCAGGTCGTTCCCAAAAGTGCTCGTCTGCAATCGTTTATCGGAGAAAGCAAGAAATGTTGGATGTGGATGTTGAAGAGGATGGAGATAAGAAGACACACATGGTTTCTAAGACAACCCCCTCACTGGGGTCATGTTATCCAGAAGAAAGTTAGGAAAGGCTCCTCCTGTAAAAGTTTTCAGCATGTCTTCTTCTTAGGGTCCTATTACACGGAGCGCTTTTTAACGATTAACGACTAACTATAAACGATCGCAAGCGAGATTGTTTATCGTTAACCTGAAATCGTTCACCATATTTCACAGAACGATGGTCGTTAGTTACGATTGTTACTACGATTGTTATTGCTATTGTTACTACGATCGTTTATTCCTTCCGATCCCAGCAAAACAATGAACAATGTGCAATTACACTGAACGATTAGTGACCAAACGCGAACTTCAGCGAATGAATGTGGAATTACAGCGAACGATTAGTGAACAATAATTTTAGCTTCAGATCTAAATCAACGACATAAGAACGATTTTTTGACCGGTGCCTGCAATTACACAGAACGATTATGGTTTAAATTTGAACGATATAACGATTTTTTGGATGATAATAGTCCTGTGTAATAGGGCCCTTACACTACAAGCGGTCATGGAAAGTAAAGTGGATGTGATGGTGCATGAGGGTCTCCTACCAGTCAGGGCTGCGGAGGTATTGGATCCAGCTGACAGCTGTTTGATTTTGTGCTGCTCATTAAAGAAGGGAATTTCATGAAAACTTGATCTTTCTGTGGTGTCACCAAGTCCCAGCTGTCCTTCACTATTCCAGCCCGAAGAGTAAATCTTTCCTTGTGCTGTAAAAGACAAAACACACAAGCAGGCATTGTTATTTCCCAGTTACTGAGCTGCAGAGGCCTCTCTGCTTCTCATTACAGCGTACAGCAACCTGCAGACTGAGCTGACTCATCCATCACCCGACATGATGGACGTCTCTGACTAGCGAGGCCATGCTCCAGATGCTGCAGGAGATTTGCAGGTCAGAACTAAGGCTAAATGATGACCTCTTATTGCACAGTGATGCCCGTGTAACTATCCTCAAGCACCTGTTTTAGTGGCTAGAGGCCACTCTATAAACACATATTGGGAGATTTATTGGGTCACTATGGCAGTATTGTAGCGGAGAGATGCAGTATTTGTGCTAATATTTGTGACTTTTTACTTTCTTGACACATCTGAAACGTGCAACATAGAGTGTATGGACACAAAAGGTGGTGCACCCCCTCTACCAACCCCCCCCCCCCCCCTGTTTAGGAGTGGCTTATAAAACGCAAGTCTTAAAGGGGTACTTTGACTAAATTTTTTCCTTTCAAATCAACTGGTGTGAGAAAGTTATATAGATTTGTAAATTACTTCTATTTAAAAATCTCATGTCTTCCCATACTTATCAACTGCTGTATGTCCTGTGGGAAGTGGTGTATTCTTTCCAGTGTGATACAACGCTCTCTACTGCCTCTGCTGTCCATGTGAGGAACTGTCCAGAGCAGTAGAAAATCGCTATAAGGGTACAAACCCACACACCGTATACGCAGCAGATACGCAGCAAAAACGCAGCAGATTTGAAGCAGATTTGGTGGTGCAGATTTGATGCTGTGTTCAGTTATTTAGATCTAATCTGCTGCGTATTTGTTGTGTATTTGCTGCGTATCGCAGCAGTAAATAAGTTGCGTATATGGTGTGTGGGTTTGTACCCTAAACAAAAAAAAAAAACTTTCCTGCTCTGGACAGTTCCTGTCATGTACAGAGGTGGCAGCAGAGAGCACTGTGTCAGACTGGAAAGAATCCACCACTTCCTGCAGGACATACAGCAGCTGATAAGTACTGGAAGACTTGAGATTTTTTTTAACAGGAGTAAATTACAAATCTATAGCACTTTCTGATACCGGTGAATTTTAAAGAAAAACTTTTTCGAGAGCATTTCCTATAGCCTTAAAGGAGCATTACTACAATTTAAAGTTATGGACAGGGTAAAAGCTATAGATAAGGGGATTGGTGGGGATCCGAGTGCTGGGACTCTTGCTGATCACTAGAACGGTGGAAAAAGTCCCCCCACAATTAAAGGAGCCAATCACGTATGCATAGCCCACACTCTGTTTATTGCCTATTGGTGCGTTTCACTCTCTTAAAGGAAACCTGTCACCCCCCGTGCCGCTGAGAGATGAGTCCAACGCTCATAGAGAATGAAGGAGAGTCCAGCGCTCCGCCATTCTCTATGAGCGTTGGACTTATCTCTCAGCGTGCGCTCCGGGCTGCAGCAGCTGATATCTCCGTGACCCGACCGGCTCCAGAAGAGGGACCCAGCGGGATCAGGTGAGTATAGGGGGCTGTAGCGGGGTGTCGGGAGCCTGTCACCCCGGCACGGGGGGTGACAGGTTCCCTTTAAAGTGACACTGTCACCCCCTTTTTGCATTCTGACTTCTCTACTCAGGTGTAATGGGTAAATTTAGCAGTTTTCATACCTTATTTTTATATCATACATCATGGTGCTTGTTCAAGTAAAAAGTGATCTTTTATCATCTGCAGATTGTGCTAAGTGGGTGGGGCTTCACGGCAATAGCGCCACATAGCCCCGCCCACAGAGCCACCGTTAACCTAGAGGGGGTGGGGCCTAGACTTTTAGGCCAGCCTGTTAAAATGGTTGGCGGGGGCAGGGCCTATGTACCTATGATGTCATGGAGGTCGGTGAGTCAATTGATACATGCATCCTCTACAAAACATCACCACTACTAACATTAGTGTGAATTACTGCAGACTCATGGTCAGCCTAAGGAATCCAGGGGGGGCATAGAAGTGGAATCTTCCAAACACATGCAGTACACCCACATCAGGCTTAACAATACCTTAAAGGGAATTGGGCTGATATGGTTCCCTGGAGCAATGTATAAAGCTCCTGCAGCAGGAGCTTTATTGCGGCGAAAAATGACTTTTATTCCCCCAGCTCGTGGCAGACACGGGCGGGGAAGTAGTCATCTGGGCTAGTCACATCGCTCTGCCTGTCAGCGCTGTCCGCGGGAATGATTGACAGGCAGAGAGGTCCATTACTGGCTCTCTGCCTGTCAATCATTCCCGCGTAGCGCACTGACAGGCAGAGCGCTGTGACTAGACACGGGCAGGGAGACGCCCAGATGACTACTTCCCTGCCCGTGTCTGTCACGAGCTGGGGGAATAAAAGTAATATTTCCCCGGTATAAAGCTCCTGCTGCAGCCGCGGCCGGTATGTGCCGCAGCTTCTGCAGGAGCTTTATACATTGCTCCAGGGAACCTTATCAGCCCAATTGGGCTGATTAGTTCCCTTTAACATTTCTGTAGGTAAAAAATAAGACGAAAAAAAACATACCTGTACAAACCAAAGTGTGATTTCTTCCACACGCAGCAAACTTTATCTTTTCAGATTTTAATGCTGCAAAACACAATAGTATACATGATGTTAGACTCCCTAGATGACACAACCACAACTATCTTTGTTCATATAGGCTCGGAAACAGTGCACCATGAACGATATAGTGCTGTGCCTCAAAATGCCACCATACACAAAGAAAAAGTTTCATAACTTAAAAAAAGGGTCTATAGTGGACCTATCAGCATGTAAACAGGGACAGGGGGCTGGCTGGGTGGTCGCTAGATCCACCAACATCGTGCATGTCAGCTGATCTGTGTCTTCTATTACACAAGACGATTATCAGCCGTAACAAACGATAATCACTTTGTGTAATAGGGCCTTTACAATCCTGCACCAGAAAGGATTCTGATAGGAAGCCCTACCCAGCCATGGGCTTATTCTTATACATTTGGCTTCTGATAGGTCAGCCAATAGTTAAATGACAAAGTAAAGTGAGTGTCTAGAACCAGATCTGTACAGCTGAGAGATTCACTTTACACTTTTATCTAATGTTACACCATATTGGTTGGCTTAATTCATACTCTTGTGGTAGAATTGTGGCGAATTTTGTCATATTTATGTTCCCTTTCAGGTGAAGCTACACTCCTTCCCAGCAAAGCCATGTGCCCTATCGAACCCCATGGATAAAATGTCCAATACCAACCCTGCACTTTTTGGTGTTTTGCTGATCTTTTGGAAAAGTGTGCCAGAGTGCTTACATGTCTGCAATAACAATTCTAGTCTTAGGCTGCATTCACACTACGTATATTTCAGTCAGTATTGCAACCAAAACCAGGAGTGGATTAAAAACACAGAAAGGATCTGTTCACACAATGTTGAAACTGAGTGGATGGCCGCCATATAACAGTAAATAACGGCCATTATTTCAATATAACAGCCGTTGTTTTAAAGAGTAACTGTCATGTTTTTTTTTATTGCAGAAATCAGTAGTATAAGTGATTTTAAGAAACTCTGTAATAGGTTTCATCAGCCAAAAAAGCCTCCTTCTGTACTCAAGAAGCAATCTCCCAGCCTCCCCCCCGGACTTCTTATCTGTGCATTATCAGGCAAACACGTCTTCATTACAGAGAAGCCAGTGAAGACGGGTTCTGCTCTCTCCATTGTAAGTCTATGAAGGGGGGAGGGGCTGGGGGAGATGAGGGAGCAGGAAGAGGTGACATGAAGGTCAGCTGTTTGTACACTCTCTGGGCACCTAAAACGCTAAATTCAGGTGTCAGAAAGGTCAGTGCTTATCTATGAACTTACTGAGAGAAGATTGCAGGGTGTTGTGCTGTGCAGGACCAGCTCCATGCTCAGTCACTCCTAACAGCCCCTCCCCTCTCCATAGCCACATAATGAAGACAGAAATCCTGCTTCTTCTGATGTGAGGGGGGAGGCTGGGAGATTGCTTTTTCAGTACAGAAGGAAACTCTTTTAGTACATAAAACCTATTACGGAGTTTCTTAAAATCGCTTGTACTGTTGATATTTAATGTTTTCAGAAAAATGACCCTGAAATAACAGTTAATATTAGCCATTAAATGGCGGCCATCCACTCAATTACAACATTGTGTGAACAAATCCTTTCTGTGTTTTTAATCCACTCCTGGTTTTGGTTGCAATATGAGGACCACAATACTGACGGAAATATACGTAGTGTGAACCCAGCCTTAAGTTGTTTCAGGTAAAAAAAAAAAAATCTGGGGAGAATGAAAATTTTTCAGCAGGTAGGAATGGAGGGATATAATAAACAAGCGATACTTGCCTGTCCTTGCCTCTGAAGCATTACTTTACTGCATCTGAAATCTGAACTGAGATGATGCACTGCCTACCCAGCCAATCAAATTGGGGCAGGAAACCGCTGTAGTCACTGATTGGCTGAGCGGGCAATCCATCAGCTGGGTTGGGTATTTCCACCCCTGTCATGACGATCTTGGAACTTGGGGAAAATGAGTTCTGGCAGGGATCCCGGAGGTAGTGATGCGGAGGTTCCGGAGCTCGGGAAGAGGTAAGTAGTGATTTTTTATTCTGTTCTCCTGCCTGCTGAAAAATTTTCATTGTGCCAACAACCTAGAGAATCCTAATACTGCCTATACTCACTACTTATAGGTATCCTTTCAAATTAGTTTGAAGAATCATAAAAAAAAAAAAAAAATACACGTTAAATGTAAAACGTAAAATTCCCAAAAGAGCGGAGAGGTATAAGGCGGTAAGTCTGTCAGCCAGAGATACCAGCGCTGCTAGAATAATCTGTAACCAGCAGGAATCACATGTTCTATCTGTTCCTTCAGACTAAAGTGATATGTTCCCTGCTGCTGGCTATAATAATTCCAGGAAGCTTTAGAAAGAATCAAAGAAGATTATGTGTGTCTGTTTCTGAGTATGGATAATAAGCGAGGATGTGACTCTGGAGATTTACCTTTGTATCATCTACAATCTAGATGACAGGCAGGCACATGATGCTTGTATATATACTGTATTTTACAGAAGGTTATCCTATCTTTATTGCAATCAGAACCGCAATAATGCTCTGAGGATAGGCAAGCCTTATAATGCCACATTGGGCATCTTGAAAGTAACTCCTAATGTATTATCTGAGTTTTGACAATAAAATAAAAATTATGATTTTTTTTTTTTTGCATTGGTCCAAGGAAATCGACTCCTTAAGGGCAAAGCCAATTATGGCCTTAAAGTGTCACTCTGATTTACATCAAGGATGCAGAACCTGCAGCCATGGCATTCAGTGCAGCCCCAAACCATCAGGACACAGAAATGTGCGTGTGAGTCCCAACAGTTCAGGAGGAATCGGCTGTCTAAAGCCTGACTGGTGTTCTCCCATTGGTGCTTTCTGAATCCCTGTGCCTGGAACTGCCCTAGGCTTAACACAATGCATGACTTTACAGAGTTGTCTTTTAAAGGGATATTGCCAATCTGCGACATTTATGATATATGCGCAGGATACGGTCTAATGGAATGTAGTGCAAGAACTGTATTTGGGTTAACTTAAAAAGAAAGAAGTTTGTTGGTTTGGCATTTGAATACCAGTGGCTGAAGAAGCTGCATGCAGCCCTAGGGAGTCCTGAAAAACATGGATACAGCTATAGGCTATGTTCACACGACAAAAAAAAAAAGAGAAAAGGCGGACGCATTTTCTATTTAACAAAACGTCCGTTATTGCCGCGATTTAATGAATGCAATGCAATGTATTGAAGTCAATGGTATGACGGACGTCCAATGCACAAAGTGTATAAAATGACAGACATTATCTGCACAGACGGCAAAATAGTAAACATGTCAATTATTTTCGGACGTCTTTTGCAAACAGCAGATCTTATTTTTTAGTTGTTCACATATAGATTTACATCAGCGATCTGCGACCTGGAAGTTTCCCAGCACGATGTAAAAGCTGCAGACACGGACAGCAACTAGAGAACTACTGATGTAATAGTACAGACCTACAAACACTCATATATTATGCATGTGACTTCTAGATGCGCACTGAATAATACAGGGCTGGAAAAACAGCCTGGTCACCATGGTAACTATAGAAAAATAAAAAAAGTCACCTGTCAACTTGGTAGAAAATGAATGCGATGGAAACCACATCCCCATTTCTTCCCCGATAACCGTGCGATGTTGCCAGTGATCCCAACAACATTATACGGGCATGGAGGAAGGGGGACATGCGGCATAAGTACCACAGCGTTCGGAATACGTGTGGAAATTGGTCTCATCTGTGCAAGGTCACCTTGTTGTAGTGGATGGCATCACGTTATTTGCTCACTATGTGGTCCATGAACCTTGCGTTATGTATATAGCAGGGATTCAATTTAAAGGGGTTATCCAGTGCTACAAAAACATGGCCACTTTTGCACCACTCTTGTCTCCAGATTGGGTGGAGTTTGAAGTAAATGGAGCTTAAAGTGACACTGTCGCCCCCTTTTTGCATTCTGACTTCTCTACACAGGTGTAAAAGGTAAATTTAGCCGTTTTCATACCTTATTTTATCTGATACATCATGCTGCTTGTTTAAATAAAAACTGATCTTTTATCAACAACAGATTGTGCTAAGTGGGTGGGGCTTCACAGCAACAGCACTATTTAGCCCCACCCCTCCATGACGTCATCGGCATATCGGCCCGCCCCCTAGACACCCATTGGTATGGGCCGGCCTAGAGGAGCTGGGGCCTAGACCTTTAGGCCAGCCTGCTCCAATGGTCGACGAGGGGGCGGGGGCCTATGTGCCTATGACGTCATGGAGGGCGGGGTCAATGGTGGCGCTGTGGGTGTAGCTAAATGGTGCCGTTACCGTGAAGATCCACCCACTTAGCACAATCTACAGTTGATAAAAGATCACTTTTAACTTAAACAAGCAGCATGACATATGATATAAAATAAGGTATGAAAACTGCTAAATTTACCTTTTACACCTGTGCAGAGAAGTCAGAATGCAAAAAGGGGGCGACATTTTACATGCAAACCGCACCTGAACTGGAGACAAGAGAGGGGGAAAAGTAGCCATGTTTTTGTAGCGCTGGATAACCCCTTTAACTGCAAACCACACCTGAACTGAAGACAAAAGTGGGGCAAATGTGGCCATGTTTATGTAGTGCTGGATAACCTCTTTTACTTGATACATTCAATGTCTGTGCCCTGTGCCAAGAGAGTGCCAGACCACATAAGCTTCCAGCTGTCCAGAGATGCCACAGTCTGCTCCTGGCAGGCAGAGAGATCTTATAGGCACTCCCAGGGTGGAGGGTGGAGACGGCTATGCTAAGTTGCCAACAGGTGTTCAGTTTTCCAGTGACTATGGGGGAGATTTATCAAACATGGTGTAAAGTGAAACTGGTGAAATCAGATTCCACCTTTCATTTTCCAAAGTAAAGGGAATGAAAAGTGGAATCTGATTGGTTGCTAGAGGCAACTGAGCCAGTTTTACTTTACACCATGTTTGATAAATCTCCCCCTTTGGGTGTAAAATCTACATCTGACATTGGAGGCCAGTATTATAGAAAATAGGAAAGCCATTGACCATCTTACCTTTGACACATGTTGGTTTGGTGATAACATTTCCTGACCCAATGCCCAGCTGTCCATTAATGTTGCTGCCAAAAACATAAAGCTTGCCATTCCCTAGTCAGAGAAGAGAAGTTATCTTAGTGACAGAATTTAGACAAACATAAAGTGATAGCACAAGGCTGTTTTTGTAACTCTCAATGTAAGGGGAACTTGGGAAAAGGGCACTCACCGTTAAAACAAGAGTCTTTTTTTCATATTCTTTAAGACATTCATGCAGCAAGGAGCGGGGACGCCAGCACCAGGGTGATTGTCAAAGTGTCACAGCTGTTTCGCACTGAATCGTGCCGCTCCTTGCTGCACAAATGTTTTAAAAAATATGAAAAAAAGACTGTTGTTTTAACGGTGAGTGCCCTCTTCCCAAGTTCTCCTTATTTTGATTTTGCATCTATTTTTGCCTCTGAGTGAGCCCCACCTAAACTATATTTACCTTCGCTGCTTTCCCCATGGCTCCCAAGTGAGTGATGTGGTAGTGCCAACCGCTGTGTCTGATTTCTTTCTTTCTGAATTGACTTTGTTTTTGTAACTCTATTCACACACTGCAGATTTGCTGAGGACGTTCTGCAACTGATCGGCAAATAATTTTATATACATTGGCCCAGACTTATCTCTAAAGGTTTTCCACTGTAAAGTGACTGCCAATATGCTAGATCGGTGCTGGCTTACAGAGCATATTACACAGCTCAACTATCATGCGGTAAGAACTGCATGGACATGTTAGCGATGTCTGTGCAGCCCTTGCCCCAAATTGTCACGGTCATAGAAACTTTTGACATGTCATAGAGACGTGAAAAGTTTTGATTGGTCTGGGTCTGAATATTCACATCAGTACCGATCACACTGCGGTGCGTCCAGTCCCTGCTTTGTGTCAGCATAATCAGTCAGGCTCCAAAGACTTAGGCTATGTTTACACTATGAAAAGTACGGCCGTTGTTGCCATCGTCAACAGCCGTACTTTGCACGGGTGAACAATGCCTATTGTTCTATGGGATCCCGGCCTGAGTGTATACACATCGTATGCGCTCCGGCCGGGATCCTGCACGGGGCCGCAAATAACTGACAGGTCAGTTTTCTGCGGCCGCAAATCAGTGAATTGTGGCCATAGGAAACCCTGTCATTCACATAATGAAGCGAGTCGCTCCGGCCGCTTGCTTCATTGTGTGCAGGGGGAAGTTCTGATGCAGGCGCACACTGATGGGCCCGTATCAGAACCCTGCGGCCGAAAGATCATCCGTGCAGAGAACGGCCGGTCTCTATACGTAGTGTGAACATAGCCTTACAGTGTAAGCCTGACCGATCACGCGACACAAAACGCGGTCTTCTCCTGGTTCGTTCTCACGAACGGTACGGGTCTGACCAAGACCCGGACTGATCAAAACGTTTGACTTGTCTCTGTGACATGTTAAAAGTTTTCTATTATGAAAGTGACACTTTCAGTGTAAAATAATAAATCTTATCATATCTGTCCACACTCCCCGGTCCTTTTCTCTCTGCTGATCACAGCCATTGCTGGAACTTCTGAGCCGATCTCTGCAGTGACAGACCACTCAGGCAATCACTGGTATCCTAGGACTTAGTGTGTATTCCTTACTGGCCATAAGTCATTACATCACTGTATATAAATGGTCTTTCTAATATAATTGCATTCACATTTCTGCTCCATATGTGTAATATGAACAAGAACCAGCTCGGCTTTCACATGGCCTTATCTGACACACATATATTATACAGAGAATAGCACAATGTGAGCTTGATATCAATGAGATCTTGGGTTCATATCTAATCTATTACTACAACGTATGGATGTCTGTAAGCCGCTACAAGTTATAGTCACCTGTCCTGGTGCCCATGCAGAGCCGCGTCCTGCTCCTGGACCCTGCCGGCTACGCCACAACCCAGCTGAAGGATGCCCCGCTCAGCCAGTCGGTGACTGGGGCAGGACACCGCTGCAGTCACAAATTGGCTGAGCAGGCTAAATCCCACCAGTCTGTAATGTGGAACATGGGTCTTGACGTAGAAGATGACAGCCAGCGTCTTTTTTACTCCTGCCCCCTCCCCCCCCCACACTGGACTTCTTCTTTAAAGGGGTAGTGCGGCGTTTAACATTTATTTACTAAATAACACACATTACAAAGTTATACAACTTTGTAATGTGTGTTATTTAAGTGAACGCCCGCCTTCCCAGTGTCCCCCACCCCCACCGCGGAAGAGTGGTGCAGTATACTTACTGAATTGCTGTCGACCCCGGCCGCCATCTTGGGTCGACCACATCATCTTCGGGAGGCCAGCCGGACCGCTCCAGCCGTCCCACATGCCGGCCTGCCTCTGCCGCATCATCAGCTGCTTAGCCGCGATTGGCTGAGCATAGTTATGCTGAGCAGCTGATGATGATGCAGAGGGAGGACAGCATGAGGGACAGCTGGAGCGATGCGGCCGGCCTCCCAAAGATGACGTTGTCCACCCAAGATAGCGGTCGGGGTGGACAGCAGTTCAGTAAGTATACCGCACCCCACTTCCGGGGTGGGGGAGACACGGGGAAGGGGGCTATTCACTTAAATAACACACATGACAAAGTTGTATAACTTTGTTATGTGTGTTATTTAGTGAATAAATGTTAAACGCCGCACTACCCCTTTAAGCATTTGCAGCATATTAACATTTTCCATCCCATGTTACTCTCATTGACAACAACTAATAGGGAGTCATCTGCCCACTGAACTAAATGAGGGTTTAAGAAACTGGACCCATACAGGCATTTATAGCATATACTGTGGATGGATGGAGATACCATCTATTAATCCCTTTAAAGGGATTGTCCGGCGATAAAAAATTATTCACAGAATAACACACATTACAAAGTTATACAACTTTGTAATGTATGTTATGTCTGTGAATGGCCCCCTTCCCCGTGTTTCCCCCCACCCACGCTAGACCCGGAAGTGTGGTGCATTATACTCACCGCATCTCGTGTCGTCCACGGTCTCCGATCCTCAGCAGTGACGTCTTCTTCGGGAGGCCGGCGGATCTTCCCGAGTGCCGGCCGCCCTCTGCAGCGTCATCCGAAGCTCAGCCGCGATTGGCTGAGCATAACTGTGCTCAGCCAATCGCGGCTGAGCAGCTGATGACGTGGCCGCGTCATCAGCCGCGATTGGCTGAGCACAGTTATGCTCAGCCAATCGCGGCTGAGCTTCGGATGACGCTGCAGAGGGCGGCCGGCACTCGGGAAGATCCGCCGGCCTCCCGAAGAAGACGTCACTGCTGAGGATCGGAGACCGTGGTCGGCACGTGACAGGTAATGTATAGCGCACCACACTTCTGGGTACACGGGTGGGGGTGGTGGGACACGGGGAAGGGGGCCATTCACAGACATAACATACATTACAAAGTTGTATAACTTTGTAATGTGTGTTATTCTGTGAATAATTTTTTATCGCCGGACAACCCCTTTAAGAGTAATTCGTCTCCTGAAATGCATACTGTCACTACATTAGAAAGAATAAAAAAAAAAAACAAGGTAAGGTAGCATAATCCAGTTTTCAAAGGAAAGAAAGCTGCCCCCCCCCCCCACACACACACACACAACATCTCTCTAATGAAGCACTATGGTGTGTAAGTTTGTGCAAGCAGCCACTATTTGGAATACACGTCTCATTACAGAATGTTTTCTTACAGTCAGTGATTGTCGTTTTTTATATTAGTTTTGTATATTTTATTCCACAGACTCACCGCCCTGACATGAGACATCGTTAAAATGACTCATTAACGGGAAGATGATAATCAGAGTTCCCTCCGCACCTTCCTCAATGGGTCATTCTTATAAGTGCTGATCTAGTCAGATCCTGGAAAGGTTTGTGCAATTGCCTAGCAACCTGTGCCAGACTCAGCGGGTGACACTGCTGAACCCCCAGCCTTCTGCTACATGGCACAATAGTTAGCAACAATTTTTGATAATCACCACCAGCTCTTCTGCCTCTGTATTTTACAAGTTAGAATAGTTTCTCGACCCCAATCGCAGAGGATGGATGTTCAGGCGAGCCATTTTTTATTAGTATTACAGGCCTTTATGACATCTTCCCCCTGGAAGGAACGGCAGCCTTTGAGTTCTGTAAATGTCTTCAAGCTGTGAACAAACGAAGCTTAGAAGGCTGGAAGACATCTTCACTCACCTGTAACTAAGGCCGAGTGCTCATCGCCACATGCTATGAACGCCGGCTTGTCATTCTTCAACCAAAACTTGCTGGGACAATTCTCTGCAAACTTGCTTTTTCCAAATGTGAATACAGCTCCAGAGTCTACAATCGAAAAAAGGTAAAAAAAAAAGGTGTAAGTTAAAGCTGGGGTCAGCAGTAAAGGTTATCTCCTAAGAAAACAACAGCTCTACGGGAAGCAAGAACTACATAATGCTGCGGGAACTTTGTTCTAAACATGAGGAACTCAAAGCCCACATTGGAGGAGACAGGAGGGTTAAAGGGGAACTCCGCATAAGAAAACCTTGTTTTCTATTAAAAGTACATTAAAAGTTATATAGATGTGTCTATACAATGTATTACTGTATCTGTACAGTTCTGCCACACTGGTAGCTGATAGAAATCCAGGAAGTGAAAAAAATGGCCCCTGTGCCAATTCACATTGTCTCCTGCTCCCACTGCTCTCCCACCTTAGGAGACAAATCTTCCATGTCTCTGTCTCACATTGTGTGTGTTTGCTGAGCACAGGCTGATGATGCAGACAGGGGGCAGGGCGTGATGTCACAGGAGGCTTGGCTGGATCCCCCAACCCCCTGAGTGATTCATCATCTCTGTCCGGCCAGAAGCAGTTGCTGCTCTAATTTTACTGATTGTAATGGGTGGGGACTGTGATGATCACATGAGGGAAAGCATTACATTCTGGGAAATGCTAAACCAGGAAGGACAGAAACACAAAACAGAGCAAAAACACCCCAAACAAATGGATTTTTGGTAGTTTGAAAACTGGGATAGACAGGTAAGTAATGCGTTATGCTTCTGCAGAAGTTTCATTTTTTTAACCTCTACCTGGAGTTCCCCTTTAAAGAGATGCCTCTGTCACCCAATGTTACCGCATATGAGCCTCACTGAAGAACATGGGGGGCAAAAGCCCTATAGACAATTCCACTGAAGAACCCCAATGAGCTGGGAAAGAGTTACGTTGCTGGCGGTGGTGGTCTAAACACGCAAAGCCAAACTGGCCCAAAATGACTTCAAAAGTTTTTTTAAAGTGAGAGTATCAATTTAAAGGGAATGTGTCATCAGAAAATGACTTCTTGTTTTTAACAATGTTTTAATGTTAAACATATTTTTAAAAAATTTCAGTTGACATTTTTTTCTCACTATTATTAAATATTACTGATTTGTTACAGTTTTCATTCTCACCATTGGGGCTACAGATAAGCTGAGACTTCCTGATCTGTCTGTGGTGATAAGAGGAGGCTGCTGTAAAGTGATCTGTACAGCATTGCACTGTGACACCAGTAAATAGAGAAGACAATAGCAAATCCCTGTGGAGTGAGCTCTTCACAGGTCACAGAGCACTCTCAGTAATGTTTCACATTCATCTCAAGGGGACAGACTCTGTCTATTGCCGTCTATGTCCATGAGACTTGCTGTAAAGTATGTCACTAAATGCTGTTAAAAACAGCTGAGGCAGCCCCCATATTAACGTATTAAAAAGTGAAATAAATAAAATTACAGTCAGAAAATAGAAACACTGACGCTAATCAGAAAATGAGAATTTAGTCGACATATTCCCTTTAAAGGATTTAGCATCGATGCCCCTTCATTCTGAGGATCAGCTAGAGGTTCAGGTCCCACAATCACCAATGACATAAATAAAAGAATATCCCAGCTCTTCCTTCCTTCATTTTTTTTTTTATTAAAAGAAATCTCCGTGCGTTCCAGGAGATCGGCCACGTGCTTCCCCTTTCTCCTCACTCAATGCCTGGCTGTAAAACCAGTGGCAGGAGCAGGGTCCGGTCTTTAAGCTGTAGGAAAGTGACTGATGAACCCTCCGAACAGGCTAAGCCCCACCCCTCAGTCACCATACAGATAAGGAACAAATCAAATTGATGTCCCAATCTAACTGGTTGCACTAGAGTCAGTGAGGCTATGTTCACGTCTAACACAAAACACAAAAACTGGTAGCACTCCAACACCACAGGTCACAATATGCATGGCTAAAATACAAACAAAAACAGGAAAGTGCAACAGCAACCTGCAAGTACTGGCACTTGCAGGTTGCTGTTGCACTTTTTCTGTTTTTGTATGTTCACATTTAGATTTTTAATGCACTTTACTGTTGTTGTTTTTCTCCATTGAACTTAAGTGAACCCAAATGCCTGACTGTTCACATGTAGTTATGTCCATAATTATGCTAACCATAAGAATAAGTGCATGCTGCTTATTTTGCATCTTTTACTTTTTTCCACAAGGTTACAGAGCCTAAACCATGGTTGATCAGTCGTGCGACCCTATCCTGCAATCAGCCACTGGCAGAAGATTTTTCGTTATGTGAGAATACCCCGATCAGCCAAAAAACCAATACACCTTTAATACCAGATCTCTCCCAACCGGCTCTCATCTTCACCATACATGGGAACATTCGGCATGGTGGAGCATTCCTATGTTCTTTATGGGGAGGAGTAAAGCGCAGTGAGAGAGCTCTAGATGCAGCTTATCTCTCCCAAAACAAAGGGGTTAGCCATGATTTTCCATCACACCTGCCCCCTATTACCACCGACACCATCTGGACAGCTCGGAGAGTCCCATAAACCTTAGATTGACAGCTAAACCTGTTGCAAGCAGCAGGTACAGGTGAATGAAGTCTAAGGTGTATGGGGACTTTTATGCTGCGTTTACACGGAACAATTATCGTGCAAATTTGCACGATATCGATCGCATTTGATCCATAATCGTTCCGTGTAAACACAGTGAACGATCGAGCGGCGAGCGCAAAAACGTTCATTTTGATCTTACAACATGTTCTTAAATCGTCATCCGCAAAAAATTCGCAAATTGTTCCGTGTAAACAGTCTTTCACCGATTCAGCCTATGTGTGAGATAGGCTTAAGCGATCGTAAAACGATTGCAATGAGATTTTTCTATACGATATATCGTTCCGTCTAAACGCTGATTGTTCTAAAAAACACTGTTCTTTCGAAATTGTTAATCGTACGATTAGGCGAATTATTGCTCCGTGTAAACGCAGCATAAATTGTGTGTATTTGTAGACAATGAGGCAGATGGTGATCCTGATATCCAATGTCCCTTTGATAACACCTGACTAGAGTACAAGGCAGGAAGTATTGTCCTGGGAACACAGAAGAAACACACGGAACCGATACCAAGGAACAATAGAGTAATGGTGCGTTTACACAGAGATTTATCTGACAGATCTTTGAAGCCAAAGCCAGGAACAGACTATAAACAGGGAACAGGTCATAAAGGAAAAGACTGAGATTTCTCCTCTTCCTAATCCATTCCTGGCTTTGGCTTCAAAAATCCGTCAGATAAACCACTCTGTGTAAACGCACCATAAAGCAATTCTGGGCACTTTCCTTGGAAGTCCAGGTGACAACTAGCAGCTGTGCAGGAATGAGTGGCTGAAGGATCCAGTCCTGAAGGGTAAATGGTCACATGCTTGGAGACTCCAAAACGCATCATTAGTAGAGGAACCCGACAATCAAAGAAAGATCCATACGGTATATCCATAAGTGGCCGCCTATGCTTGTTGTAGTGATATGAATTACCATGTGTAATCTGTCTGGGACCCAAGGAGTCCCATATTGGGAGTCACATTTTAGCTTCCAGACAGTAAACCGTACAACGTTTTTGGTCAGCTGATCTTTATACACAGGTGGAACAGAACAAGTTATTGGGACTATGAAAGCTCCTAAGAGAAGGTGTGCTGGGCATTGACATGGCTGGCATCCCACATGGATTCCTGCATGAAGAAAGCTGAATATAAAACCATTGCACTGTATTGTTGAAGCACAACAGCTTAGTGAATTATTACAGTAGGTTGAGCAACATTTAGTGAACTGTATAAGCCAAGTTATTCTATCTCCTATATCATGTCATGGATTACGGTTAATAGATCGGGACGCTAGGAACAGGGAACATGAATATGTGCTCCCATTCTTAAAGCCGCAGTTCGGGCCAGTGAACCTACTGATATTTACTGCTATTTACCTCTGGATTCCAGGGCTGTACTTCATATTGCAGAGGGGTCCGGTATATCAGCGTTTTCCGCTAATATGCTAATGAGCGGTCCCGGAGCATTTGGGGTGTTCCCCATAATCCCGGAGCACCCGCTTGGCCGCCTAGCCCGCCCACTATGCACATTCATATATGCATAGCTAGGCCGCTTGTAACGGGCTGCTTCCTGCACATGCGCCATAACAAGTGGCCTAGCTATGCATATATGAATATGCATAGTGGGCGGGCCGGGAGGGGGCAGGCTAGGCGGGACGAGCGGGTGCTCCAGGAGCATGGGGAACGCCCCAAATGCTCCGGGACCGCTCATTGGCATATTAGCAATTAGCGGAAAACGCCGATATAGCGGACCCCCTTAGGGTGCCTTTACACGTACCGTATCGCTGCTTATTTCTCCCACAAAACGCGCATCAAAGTAGCTGCCTTTTTTGTGGTGTTGAACTCGCCTGTGAAAATCATATGAAAATCAAAACTCGCATGTAAAAATCGCACCAAACACGCAGTGAGAATACACATGGATTGGCTTGATAGCAATTAGTATCGCTGTGGATTTATGTACGAGAATCTCACAGCGATAAATATACAGCGATACGGTACGTGTGAACAGACCCTAAGGAATATGAAGTACAGCCCTGGAATCCTGAGGTAAATAGCGGGTGGCACATATCAGCAGGCTCACTGGCCCAAACATGCTGATAGTGCTGCATTAAATTAATGAGACCATGTAAAATGATCCTTATCTGAGGCTAGGTTCACACTACCTTTCTGCAATCTGTTTTTTTCATCCGTTTTCTTGTAAAAATGGATTGAAAAACAGATAAGTTTGTGGGCATCCATTTTGATCGTTTTTTCCATTGACTTCCATTATTTAAAGAAAACTGCACAAACGTTCAACCACGTTTTTGTGTATGTTACAAAAGCGGAAGTCAATGGAAAAACGGATGCACACAAATGCAGATAGAAAAAATGTAGTGTGAACACAGCCCTCTAAAAAATTGCTAAAGGGGTTCTCTAAAACCAAATCACGGCATATTTACCGGATCAATCCGCGATGGGTGGAGATTGATCTCCAAGAGCCCTGACAATCTGCACAGTGGAGAGGTTGTGAAAGACAGCCATCCATACTGATAAACCAATGTGAGGACAATTAAAGGGGTTGTCCAGCGAAAATCTTTTTCTTTCAAATCGACTGGTTTCCGAAAGTTATATAGCTTTGTAAATTTACTTATTTTCAAAAATCTCAAGTCTTCTCATACTTATCAGCTGCTGTATGTCCTGCAGAAAATATTGTTTTCTTTTCAGTTGGACACAGTGCTCTCTGCTGCCATCTCTGTCTGAGACAGGAACTGTCCAGAGTAGCAGCAAATCCCCATAGAAAACCTCTCCTGCTCTGTACAGTTCCTGACATGGACAGAGGTGGCAGCAGAGAGCACTGTGTCAGACTGAAAAGACTGAACAACATTTCCTGCAGGACATACAGCACCTGATAAGTATAGGAGGATTTGAGATTTTTAGATAGAAGTAAATTACAAATCTATATAACTTTCTGAAGCTGATTTGAAAGAATTTTTTTTCCGCTGGATAACCCCTTTAAGGTGGCACTAAGTTCGGACACTACCATTTGATCACTATTGAGCAAGTCAATAGATTTTAGTACCACATCTTTCGCCAACGGAGATGGGCTGCCAGGCGCAGCTTGACCGAGCGTACCAGACAGCTGCCAGGAAGACTTTCATTTGGAAAAAAACTCAAACAGCCAGGCTTTCATTCCTTCTCAGTAGCCCCCTGCACACAGCCGTACACTGTGGGGGAGATTTATCAAACATGGTGTAAAGTGAAACTGGCTCAGTTGCCCCTAGCAACCAATTAGATTCCACCTTTCATTCCTCACAGACTCTTCGGAAAATGAAAGGTGGAATCTGATTGGTTGCTAGGGGCAAGTGAGCCAGTTTCACTTTACACCATGTTTGATAAATCTCCCCCTGTATTCCTATCTGTACACTGTTAGTAATTACAGACAGTATAAAACCAATTGATTTCAATGGGACAATACAGACGGTCTGTATACCTGCAAAATGTCACGTCTGCAGAAACACAGGCCATGCACTTATACGGCTGCACACGGCCCATAGTTACAGAAATCACAGAAGTCAATTGGCCCGTGAAAAAACCATCCCATGTGTATGCTGTCCGTCTTTGCCGATAGTCTCTCTGGCAACAATGGGGGTTCCTAGGGTTGAGACAGGCTCGAGACATCATTCCAAGCGTTTCCCGTTTATCTAAGCACGCCTGTGGATCCACAAATACGGATGTTTTGCAGATCACAAAGAAAATGAAGTGGATTGCGGAGCCGCACTTGGGAAGAAAAGGTCTACTAGATAAGCACTGTATAAGTGAAGGGATGATCCAGCAAAAATCTTTTTCTTTCAAATCAACTGGTGTCAGAACGTTATATAGATTTGTAATTTACTTCTTTTTTAAAAATCTCAAGTCTTCCAGTACTTATCAGCTGCTGTATGTCCTACAGGAAGTGGTGTATTTTTTCCAGTCTGACACAGTGCTCTCTGCTGCCACCTCTGTCCATGTCAGGAACTGTCTAGAGCAGAAGCAAATACACATAGAAAACCTCTCCTGCCCTGGACAGTTCCTGTCTCGGCCAGAGGTGGCAGCAGAGAGCACTGTGTCAGAGTGAAAATAAAACATCATTTCCTGCAGGACACACAGCAGCTGATAAGTATGGGAAGACTTGAGATTTTTAAATAGAAGTTAAATACAAATCTATATAACTTTCTGAAACCAGTTGATTTGAAAAAAAAAAAAACCTGCCCCAGAAGTATACATACTACACAAAGGGGTGTGTAATCACAGCCATCGGCAGCTTATTGCCAGGAGAGGTCTGTGATGCGACAGCCCCTCTAACATTCAAGACCCTATTGCAGCATCGCAGCCAAGCCTCAGTAGTCTGGAGAGCCACGGCCACCACCGCTGTGTTATTCATTGGGATCCACGGACACTATGTCTGAAGGGGATGGGAAGGGGAGTTGTAGAACGAATTCTAACACTAGGTTTACAGCGGCTTCTTGTTCTATTTCTTGCTTTTGGTCCTAACAATCTTAAAGGGGTATTCCAGAAAGGGGAAAAATTTTTTAATAGATTGTAATATTGTAACATAACTTTTTTTTTTTTAAAGTATTGTTTTATTTCCTGTGGTTAGGGTAGCATGACAGTAGTGACACGTCCCCTTTAATTCATCAGCTAGTGACAAATCCAAGCAACATTACAGGAAGGTGTACAGTAATCTATATACCAGATACTAAGGGAAACGCATGAGATGGGTGGATATGTAAGAAACACAATGTATTGATATCACAGCTGTATCTGGTATCTATCAGCCATACAGTGTACAGTACAATGGGACTATGGACACTCACTATAAGCCTGTGCACAGCTGCCACCATGCTGAGGGCCACAGCGAGTGAGAGAGTGCTGTACAGAGGTCACAGGTCACAGATGAGGATACAGAGCAGCCTGGAGGCTGTCAGTGACACCCGGGGCACAGCACCATAACCTGGAGGCTGTCAGTGACACCTGGGGCACAGCACCATAACCTGGAGGCTGTCAATGACACCTGGGGCACAGCAGTCACACATCAGCACCATAACCTGAAGGCTGTCAGTGACACCCGGGGCACAGCAGTCACATATCAGTAACATAACCTGGAGGCTGTCAGTGTCACCCGGAGCACATCAGCACCATAACCTGGAGGCTGTCAGTGTCACCCGGGGTACAGCAGCACCATAACCTGGAGGCTGTCAGTGTCACCCGGGGTACAGCAGCACTATAACCTGGAGGCTGTCAGTGACACCGAGGCACAGCAGTCACACAATAGTACCATAACCTGGAGGCTGTCAGTGACACCCGGGGCACAGAAGTCACATATCAGTACCATAACTAACCTGGAGGCTGTCAGTGTCACCCGGGGTATAGCAGCACCATAACCTGGAGGCTGTCAGTGTCACCCGGGGTACAGCAGCACTATAACCTGGAGGCTGTCAGTGACACCGGGGCACAGCAGTCACACATCAGTACCATAACCTGGAGGCTGTCAGTGTCACCGGGGTACAGCAGTCATAGATCAGCACTATAACCTGCAGGCTGTCAGTGACACCCGGGGCACAGCAGCACTATAACCTGGAGGCTGTCAGTGTCACCCGGGGCACAGCAGCACTATAACCTGGAGGCTGTCAGTGTCACCCGGGGCACAGCAGTCATAGATCAGCACCATAACCTGGAGGCTGTCAGTGTCACCCGGGGTACAGCAGCACCATAACCTGGAGGCCGTCAGTGTCACCGGGGTACAGCAGTCATAGATCAGCACTATAACCTGCAGGCTGTCAGTGTCACCGGGGTACAGCAGTCATAGATCAGCACTATAACCTGCAGGCTGTCAGTGACACCCGGGGCACAGCAGCACTATAACCTGGAGGCTGTCAGTGTCACCCGGGGCACAGCAGCACTATAACCTGGAGGCTGTCAGTGTCACCGGGGCACAGCAGTCATAGATCAGCACCATAACCTGCAGGCTGTCAGTGTCACCGGGGTACAGCAGCACTATAACCTGGAGGCTGTCAGTGTCACCCGGGGTACAGCAGTCATAGATCAGCACCATAACCTGCAGGCTGTCAGTGTCACCGGGGTACAGCAGTCATAGATCAGCACTATAACCTGCAGGCTGTCAGTGACACCCGGGGCACAGCAGCACTATAACCTGGAGGCTGTCAGTGTCACCTGGGGCACAGCAACACTATAACCTGGAGGCTGTCAGTGTCACCGGGGCACAGCAGTCATAGATCAGCACTATAACTTGCAGGCTGTCAGTGACACCCGGGGTACATCAGCACCATAACCTGCAGGCTGTCAGTGTCACCGCGGTACATCAGCACCATAACCTGGAGGCTGTCAGTGACACCGGGGTACAGCAGTCAGTAGCAGAGCCCTCCAGCTCAGGCTGCACTCACATCCAGGAGCCTCTATAACAGACATGACAGGTAGGGGACCGGGCAGGACTAGGAGCTGGCGGCACATACCGGGCACCGGCTTCTCCTCTTCCTCGGCAGCCATGCCCTGCACACGGAGCCGTCTCCCCGGCTGTCACACACACTGCTCCCCGCTACAAGCGGCTCCTCTGCCTGCTGTCTGCGGCCGGAAGTAAACAAACTGCTGGTCTATAGCAACGGAGGCGTGAGCCGCAATGTCAGCTGCGAGCCGACAGCGCCATCGTGTGGACGGAGGATCGAACATCAGCTGCATTCTACAGCTCCTCCGATACATTCACTTCTATGGGGAATCCTGGGGAAAGCTGGAGGACATTGCTGTTATATTCCCACTGACGTATGTAGAGTAGATGTAATACTCAGCTATTATAACTATATATATAAATATAGCTATTATATAAATATATCTATTATAACAACATGAGCCTAACATAACAACACATGAGCCCTAGTTTTTTGCGCCACTAATTGTTCTTTTCAATGGCGGACCTAATTTTTGCATTAAATATGCTTTGAAACCGGAAAAAAATATGAAATTGAAAAATTATTTAAATTGATTTTTTTTTATTTGGGTGGGTTTTGTGTTTACGCCATTCAACCTATGGTAAAACTTGCATAACTTTTATTTTATTTGACAGAATTAAAAAAAAAACTAAGGGTCAGATTTATCAAACTGGTGTAAAACAGAATTGTCTTATTTGCCCCTAGCAACCAATTAGATCCCACAATCTGTGACAAATGAAAAGTGGAATCTGATCAACAAAGACAATTCTAATTTACCCCAGTTTGATAAATTTTTGCGCCATGATCTGTACTTTCCATCGGTACCTTACTTGCGTATATGCGACTTTTTGATCACTTTTTATTACAATTTTTCTGGATTTGATGTGACCAAAATGTGAAATTTTGGACTTTGGAATTTTTTTGCACTTACGCCATTTACCATGCGAGATCAGGAATGGGATAATTTAATAGTTTAAGTAATCCATTAGATCAGTGCTGTATTGCTCAGGTCTGCTGCATACTAGATCTATAGACTATAGAAGAAGGGATCTTCCCTCCGGAATCGCATCAGACCACCATGGAGGGGCGATCAGAGGTATTTAAATGCTAATAACCACAGTCCCCGGCTGCACAAAGCAGCCAGTAACAGCGGGATTCAGAGCAGGGTCGCGGCACGACCCCTCTCTGAATCCCGGAAGCGGGCAAATGATGTCCTTAAGGGGTTAAAGGGCTACTCTAGCACTTAAAAACTTTTTATATGTAGCTGCCGTTACATAATACATAATAAATATGCTGATCTCTAGATGCTCCCCCAGTGTTCTCCTGCAGCGTTTCTGAATCCCCTGATAATCACTGCCACTTCCAGAGGTGAACCCATTATGACAGTGACAGCCGCCCATTCAACCAGTTAATGACTTAAAGGGAACCTGTCACCCCCCACTTTTATTGTAACAGTTTATTGTGATGGACCCTACTAACAATTACGTATTTTCCAAAGCAGAGGACCCAAAGCAGAATATACTGATTATAGAATAAAAATGATGTCAATATACCCTAAAATGGGTTGTCTCATGATAAAAATTACCCCTAATTTTACCAGATACAGAAACAAATCATACATGCTCTGGAAAGATATTAAATACTTTATAATTCTATGGAGGGATAAAAGACAAGGTAGCACATTACTTATCACTGATCCTTCTGCTTCTCAGCACTATATACTACTAACATCAGGAGTTAGTCATAATTTGATCAAATTGTAACTAACTCCAGATGTCATAGTTATAAGTTTGTGGATGTGCTACCTTCTCTTTTTATTCTCCATAGAATTAACGGACCTTCTGTCCCTTTTCTTTTTGCCTTGTTTTAGCACTCCTCCCCCACCCAGGTGGTTTTAATGAGTATATATGTGGTGACCCCCTGGGATGGTTTGTCAGAGGATCGGCCGGTCACTTGCTAGGTGGTGAAGTGTGACGCCACTCCTGTGGTGGTTGGCCGAGATACAGCCGGGCCATAAGATGTTATGTCGTGACGCCAGTGCTTGTTTGGCACACAGGTGTGATGGCACACCTGCTTTAAGTTTAGGAGGCCGGTTGTACCTTGTTCCCCTGTGGACAGTGTTCCGCCAGGCTGCTACAGGGTCCCTTGGGATGATATCACAGTTGACCGGAGTGGTGTAGTGACCTTCCTGGACTTTCGGAACTGCAACCCACAGAAAGGGAAAATGTCCCAAGGTTGTGGTGTACACTGTGTCAGTGTGAGGTGAAGAATCACAGAGTCTCTTTATCATAAATAAGCTTGTTTTTACTTCAGAAGTACTTGTGTGCAGCAAGTTACACAGTTTTGCTTTGACAGTATAGGTTTCTCTTGAGAAAGCACTTGATAATACTTTTGGACAAACACTGGATAATACAGTAACTAGATCTGTGATAGGAATACAGTGGAAGGTACAGTTGTGCTGAGTTGTGTGTTGAGAGATACAAAGAATCGGAGTAGCAGAGAGGAGGATGTCTTGAGAGTCTCAACCCAAGTAGTATTGTGCTCTGCCAGGATGTTGGAGGATGAGGTAGAAGAATACTTAAAAGAAAAAGAGAATACTTGTGCCCTTGTATTGACCTTTGGGTCTTCACACCACCTAATGCCCACCAGTGTCGGGTGACCCGTCCTATGAAGGTGACACAAGGCCCCATAGCTTGTTACCTAGGATGAACTGAATGCTGAGGGTTCCCTGATGACAACCGTGCTACGAGATAGAGTTCCTTAGCTCTTAGCAACTTTATTCTATCCAGATCAGTTCCTAGCTTACTGCTGTCTGTGGATACTGTCCTGCTGTCAGGAACCGGTGACACCAGACACACAGAGACAGTGAGCCCTAAGCTCAGCCCCGCCCACTGACTCTACCTACTTGCCCCCCTAGGCTAAACCCTAGGGCAGCAACTGGGTGGCGGTCCCTGCACTGGCGTGGTGGGACAAAAAGACAAGACAGACAGACAAAACACAATAAAGAATGGTCGACAGTCCGGGTCACAACAATCGGGCAGCGCAGTACAAAAACACAATCCAAAAAGCAAGGTCAATAAACAGGCAATAAGGTCAGGGGCAGGCAGCAAGCAAGCGAGGTCAAAAGAAACTAAGCAGGAGTCAGGAGAAACCAGAAAACAGAACACACAAGCAGGCAGAGACTAAGTCAATAACCGGCAAGGCACAGGCAGAAGCTGAAATCTTAAATAGGACACCAGGAACCAAGTCCAGAAGATGATTGGAGGGACCAGCTGTCAATCACTGAGGCAAGGCAGGTTAACTGTTCCATGACCAGAGGAAACTTTGCAGCACAGACACGGGTGGGGCAGGGAAAACAATTAGCAGACCAGAAGAAATAAGACACAGTTCAGACAGGGCAAAAACAAGGCAAACAAAACACAGAATAAATGGAAGATTATGGCCAAAATCGCAGTCTTTGGCGCAGAGGTCTAATCTTCGCAGCAGAGGGTGGCACTGATGCCTTTTCAGGCGAGATCATGACACCTGCTCTGTGACTCTCCTAGTCCACGGCGTGGGTTGAGGTTGTCTCTGACTTGTCCTCTCCTTTGAGGGCTTTAACACTGCATAGTGTTGTGTAGCGTAAACTTAGGAGAAACTGTTAGCTGTGTCTTGCCTTGCTTCCTACCCATACGGGGATCTGACAAAGCCTGACCTCTCTTCCTGTCTCCCACATGACTTCCTTCCTCAGCGTATCTAAAGTGCGCTGTGACTGGGTGAAGAGTGCAGTAGAAGAAGTAAAGAGATAGAGGATAGGACAGAAGAAGAAAAGATTCCCATAGGTTCACTGATCCATGTGACACACAAATAAACAATAACCCTTTACATACTTCAGCTGTGCAGCATCTGAGTACATATACCAAATACAGCGATGCCTAGTGGTGAAACTTTATCACTACCTTCATCACCACTGACTAACAATAAGTACAGGCTTTTACAAAGGGTGTATAGCAACACCCGTGGTGGGACACCACATATCTCTCACTTGAGAAAAGCCCTCCACGGCGTAACAGCTTGAGGAAAAGACTGGACGTATGTTAAGGCACAGCATGGGTTATGAAATACAGTTGGTTATACAATAAGACTTCAAGTGCACACACAAATAAATATATATATATATATATATATATATATATATATTCTACATCTACAGTAGCTTTCCTCAGACTTTTGACTGAGAACACAGGGTACGTTGTTTTTTTCCATTTTGCTTCTGCTCTGTGTGGTGTTGGTCCCATGCGGCAGCCATTGTTTTGCGGCTTGGTGTCTGTTGGTGGTGTGGCCCAGAGCCCAGGGGTGCTATGTCTAGCAGCATTGGTGCTGTTGGACGACTGGGTCGCTCCTCCCCCTGGTGCTGTTGTTGTTGTGATGGTGGGCGCTGGGTGGGACCGTGCCATTTTCTAGTTAAGGATCCGATTCACACACCAGTCATCGGTATAGGGAGCGGTGGGGAGAAGTGTCTTATAAGTAGAAACAGCAGCATTTTTCTCTAATAAGATATGTTTTTCATCTTCCCTTTGTACTTTAGGTTTATGCAAAGCTTGTGGAAACGACGCTGCGGATTCAGTGTGTTATTTCAGGATCCTGATATATAATCAGCTATAGCTGGAGATATGATTTAAAATAAAATGAAATAATAGAATAATGATGAATTTAAACTTTTTTTTAATTTTTCTCATTTCTGAACTGGAGAATAAAGTTAATGGGAAATACAGAAAAGCTTAAACAATCCTGTTACATAACCATGCTACAACTGTGAAATAATGGCTTTCTACACCGCCCGGGGTTAACAATCTAGATTCAATGAAGCATGTAACAATTGTGGTGAAATGGTTCTACACACTCAATCAATTACGTGGTAAAACGATCCTCCGTGCACAGTTCTCTCAACAATTTGCATATTGTTCTAATAAAGAACATCAAACAGTCAAGTGATTCCAGCCTCGTATTGTACCAAAGCTCTGTGTGCAAGGTCAGACAAGTGAGCTGTGAGCTTTCCAACCTGAAACGTCTGTTCTAATAAAAATAATTCCGATTTCCAGGAGTGGGACTACAATGAAGTTTATTAAGTCACTCATGCAGGGAATGAGCTGGGGAAGGCTCATTGCACCTTACAATGAAAGACATTTATTTATTGGTAATGGTTAGAAGACAAAGTTGCCAGCAAGGTAGGGAACAGCACAGAGCAGGGGGCTGATACTGGCTTTCATGTATGAGAACGATACCTGGTGATTTACTCGGCTCTTACATAACTTGACGAGGAAACTATTTTATTTTCGATTTGAGAAGATAGGGCACAAATAAATATGAGTGCAGTAGAAGAGTATTGGCACGTAGATCCTGGCAGCGCCATACATTTTTCAAATCACCAGTCGGTTCAAGAAATCGGTAGCAGTTACTTGATATGCAAATAGGGTCGCTTTGTAAACTGCAATGGGCTCAGCGCCCACAGTACACTGATATCCCCTCTCCAGACTTGATTCAGAAGGAGGCGTGAGACCAGGGGAGGGGATTCGGTGCACTGAAAGCCTCGGGCCCGGTTGCAGTGCACCGAGCGACCCTATTTGCATAACAAGAGACAGGCACAGATGTCGGGAACCGTGCAGTAGTTTGAAAAATAGACGGCACCACTGGAATCTATGCCCTGGAAGCGGTACATTCGCTTTAATGGAATTGACAACAAGCTGAGTAAGGGCCCTATTCCACAGGAACGATAACCGGCCCTATTCTGCCCGATTCGGCCGATTATGGCTCGGTGGAATAGAGAGAACCATCAGCCGATGATCGTGTCATCAGCTGATCGTTCATTAAGGGCCAGACCTAAAATCATTGTTCCCCCACCGCGCATCGCTACGGTGGATTAGCGGTGAGCGGCGGGCGACCGTCAATTTGAGAAGCAGCATACATTACCTGCAGGTCTTCTCCGCGCTGTCTTCCTCCCCGGGTCCTGCGCGCTCTAGCTTCAGAATGGCCTGTCAGCTGACGGAGCACTCAGCCATTCACAGGCCAAGACCGCCGCAGCCTGTTATTGGCTGAGTGACTTGTCAGCTGACAGGCCATTCTGAAGCTAGAGCGCGCAGGACCCGGGGAGGAAGACAGAGCGGAGGAGAAGACCTGACAGATAATGTATGCTGCAAGGGCTGCAAGGACATCGGTAACGTTGTCCCTGCAGCCCTCGCTCAACGATCATCGGGCCGTGAAATAGGCCCAGTAAACGAGAGGCGATTTAGCAGATCGGCGCTCGTTTACATCGTTGATCGGGCCCTGCTTGGCCCGTGGAATAGGGCCCTAAGGGTCCGATCAATAATGTAAACGAGCCCAGATCTGCTAGATCGACGCTGGTTTACTGAGCCTTTTACACGGCTTGATAATCGTTTAGCAAGGGCTGCACGGACATTGTTAGTGATGTCCGCGCAGCCCTTGCCCTAAACTGTTATACATTACCTGTCCCGGTGTTCTTGTACCCTCTGCTTGCCTTCTGGAACCGCATTTTCCCGGAGTCTCTGAACTGGCCGGCCGCTCACTGGCCGGGACCGTCGCGGGAAAATGGTTAAACAAGGGCTGCAAGGACATTGTTAACATTGTCCTTGCAGCCCTTGCATAACTATATACAGTACATTACCCATCCACGTTCCAGGGCTGCTGCTGCGGTCTTCTTCTCCCCGGGTCCCGCGCGCTCTTACGTCAGACCACTGAGCCAATCACAGGCCGGGACCGCCGCGGCCTGTAAATGGCCGGGCGGCCTGTCAGCTGACAGGCCACTCTGACGTTACAGCGCGCGGGACCCGGGGAGAAGAAGACCGCAGCAGCAGCCCTGGAACGTGGATAGGTAATGTATATCGTTAGTCGCGGTCGGCGCCTGACCAAAATGGGTCAGAACCTATATCAACGATCAGCCGATGATCGTTGTCATCGGCTGATCATTGTATTTATTACATGGAACGCTAATCGGCCGAATCGGGACGATTATCGTTTCGTGTAATAGTACCCTAACTCATGGGAATCTCAATAGTTTACCTTGTTTATATTCAAATGGGAAAACCCATATAGAAATGACAATGTCAATGAGGCAATCGATACTGGAGTGAACTGGAGCTCCTGTTGGGTAAATGGTCAGAAAAGGAATCATTGTTGAGAAGGAGTTATACTGGGTACCTGAGTTGGGGCCAGGAAGTCAGTTCCATTTATTCCAAGGTATTCACCTTCAGTCTAGGTGGCTTTTGTCTTTCCTAATCTGGCGTCCGGCAGGGGGAGGGGGGGAATTTGGTAACGAGTACGCACTTACCTCACCCTGTGCCTGCTCTGAGTGGTGGGACCAGCTTCAGGACCCCCGACGGAAGGGGGTCCCGAAGCAGTTGTGATGATGGGGGGGAAATGCCTGTCCCGGCTGATGGGCTGGCCGCTCAGCCAATAAGTGACTGGAGCAGCATCCCACCCCAGTCAATGACTGAGCAGCCAGTCCATCAGCCGGGTCGTGACATTCAAGCACCAGAGATCCTGGAGTCCAGCAGCAGTCCTGAATGATCAAATTCCCCCTGCCCATGCCAGCTGCAGAGTTTTCAAAATTGCCGGATTTCACCTTTAAACCATATGTGGATTTTAAGGTGGGAATGTTGGTGCGTTCTTTCCTTTTTTAGGTTTGTAGCTTTGTCATTGTGAGCAGTTTCTTATCACTGTTTGCACTATTGATTTATGAGGGGAAAAAAACCCTGAAATGATGAATACCCTTTAAGCTCATGTGACTGTGATGATTGTGAGCTAAAAAGAAGGGTTTGCAAGGATTACTATTGATAAATTGCAACGCTATGTTACTTGTCCAAGTGAAGGACTGCTTTTAAATGAATAGGTCCCCGGTAAGGGAAAACAGCTTAAAATCACCTTTAATGTTTCAACTTTTTCCTATCGTTCAGCCCTGCTCAATCATTAAAGCTCAGCTTGGGTGGTAGTTAGCGTTACAGAAATAGTGTTATCATCCCCAGCGATCTTCAGTTCATTACTTCCATGTACCTACTGACCTTTCTACCACCCGCATTCATTTTTTTAATTCCTTTGTAGCTGTGGGTAAGTTTAAGACAGCGGTCCTTAAAGGGAATGTGTCATCAGAAAATGACTCACTATTTAATGTTTTTGTGTAAAAATTTTTTTTTACAGTTTTTAATTTTCCATTTTTCTATCTATATTATAACATAATCTTAAAATCTTGCAATTTTCATTCTCACCACTGGGGCTAAAACAAAGCTGAGACTTCCTATTGTATCTGTGGTGATAAGAGGAGTCTGCTGTAAAGTGATCTGTTCAGCATTAGAGCACCATGTGACACCCGAAGATAGATATCACCAATACAATAGCAGCTCTCTGTGGAATGACCTCTTCAAAGGTCACAGAGCGTGCTCAGTCATGTTTCACATTTATCTAAAGGGGACAGTGCCTGTCTATTGTCGTCTATGTCTTTGAGTCATGCTGAAAAGCATGTCACTAAATACTGTTAAGGACAGTCCAGGCAAGATGGCAGCCCCCATAATAATGTACAAAGAGTGAAATAAAATAAAAAATATAGAAAATAGAAACAGATTAAAATGAAAGAACACATTTTTGTATCTGACTCAAGTCAGTGAAAGAAAATCTAGGTGACACATTCCCTTTAATAGGAAAGAACACTGCAAATATTGACTTGCTGCATTAACTCATTCTAACTGTCAATATAAGCTTTTGTTACTCATAATATGATTGCAATTATATTTCTGTATGTGTTAAAAAAACATCTGACAAACACACATAAAAACCAGAGGGCAGCAGATCATGTGAAAATATAATATTTATGTCATTGTGTCACGTATGGGAGAGTTTTCTAAGCATGCTATGTGACCTGTGAATAGGTCAGTGTGCAGGGAGGGGGAGGAGGTGAGCTGTGACCATCACCTATTGTGAATGCCAAATCCTGTGTTATCTATATACTGATGATAGTGATTGTTATGAAGATACTGCTGAAAAATGAACTCTATAGAACAGGAAATATCAACTTATTATTAGGCTTAGTGGCCAGAAAATAACTTACAATTTTTTTCCAAAAGTTTTGCTTCCTTGAAAATTTGACATGATTATGATACATCCATTCTGAACCAAGCAGAAATATCATTTTGGATAGTTTCTATCGTGTAGAAATGTTGAGAAACATGAGATTGGGTTTTACTGATTATGAAGCATTTATATGTTACCTGCAGCATTAATTCCACTGAAAGGAAAGGGTTTTGTTTTATTCAATGCCCGGTGCATCCCATATTAGTGTCCAGCAATAGTAGCTTCATGTATTCCAGGGAAGAATTTCACATGTGAATGCAGAAAATTAATTTTCAATGACAGGTTGCACTTCATTACTTTGTAAGGCTAGGGCCACAGTGTGTTTTTACATCCATTTCACTGTTTTCATTCAAATACAGGTCATTTTAATTTATAGGTCAGCTATGTCTTTGTGTTATTTTTTGTATACTATGGGGGAGAATTATCACAGGATGTATAATTTAGACTGGTGTAAACTGCCCACAGCAACCAATCACAGCTCAGCTTCCAGCTCTGGTGAAAGGAAAGCTGAGCTGTGATTGGTTGCTGTGGGCAGTTTACACCAGTCTAAATTTTACACCCTTTGATAAATCTCCCCCTATAAGTCAATGGAAAACTGATGCTAGAGGATGGCATACAGTTGGATCAATTTTTGCATCCTTAATTTAAATGTATACGTTAAACGGACAGTAAAAATGCAATTTGCCCCCAGCCTAAGCCTCACGACGGTTGTCAACCAATTTGATGTATAGTTTGATGCTCGATTACTCCCAAGGAAATTCTTACAAACATCCTGCAATGATTTCCAAACAATTTTCTCAGGTCCCAGTTGTCAACCTGTTAAGTCATCTTGTCGGCTTTGAAAGACAGAAACTTTTGTATCACGTGACAGCAAGTGCCATCCTTAAAGTCTTGAAGCCAGTAACTCTGCATTTGCTTTTGACAAACATAAGTACCAGACATACATGGCTCAAAGTCTGAATCAGTGTTGTTCCCCATCTCTGACCCATGGACTGCAAAATCTTTCTCTAGGCTCCATGTCTCTGGTGGCTTTGGCACTGGAAGAGTGGCATCATGTGGTATGGCTCCCGGACGTACTTTACACTGTAGTCAATGGTTACTTGTATTGCAGGCACACCTGAATTGTCCGCAATCCAAATAGACAAAGATAATATTCCTAGGGCCGATACTGCAGCATCAGCCGTAGGAACATGCTACATGCCTCCTGGTCCCTATGCTGTAATACAACGGCTATTGTCAGGGGCGTAGCTAATGTCTCCTGGGCCCTGGTGCGAGAGGCCAACTTGGGCCCCCCCCCCTCCTTTCACGACCAAGTGATGCTATTGGTGTGTGTGTGTGTATATATATATATATACACACACACATTATATATATATATATATATATATATATATACACACACACAGATATTACCAATAACACCAGCATATTGGAAGAGAAAGTGTTATCACCGTACATATTACCGCCATACTGTTACCGACCAAATCCTGTATACTGAGACCAAAATTACCAGTAATACCAGTATATAGGAAGGAAACATTACCGCCACACCACAACCACTGCCATCACCACCATTTTGTTACTGACCAAATCCAGTATACTAAATCACCTCATCCAGTCATATAGAGGTGGCCCCAGCTCTACACAGGTTCTATACTCCTTATACATTACAGTGCAGATATATCAGGAGACTCACAGGAGACGTCTTTTCTGATCAGAGTTCTTTCCTTTTCATCTTCTCCATCCGTTCTGGGCCGTTATGAGAACTTCTCCGAGCCACAAATCCACAGAATCTGCCAGACAGACATATTAGGCTCCTCACACTGGCACCATCCTCATCTCTCTACACACTGCACATCTGTATTGGCCCCTTTACACCCTCATTTAGTGGGTAGCCCTGACTATGTGACCCCCTAATAATATATGCCCCCCTCTGTGTATTCGCTCTCCCCCTGTGTTGCCCCTCCATATACATGGCCTCCTCTCCCCCTCCTTATAGATGGACCCCTCTATCCCCTCCCCTTTATAGATGGCCTCCTCTCCCCCCTCCCTTATAGATGGCCCCCCCTCTCTCCTCACCCTCCCTTATGGATGGCCCCCTCTCCCCCCACCCTCCCTTATAGATGGCCCCATCTCCCCCCACCCTCCCTTATGATGGTTCCCTTTCCCCACCTCCCTTATGACGGTCCCCTTCCCCCCCCCCTCCCTTATGACGGTCCCCTTCCCCCCCCTCCCTTATAGATGGTCCCCTTCCCCCCCTCCCTTATGACGGTCCCCTTCCCCCCCCACCCTCATAGATGGCCCATCTTTCCCACCCTCATAGATGGCCCCTCTTTTCCCCCCACCCTCATAGATGCCCCCCCTCTTTCCCCCCACCCTCATAGATGCCTCCCTCTTCCCCCCACCCTCATAGATGCTCCCCTCTTTCCCCCCACCCTCATAGATGCCCCCCTCTTTCCCCCCACCCTCATAGATGCCCCCCTCTTCCCCCCCACCCTCATAGATGGTCCCCTTTCCCCCCCACCCTCATAGATGCCCCCCTCTTCCCCCCTCCCTCATAGATGCCCCCTCTTTTCCCCCACCTTCATAGATGCCCCCCTCTTTCCCCCCACCCTCATAGATGCCCCCCTCTTTTCCCCCACCCTCATAGATGCCCCCTCTTTCCACCCACCCTCATAGATGCCCCCCTCCTTCCTCCCACCCTCATAGATGCCCCCTTCTTTCCCCCCACCCTCATAGATGCCCCCCTCTTCCCCCCCCACCCTGCAGGCTGATAAAAAACAAAACTTAACTCACCTGACAACGCGCTCCCACGTTGATCCTCACTCCTCCTGGTCTGTCCCCGGCTGCTGCGCGGCTGCCGGGGGTGTCGCGTCTTATCCCCGGCAGCGCGCGCATCCCAGAGCTCCCTGGGCGCCGGAACCGGAAGTCAGGGCCCAAGGCGAGCAGAGAGCTCTGGGATGCGCGGCTGCCGGGGATAAGACGCGACACCCCCGGCAGCCGCGCAGCAGCCGGGGGAAGGCGGAGCCGGACTCTCGTGACCGCAAGCAAAACAATGCTTGCGGTCACAAGAGTGATTGATCGGGAGGGCCTTGCGGGGCCCCCCTTCGTAGCTACGCCACCGGCTATTGTGTTACAATGTGTGAACATAGCCTAAATGCTATTTCTACCGAAACATGCCGTTGCAACTGTTTTTTCTTCCTTCGTAACAAAGGTTCCTCAATCTTCGACAGTTTCTGGAAACATATATAAATTTTGTAATAATTTTTAATATCATGAGATAACATGTCTGACATCAGTAGCTAGTCACTGCTCCTCAGCCTTGTACCCACGCCACAGCAGCTTTCTTCTCACTATGGGAACCATTGTTCAGTAAGATCACCAATATTCCTGCACTAAACACAAATGTTCATTAAATAATCGGAGATCGGACGGATGGAGAATTTGGGGACAGAGCTTCCTTTTTATGCAGAATGAAGCAGAATGATAGCACAATATATAGGCGGCATATTATTATCCTTAGAGGGTATTTTAGCCCCATTAACATAAACCGACTTGAGTCCCTGAAATCCGAGTTCAAATACAAAATCCATTCCAGACTATTCCAATGGAGATAAATATTACACAACATCCAGCTGACTGTGCAAACAGTATTTTTCACAGTCCGGCAGTGAGGTGACCCTTTGATCAGTTAGGAAATCACTCTAGTCTTTTATAAATATATCAGGGGACTCCACATTTCTAGAGTACATGCAACCTTGCAACGGACTGGACTTCTTTTAGGTTACCAAAAAATGCTATACCATCTGAGAACCATGCTAGGCGCTGCCTGTCGACAAACCAACAGGTCCTTTGTTCGTCATTTACAGTAAGTTCCTAATTTAGTTATATAGATTTTCTTTCAATATTGCATACAATGTATTTTATTAATATCATTTGGTCCAAGCGACCGTGCCTGTTCTTATCATTGTGGGGGGATAGGGTAGTGATCCAGAGGGTAACTTTGTTAGATGGGCAAATCCCAGGGGCCATAAACATGTTGAGACCAGACCCTAAGCTATCATGTGTGTGTTTATTCAGAATAAGGTTATGTTAACAAGCTGTACAATAAAAGTGCCGTCATTTTGATGGTATGTGAACATAGCCTATCGCTGCATCAACCTTTTCCAGGCAGCAAAATTCAAATGCAGACTATTCTGGTTTGTGTGGTTTTCTGGTTTTGTGTGGTATTCTGGTTTCAGCAAGTTCGCTCCTTTCTCAGCAATGCCCTTTTTAACAACACAAACAGGGCAGGTGATACCAGTATATAGGTAACAGAGGTATGTACAATAGTTGCACATCAACACAAAGCAGATTTCCTCTGAAATTGACCTCTCAGACCTGCCAGCTTTGCAGAACATTTAAAGGGATTTTCCAAGTTATTTAATAATTTGCCCACTGCTTGGAATGGTGTAAAAATTAAATAGAAGCTAATGCTCATTAATATTCCTATGATTCTAGCACACTGGCACTAAAAGTATACAGAGCAAAGCCAATGTTTGCCTATAGTACTAACATCAATGTATGGCCCAACCCACGGTGTCAGCTAATACTGGTCTGCCGATCAGCGCTTGCATACAGAGCCTATTGGCAGATAATCTTTTTGTATAATAGGACCATAAAGGAGTATTCCACCCAAGAGCAGAAAAATGAAATGCTCCCAAATGTAACTGGACTTACTAAGTCCCCCTGAGTATTTTGAGCCATCTGCCATCTTTCTAGCTGCCCCTGTGCCTGAGTTACAAGTTTTTCTAAAAGCCAATCTATATCCAAGATGGCGCTAGCCAGGAAACCACATCACCCAGCATGCATTTCACCTCAGAGCCAACTGCTAAGTATCTGTCTCATCTTGTAGTATCTGCCCATTGCTGGCTCAATCTGCTTATGCTTTAGGCTATGTTCACACTGCGTAAAACTACCACCGTAGTTCTCGCCGCAGAACTACGGCCGTAGTTTTGCGGTGTGTAACATAGCCTTATGTGCAATGGGATCCCGGCCGGAGCGTACACACATCGTATACGCTCCGGCCGGGATGCCATGCAGCGCCGTAAAAAACTGACAGGTCAGTTTTCTGCGGCCGGAATTCAGTGAATTCCGGCCGCAGAAAGCCCTGTCAGTTCACACAGTGAAGCCAGCGGCTCCGGTCACGGCTCCGGTCACGGAACGGCCGGTCTGTTCCGTAGTGTGAACATAGCCTCACACTGTAAACAAAATATCTATCTATCCAAAACACTTCACAGGAGTGGTGTACCACTATACAGCAAGTGTGTTTCAGCAGAGGAAAGAGGTTTTCACTTCAAACAGCAAAGTAGAAAGTCCATGGCACTCCAAATTCAGCTGAAAGGGAAAAACTGTGTCTTCCTTCCATACAGGACGCAGGTAATGTGCAACATTTCAGCTCTTGTGAGTGCTGAAACATTGCACATTAACTGCTTTCTGTATAGAATAAAGAGAGAGAGCGATGAAAAACTGTGTTTCCTTTCCCCTATACTGCTTAGGAGGCTGTCACTGTTCTGTTCTTGCCCGCCCCTTGGCTAGGTGCTCACTGACTGGTGTGATGTCAGTGGTGGGTGGGGTTACAGATTAGGTGTTACAGCTTGCCTGGCAACAGAAGAGACAGAGATCATGTGACCTTGGTCTCAGATGTGAGGGGCACGACAGAGGAGTGGAGACAAAGTGGACCAGGAAGTGAGGATTTTTAGCAGCTTCAGGGTGTGAGTCAGGATGTGCTGCAAACGGCCCAATTCATGTAATATAAACCTATTACAAACAAGCTTAGACTATGGATGAGGATTGAACAGGGATAAATCTTTCTTAAGTGGAGTACCCCTTTAAGGCCCTTTTACACAGGCAAATTATCATTAAGGAGCATTCCTAGCAATTCTGCAGATCAATGATCAGCTGCAGAGACGCCTTTTCCATTGGGGCCCATGACTAGTAGGGGTCCCCTCTGCGCTGTGAACTGACTGTGAAACACTGACTCTGACAGACAAAGGAGCAATGGGCAATTCGCTCCTCTGCCAATGTCATTCTCTTTTGAAAGAATGGGGCCACAGACCGCAACCCCCCTCCCGCCCCTGCCACACTTACCATAGGCTGCTTCACAGATCCCTGCCATGAGAGACTGACGGATCCACTCACCGCACGATTACATCATCATAATTAGCGTGTGCGCACTGGGCGGGGCCTCAAATGCAGTGAGTGACAGAGCTCTTATGTGGCATGGAAGGGGTCACATGGTTGGGGGTTTGGTCAGCTGCAGGAGGGGCCCAGTTCATAGCTCTGCCTAGGGGCCCATAATGCTGGTAAGACAGCCCTGATCAGCTAACGTGGCAACATTTGTGGATAACAGATTCACGACCAGTTGAAAGAAGGCAAAAAACAAATACTTCTACTAAAGTCTATATAAGTATGTATTTATTACTCTATAGAGTTGACACATGCATAATGTAGGCATAGGGGGTACAAAGAAGGTACACAGTTGGACATGGTGTCTGAGGGTCCTAATGGCCTATCTAGCTCATAGGAAGGCTTTCGGTATTATAAATGGCTTATGGTAGGTGGGGGCCATGTTAGGGCTTAGGAGCTTTGCTTTATACATTTTTCAATTGCAGACAGTATAACTGTGATCTGAGCTCCCACAATGCACTGCTCTCTATTAATAGATTATTTTTATAATTAAATTTTTTCTCTGAATAAAACACCCTATAACTGTTGGGTAGTAAAACATAAAGGGCATATAAAAGGTATTTAGGATTTTATGTACATTGACACAGTGGAATGCGGTAAATGTCTTGTGCAGATATGAAGTTTACCTGTAAACACTTTCTGAACTTTTAACTATGGAGATGTGCAGCAAAAACCTGTTTGGTTACTCTATGAACTTACTGCCTCTTCTATTTTGTAGGAGAAGAGTGTATGTAAGAGTGAATTTACATGTGACGGGTTTCCTGCAGATTTTACCTAAGGACTTGCTTAGGTAAAATCCGCAGTGGATTACAGTGCCAGGCATATGGATTGGAGATTACACAAATCTCATTCACATGCTGTGGGATTTTTTTTCTTACAGATATTGATTTGTGGTGTAGATTGAAGAAATATTAGCAAATGTATACAACAATTCTGCTGCTTGTGAATATAGCCTTAAAAAAAGCAAAGAGCCAGTACGGCTTCATTCAGGTCGAATACAAATACAAAGATTTTGTTCATGTGCTTCCATATATGTATTCATACAGTTTTTTTCTTTGTTTGTTTGTTCGTTTGTTTAGAAGCCTGTATAAATAAATAACTACATCTGATTCAGTATAAGGCCGGGTTCACACAGCGTATGACACTGGCCATTTTGTGACACGGCCGTGTCACAGAACGACCGATGTCAGGGAAGTTCATCCTGGCTGGTACTGCAGTACAGGCTGGATGAACTTTCTTTTGATTTAGAATGCGGGCGCATTTGGGTGTGCCCGCATTCCAATTCACCATAGCCGACAATGTAAAGTGGGGCCAGTGCCGGACTTTACATTGTCTGCACTGTCAGTTCAACGAATAGTGGCCGCACAAAACTGACATATCAGTTTTCAGTGCAGCTACAAAGAATCCAGACGGATGTATACAGAGTGCATACACTCCAGCCAGTGTACGCTCCGGCCAGGAGTATACGCTCTGGCCGGGATCCCTCGTGACGCTGCAAAGAACTGATATGTCAGTTTTCTGAGGCCGCTATTCAGTGAATAGCAGCCGTAGAAAGCCCTGTCGGTGCACACTATGAAGCGACCGGCTGCGGCCACACACTCCATAGTGTTCGGTTAGGAGCTCTGATGCGGGCTTGCTCAGATGCGCCCGCATCAGAACTTTGCAGAGTAAAAGATCATCCGGCCGGATGATCTTTTCAGAGACCGACCATTAAGTGACCCGGCCGGGTCACAGAACGGCCGGTCCAATACGCTGTGGGAACATAGACTATGGCTGCATCCATGTTTTTCAGGCAGCCTATGGACTGCATCCAACTTCTTCAACCACCAATGATCAAATGCTGCGCGCTTCGGTTCGGAAGAACTTGAGCGTGTTTGAGGTTTATGCATCTCTAGTAGCAAACAATGACCATAATATAGAGTGCGGTTCAGGGAAGAAAAAGCGCTGCACCTCACACCTATGGCTGATACTAGTGCCGCTAGGCTAAATAAAAAACACATCAGAATTTTGTGTATGAATTGATCAAGTCATACTGCCCCATGTACCATCGTGCAAGTATCTGATACACATGGGTCCCTACACTAAGTCCACACCGTGCCAGTTAGTGGCCACCAACCCCGCAGGCGTGCACAGTCAGGGAACGGGGGCCATGGGACGGCCCTGCGACCCCCATGCCACAGGACCAGACCCAAAAACACCACACCAGAACCCGGCCAGCACCGCCGGCAGAGAAGGTCGCCCCCAAACAGCACAAGTCTGGATGAGGTATTGCGCTCACCATAGCTGCTGCAGACAGAAGGGGAAAGGACAGGAGGGATTAAAACCATGAGCACTCAGGTGTCTCCTGCTAATTGCGGTCATGTGGGTCTCACCAGGAGGAGTGCAAAACACAGAGAAAAGAGAGAAACAAAATGCGGTTCTCTGCCGGCGGTGCTGGCCGGGTTCTGGTGTAATGTTTTTCGGTCTGGTCCTGTGGCATGGGGGTCGCAGGGCCGTCCCTATGGCCCCCGTTCCCTGGCTGTGCACGCCTGCGGGGTTGGTAGCCACTGACTGACATGGTGTGGACTTAGTGTAGGGACCCATGTGTATCAGATACCTGCACGATGGTACATGGGGCAGTATGGTTTGATCAATTCATACACAAAATTCTGATGTGTTTTTTATTTAGCCTAGGGGCACTAGTATCAGCCATAGGTGTGAGGTGCAGCACTCTTTTTCTTCCCTGAACCGCATTTTGTTTCTCTCTTTTCTCCGTGTTTTGCACTCCTCCTGGTGAGACCCACATGACCGCAATTAGCAGGAGACACCTGAGTGCACATGGTTTTAATCCCTCCTGTCTTTTCCCATTCTGTCTGCAGCAGCTATGGTGAGCGCAATACCTCATCCAGACTTGTGCTGTTTGGGGGCGACTTTCTCTGCCGGCGGTGCTGGCCGAGTTCTGGTGTGGTGTTTTTGGGTCTGGTCCTGTGGCATGGGGGTCGCAGGGCCGTCCCTATGGCCCCCGTTCCCTGGCTGTGCACGCCTGCGGGGTTGGTGGCCACTGACTGGCACGGTCTGGACTTAGTGTAGGGACCCATGTGTATCAGATACCTGCACGATGGTACATGGGGCAGTATGGCTTGATCAATTCATACACAAAATTCTGATGTGTTTTTTATTTAGCCTAGGGACACTAGTATCAGCCATAGGTGTGAGGTGCAGCACTCTTTTTCTTCCCTGAACCATAATATAGAGTACTAAACTGGTTAAATGTAAATGCTCTGGACCATTGTTCCTCAACTCCAGTCTTCATAGATCACCAACAGACCGTTTTTTGAGGATTTCCTTAGTATTTTAAAGGTGATATCATAATAGTCAGTGCACCAGGTATCAGCACAGGTGTTTTAAGATATGGGATATCCTCAAATCATGATCTGGTGGTCCTGGAGGACTGGAGTTGGGGAACACAGCTCTGGACCACCACATACCAAGCAGGAGGTGGCTGGATGGAGCAGAGACAGGGTGAAACAGACATGGAACAACAGAAACGGCTCAGCAAAAACACTGAACACCTGTGATGGCACAGCGGGAGACACTTAAGATGGTATAGCAGGAAGCTGGACATGATAGACTTGGTACAGCAGGAGACACCAGACTTGGTTCACCTGGGTGCAGGACTCACAGCTGAAAGAATCCAGAGACAAATCAGGTCAACACCAGTAGGATCAGGAATCAGGTCACAAGTACAGGATCAGATATGGGTTACAGGATGACCTGAGGCAGACAGCACCAGACTGAATGAGAACACAACTGATCAGACACTCCAACAATGCTCCAGGCCCAGAGACTGGTCTGTATAGAAGAAGCTGATGATTAACATAACTCAGCGGGATGAAGTGTTCCAGCGTGCCTGCTTACCTGTCCCCAGCTGTACCTCGCCCGCAGCCACTAGCAAGCCAAGCCAGGGGTAGTAACCTGAGGGTGCAAGTCCATCCTACCTTGTAGACTCTGCTCCCTGGTGCGGCTTACGTCCTTAATAGTGGTGGCGCAGATGATCCACAACTCCAGTCGATACAGCATTGATTGCTTTGTGTTTAATGTAAAGTTCATAATAATAAAGTTCACATGACCTAAGGCGTATTCTCAACCATTTTACTCTGTAATACCAACGTGTAATACCTGCTTGATTCCTCCAAGGCAAAGAGAAATAGTGTCATTTGTCATGTGCCATGTAGGCCAACATAATGTCACACTGTGTCAACAAAGAATGTGCAACACTGTTTTATCTTCATCGTAAACCTATAGTAACATTGACAAATACCGGCTGTCTGCCAAACGCTGTCAGCACGCTGTGTTCTCGTGTTCATTCGTTGCCCTTGTTGGCACATTTTTGGATTAAATAGTTATAATATATATAGGTGTGTAGGGATGCGCTAAACAGATGCCTAACAGCTCTCTCTATCATTACTATAATGGCAACTCTTTAGTGAATACCAGATGAAAATGTTCACAATGTTTCCATTAAATGGATCTTATATTAGTCTTTGGTTGATGATGTGTGTCGGTGTGAACCCAGCTTTAAAGGGGAATCTAACCAGCTGATAGCCCCCTAATGCACAGGAGATGTCGAGGAGGAAGATATGTCTCTTACCTTACTCCTCTGTGCCGTTCCATTACAGTTAGTAGTTTGCTTCACGGTCCGGTAAGACCATTAGGAACACTGCCTTTTCCCATAGAGCCGATCTGGCCCACCCACAGCCTGCTCCATTGATTATTAGAGAGGGGCGATCCATCCAGGGGCAGATCGGCACTATGGGGGCGGGGCAGTGCTCCTAATGGTCTCACCGGACCATAGAGCAAACTATTAACTGCAATGGAACAGCACTGAGGAGGAAGATAAAAGACAAACCTTTCTTCTTGGGGTCTTTGCAATAGGAGGCTATTTTCTCATCTGACTTATGCATGCAAGTCCCAGAAAGGTCTAATTTCCCAAACTACAGCTAGTCTCCAATGGACTTTACTCTTGCAGTGATACAGTGTGCTGCTCAGTGGTAGGTCTGGGTCATCCAAAACAAGCCATGAAATTCAAGGTTACATTTGAACCAATGTAAACTCTTTATTAGTTTGTAAATATAAGTAAATATAGCTAAAAATAGATAATGCAAATATAAAATAATATGTAATATGAACAATACATACATAGCAAATATAAAATAATATGTAATATGAACAATACATACATAGCAAATATAAAATAATATGTAATATGAACAATACATACATAGCATAGAGCTACAGTATGAAGAAAGTTACTAAGGATCAATGTTAGAGCAGGAAACCAATATAAGAGCAAGTGTGGGTTGTGCAGAGCATAAACCAAGGAACGGTGAGCTGGCCTCCTATCCTTCTATAGCATCGAGCTACACATTTAAAGAATGCATAGTGCCCAATAAGGAAAGCTATTATATAAGGAACATATAGTAATGGCACCTATAGTTAAAGTCTTAAAGGGTTACTTTCACTAGGTTTATGGTGCCATTAATAAAAGCAGCATAAACTTGCAAAAAAAAAAATGCTGGACAGAACGGTATATGACTTATATCATTCTATTCAGCCGTTCTCCTGATATGCAGGAGAATGGTCTTCATGGGGTCTTCACTCCCCACGCCCTCCAGATGCTGATTGATAGCTGTCTGCCTATACACAGTATATATACACTGTATACACACAAAAACACAGAAAAATGCAACAGCTCACTGCAATGGCAAGATACAGACCCACCATAGACATGAAAATAGTTAATAGTAGCCCCCCCCAACTGCCAAAAAAACTTCCACAAAAATAATGAGGCTTGGTTACCATTTGCAAATGGTGTAAAATACCCCAACATGTTACGGTGGCCTCATACCGGGGCAGACCCTACACTGTAATGGCCTCTCCATGGAAATGAAATACGCCTATGCTCTGGGCATGCAAGATCCATCTTATTCTGGCAAAAGTAATTACACCACCTGGGTGGGACAGGTGGAGTGCACGACCAAGTAGAGGCAGCCACTCCCCCATCTGGAACACAGACAAGTTTGGTCAGCTCTCCTGTAACACCATTCACACTAGGCAGGAGCAAGTCGTTATGGCTGAAATTGTAAACACAAAAACACAGAAAAATGCAACAGCTCACTGCAATAGCCGCAACAGACCCACTACAGACATGAAAATTGTTAAAAGCAGCCCCCCCACAATTCCTTTCCCGCCTTTCCCTGGCCAACTTCCTTCATCAGCCCTTTCGAAACATCCCTGAAACCTGTAGATTAAATCCTCTGTTGATGGCAACATGGCGGGCATGGCAAAAAATGAGGCGGACCAAGTGCCTACACCCATATTATTCGCCATTCCTCACCCTCATACATAATCCCGACTTCCAAGATGGCTCACCCCATGGTGAGTTTATCCGTTGGCACAAAGCTGGACTTAGTTACGTGTCACAGTTTTTACACCCTGACACACATGCGGTTCTTTCTTTAGTGGACCTCTCTAAAAAATTCCTGCACATAAACATACCTTTCTTTTCCTACTTACAGGCACATAGCTATGTTTCCAAGGTGCTGGCAGCAAAACATCCGCTGGAATGGTCCTTAGAAATCAAAAAAGCTCTTAGACACCCTCCCAACATGCAGGGCCACACCTCCTATTACTATAGCTTTATACACTCCCCCTTGGACCGCGCTCAATCCCCGGCTGCAATGACCAAATGGTCGCAAGACATTCTGGAAATGACAACCTCTATCCTTCTAAAAGCTCAAATAAGAGGCCTTAGATACCTACCCTCTAGCCGGTACCTGGAGATGCAGCTACAACTGCTTCATAGGTCGTATCTCTCACCGGTTAGAGGTTACAAAATGGGTCTCTACCAGTCGGATTCCTGTTTCAGATGTCGTAAGGGAGGGGCGGGCATATACCACTGCTTATGGGGGTGTCCTTTCGTCCACTCTTTCTGGGACCGGGTCACCACATTTGCTACAACACATTTGGTTAACTACATTCCCTCGGGCCCAATATGGGCTATTTTTGGTTATATAGACACACAGGAGTTTCCCTGTTCAGCGGGTGGCAGAAAACTCATATACATGCTCTCTGCTGCGGGCGTGAAAACCATACTGCACACATGGAATCACCCCACTGCCCCCCCATTCCGGTTGTTTCTAGAAAAACTATCTTTCATTATGAAAATGGACTGGGTGGAAGCTTCGCAGAGAAGGCAGACTCATGTGGAAAGATTTTTTTACTGTTGGGAGAGTTACATCGCTTTGCTGCCCACACAGGTGCAGCGCTCTATCAAAGAGTGTTTTTGTATAACTACGTGGTATCAGAAGAGGATCTGGGCCGAGGACCCACCTATAGATCTGGGGTGAGACGGAATATCTCAGGCACTTAGATTCGGAGGTCCACATTGGGCTTCCCATGAGAGCTTCAGTTGTTTTATAGTTTTAAATGCACATTGACGATGTTTTGGTTCTTTTGTAATTATCTCTGCTATTGCAGGTATCTCACTTGCACCAGGTTAGCTTATGACCACAATGCTATACATTACCTGCTCATTTCATAAGTGAAATTTGTTTGTTTAAGGTTTTAATGTTGGAAAATTAATAAAAACATTTAAATACAAAAGCAGCCCCCCCCAGCTGCCAAAAAAACATTGACAAAAATAATGAGGCTCTTGGTTACCATTTGCATATGGTGTAAACTACCCCACCATAGAAACATGCTCCTGCCTAGTGTGAATGGTAGTCGTGCACTCCACCTATCCCACCCAGGTGGTGTAATTACTTGTGCCAGTATAAGACAGATCTTGCATGCCCAGAGCATAGGCGTATTTCATGCCATGGAGAGGCCATAGTACAGTGTAGGATCTGCCCTGGTATGAGGCCACCGTAACGTGGTCGGGTAGTTTACACCATTTGCAAATGGTAACTAAGAGCCTCATTATTTTTGTGGAAGTTTTTTTGGCAGTTGGGGGGGCTGTTTTTAACTATTTTCATGTCTATGGTGGGTCTGCATGTTGCCATTGCGGTGAGCTGTTGCATTTTTCTGTGTTTTTTTGTGTTTGCAATTTCAGCCACAGCCAAGTGCTCCTGCCTAGTGTGAATGGTGTTACAGGAGAGCTGACCAAATTTGTCATTTTTTACTGTGTTCCAGATGGGGGGAGTGGCTGCCTCTACTTGGTTATACACTGTATAGATAGACAACTGCCAATCAACAGCGAGTGGGCTGGTGCTCATGAATATCCAGGACTACTAAACACATGCACATAATGGAGAGGACTACTTATTGTCCTTGTTATTTAGGACGAGATCTCTGGATCAGCTGCCCAGAACAATATAAGTGATACATCATTCTGTTCAGGTTGTCTGTCATTAGTTTATTCTACCCTGAGATAGGACAGCATAACCCTACTGACAGAGTCTCTTTAATGTACACTGTACCAGGGGCGTAGCTAGGATTCATGGGGTCCCATAGCAAAAAACTGTACAGGGCGTCATGAATCCTGCAGTCTCCCAGCATTCCTTCGTTCTCCCAGATCCCCAGTTCACATGTGTCCGTCACTTGTATGCCGGAGAGCATGGGGGAACAAATGCAGGGTGGAGAGAGGGGGCTGTTTTTGGCTGTAGGTGCTTTATATTTGGAATAATATGCAGGAATTGTAAATTATAAAGTCCTTAGAAGTCCCCCAAAACAGCCTTAAAGAGCAGAGAGTGTAAAATCATTTGTCGAATTCTCAAATGAGACTGAATCCTGGCAGTGAAAGACAAGAATTTAACAATTGTACAGAAGTCCAGAGCTCCAAAAATCTTTAGTAAAACTTTCCAAACTTTATTCCAAAATGCAGGTACAAATGAAAAGAAACATGCCGATGCGTTTAGGGGACAAGGCCCATAATCATGCAAGTGTTGAATTTGTATCATCTGGATAGACAGCCCAGGCTCCACAGTCTTAGGGTCCTATTACACGGGCTGATGGGGGCCAGATGAATACTGTAAACGAGCGCCAATCTGTTGAATGGGCGCTTGTTTACTGGGCCTATTATGTGGCCCAATAATCATTTAGCAAGGGCTGCATGGACATCGTTACTGATGTTCTTGCAGCCCTTGCCCAAAAAGTACCCATTACCCATCCACACTCCGGGGCTCTTCCTGTGCTCTGCTTCCTCCCTGGTCCCGCGTGCTGCAGCTTCAGAGCGGTCTGTCTGAGGTGACAGGCCGATCAGCCAATCACTGTTCGGGACGGCCACGGCCAGTGATTGGCTGAGGGGCCTATCAGCTCAGACAGACCGCTCTGGAGCTGCAGCACGCGAGACCAGGGAGGAAGCAGACCTCAGGAGGAGCCCTGGAGTGGGGATGGGTAATGTATACTGTTTGGAGAATCAGTCGCTCGCCACACATCCTCACTATTACATGTGGCAATGTGCAGTCAGTGCCCGATGATTTTCGGTCTGGGCCTACAGAAACGATCAGCCGATGATTGTTTCAACAGCTGATCGTTGTCTCTATTACACTGAACAATAATTGGCCGATTCAGACGATTATTGCTCTATGTAGTAAAGGTGCGTATACTCAGAGAGATTTATCTGACAGATTTTGGAAGCCAAAGCCAGGAATGGATTTGGAAAGAAGAGATATCTCAGTCTTTCCTTTATGACCTGTTCCCTGTTGATAGTCTGTTCCTGGCTTTGGCTTCAAAAATCTGTCAGATAAATCTCTCTGTGTAAACACACCATAAGGCCCTTACCTGCTCCATTGCCTGGGATCACCACTCTGCTCAGGACATATTCACATGGTAAGCTGACTTTTTCCTTACATTTGCATTTCTAGTGAATGACTAGTTTTTCTTTGGAAGGAGAATAGAAAGGTAAAGAGAATCCCAACTGACTTGCCCAAATAGTGTAAACTCAGCATTAGCATTAGGAAGACATCCATATTTCTTGTTGACCATTGAATGTTTCTCTCCACGTACAGGTCTTCTCAGAGCAATCTACAGCTGAAAGGTCGTGATCTTTTAACACTGAAAAACTACAACGCTGAAGAAATAAAGCATCTTCTCTGGGTGTCAGCAGATCTGAAACACAGGATAAAGCAAAAAGGAGAGGTGAGAAGTGAATCCTAAAGTGTTACATTAGGCTCCGCTCACGTCACATTGTCTATTCTCCGAGGGCATCCACATTGTTAAGAACAGGAGAACAAACCAGTCGTCTTCCATTTCAAGCAGTCTGGATCTGATTCCAATTGCTAGGATGTTATTTTTTTTCTCTATGTCTTCCGTTATTCTGCCCACTTAGGAAATAAATCTTACATGTTTCTTTTCTGTATAGTCGGAGTTAGTTGCATACTGACTGCAGAAACTGGATGCTGTTGAATGGGGCATGAAACATGGTGCCTAATATGTTACCAGACATATGGCTGTAATAAGGGAACACTTACTGACACACTCATTGACATTTGGGTCCTAATATGAAAGGGCACAAAATGTATATGTATATGGGTCAGACTGACCCAGTGAAGTATTTTTTGTTGTTGTTCCGAGTGGTGTATATGGCAGTACACAATAAATGGTGTCCTGCCATATAGTATATATATAAATAAATATACTATTTGGTGCCCAATTATCAATAAGGATCTGCCTTCATTTACCTTACGTACTCACTCAAGCTCTTGCTTCTTTTGGAATAAAGCTGTGTCTGTCTCTGCAAAACTAATCCTATGACAGGGGGTCTTCTTCTCTGCAAAGCAGCTCTTGTAGTCAGGGCTGTATTAACAGCTGCTGCTGCCCTAGGCACTACATTTGAAGACGCCCCATCTTTTCTCACCAATTAGCATCATGATTTTCTAGGTTCTGAACATCATATTGATATCTGATCTTAGGCCACGTTCCCGCATTTACTGTATCATCACATGGAGCCGAATACCACCATACTGACTGGATAACTCCATCATACTAGTCTCCCTGTCTCTACTTTGTAATCTCGCCCATAATCTCGCTATAATTTTCTAGTGTGAACTATAGTCTGTGGGGGGGATTTATGAAGACCGCCGTACGCCGGTCTTATATGAAGTACGCCGGTCTTATATGAAGCCCCGCCCCCTTTTCGTGGCAGGATTCACTAAGAGGCATACGCCTCTTAGTGAATCCGTCCAGCCGGGGGCCCGAATCTGCGCTCGGTGTACCAAATCTACACCTGCTTCCAGCGGGTGTAGATTTGCATCATGATTTGGCGTAAATCATGATAAATGAGGCGCAGGAGGAGGCCATGCCTACTCCCCGCCTCATCATGCCTCAGCAAGCTCCGCCAGCCCGCCCATTGGGCGAGCGGAGCGCATGGGAGGCTTACCACAGGGAGAAGGGGCGAATCTGCACCTTCTCACTGGCGTACGCCTCTGGCATAAGCTTCATAAATCCCCCTCTATGAGTTGGGCCAAGCTCATTTTTTAATTACTGTGAAGTGTGCACGAAATGAGAATTGTGTGGGTTGCATGGTTTGATACCCCCCCCCCCCCTCATTGTCTGAAGAATCAAAAAAAGCAAACAACATTTAGGGTCAACAACCGAGAGCACGATATTGAGTAATACTATAACATGATCCAAGAGACATCACCAGTTATTTGTTAATACATGAGGGTATTGAGATAGAGAAGGTTGGGTTTGGGCTGAATGCTGGGTCACGTTCTTGCATGTCATTGGGGTCACCATATGACAAGTCACCTGTAAACCAGCTGATTATACTTGTGTTGGCCTTAGCCTGAAATGTAAATGTTTGTTGTATGAAGAGCATCTTCCTGTGTGGAGATTGTAACTTTCTTCAGAATATTAAATATGTGAATTAAAACCAATGTTGATTTCAGCGGCAGTCTTCGGCTGGCCATATGCATTAGATAGCTGTTGGCCCCCTATACACATACACACTTGGCTCATCTATGTTTGCATGTGTTCTGAGTGAGGAGAGGGTAGTGGTAAGAAAACTGCTGCAAAACCACTCTGACAACAGCTTATTGTGTAGAACAAAAGGATTGGGCATGTTGGAATTCAACTAACCAATCCTTCACTTCCCCAACATCTGCCCTCAAGCAAGAGTTACACGTTAGATGGTTGGCGGGACCAGCCAATATTGTCAGGTTCAGCCATTCACACATACCGTATGGCAGCGGATTTGATGGTGCGGATCCACAGCAGATTTCATTTAAATAACTGACCACAGCATCAAATCTGCTGCAGATCCTGTACGTGTGAACGCACCCTAAGGCTATGTTCACACAAAGTATCTTTTCGTAAAAGTATGGCCGTTGTTGCAATTGACAACAACGGCCGGACTTTTCAAGAAAAGATACGTTGCCTTGTCTTCTATGGGATTCCGGCTGGAGCGTATACACATAGTACACGCTCCGGCCAGGATCTCTCACGGCCCCGTAGAACACTGACACGTCAGTTTTCTGTGGCCGCTATTCACTGAATAGCGGCCACAGAAAAATCTGTCAGTGCACACTATGAAGTGAGCGGCTCCGGCCGAACGCTCTATAGTGTGCTGTTGGGAGTTCTGATGCAAGCGCACATGGATGCGCCCACATCAGAACTCTGCGGCCCTAAAGATCATCCAGGCCAGTACTGCAGTACCGGACGGGATGATCTTTTCAGAGACCGGGCGTTCCATTCCCGTATGGTCTGTTAACCAGTCTGAACATAGCCTAAAGGGGTATTCCCATCTCCACTAACATAGTTAAATTTGTAGGCCTTGTCAAGTGAAATATTTTGGCAAAAACATTTGCATTATAGAGGTGTTGCGGGTTTCCCTAAGGTTGAGCAGGGAATGGACCCTGAATTATATTGATATCGATTTGTTAATATAATGGTTATTCTTTGTTGTATTATAGAGAGCAGCCATGTTACAGATGGGTCATCATCACTATACACACACCACTCTTAGGAAGTTACCATAGTTTACACAGGAACATGTGTTGTCAATAAATTTTGAAGCTTGGTCGAAAGATCAGTTGAGGATCGGGCCCCTCGCTGCATCGCTGCCACTTGTATATGGGCCCAATGAGCATTTCTAAAAGGCCCTTTAGTTTAGAAATGTTATAGCACAGATATGTTTATCCAGGTGTTCTCAGCCTGTTTTATCTCATTATTCTTTGTATTGCCAGTATCTGCCTTTACTGCAGGGTAAGTCTCTTGCAATGATATTTGAGAAGAGAAGCACAAGAACAAGACTTTCCACTGAAACAGGTAATGCAATCTTTTCCAGGCAGATGATAGATTATTTAAAGGCTATGTAAAGATTTTGCAACCATTTTTATGCTCTTATATATTTGAAATAAAATTTTAAAAAAGTTTAAAATGATCCTTGATTAAAAATAAAAAAAATTCTATTGCCCTGTGTTTGTGGTATTGGCACATAACTGCAGGATCAGACTACTTGTTTGTAGTCTGTAACTATGGCGATACATTGATCTGCATAGAAGTTGTAGAAATAAAACAGTCGGGTATTCTTTAAACTACAACTGTATTTGCAAAGTGCTGTTTTTATGTCCTGTAATGCCAGTTACTGGCTCATAATATAGTAGCTCCAGTGGCCGAGACTTTATGTTGCCATATTATCCAGTCCATGATACCAGGAACAATGTCCCATGTTGCATTGTAGCCTTTTGGTCAGAGCTCTAGAATGTACTTAAACATTCAAAGCTTCATACATCTTCTAAATGTAATAAATGTCTTTGTGAATTACATCAAAAGTTTACGTTGGGCCCTTCCAGAAAAAAATGAGCCAATGTGGCCCTTTGTCCAGAACAGGTTGTGACTCCCCTACTTTCTCAAGTTTTAGGGATTTTTCCCATATAGTGTATAGTAGCAGTTATTAAAGACTAATATAGAGGTCCTCGTCTTTGCTTCATGTATACTAGTTTTAGTTTATGTACCCAATATAATCACCTTTACAGTTCAATGAATTGAATATTAGAAACAAGTGACTACATTTGGTCGTAATAAGAATATATGTTCTGGAAATGGACTGAATGTAGTCACTAGTTAACCTTTTGACAGGTTGCCAAGTTATATCTACGACTAATTTAAAAAATGTGAACATAGTCATAACATTTCAAACTGAATGGGCTGGTTGGTGGTATTCTATGGTACATATAAGCATGAATTTTTGACATTATACTGACATATAGCTTGCTGATGGAACGCAGTATAAGTCCAGCCAAACCTGCATTTTTTCTGTATATGGAAAATAGCATCTTATCTCATCTTATCCCACTGACTGCAGCCACTGCAGATGAACTACTCTCTGCAGTGACAGCCTGCTCAGCCAATCACTGACCGAGACAGGACAGCCCAGTGGTCAGTGATTGGCTGAGCTGTCACTGCAGTCATAACGGAGCCAGTAGGAGGATGGATTGGTCAGCAGACAATCATTTTCCAACATGTTAAAAGACAATGATCAACCGACAAGTGAACGATTGCTCATTATCTGTATTATAAGGGGTGATTGGGCAGATAATCTCTCCATGTAATAGGTCCTTAAAGTGTCACTCTCACAACTTTCAAAATCTAAATAAACAGTAGATATGAAATAAAGCAAGTTTGCAATTTTTTTAAAATTATGATGAAACATATGGTGCTTCCTTTGTTTAGACTTTGTTTTCCAAAGAGTCTAAGTACAGGAAGTCCTGTGTTTCCCAGGTCAGAGAGAAGGCAGTCATTTGATTGACAGATGTTTTGAGCCAGGACACTCTACTGGCCCGGACTTCTTGGTGGGCATTTATGAAGCCTGCGCCACTGGCATACAACAGAGATCTGCCCCTTCTTCCTGGCATACGCCAACCGTATCCCCCGCTCGCCCGACGGGTGGGCAGCAGTGGGGCACGGTGAGGCGCAGAGTGGGCGTAGCCTCCTCCCACGCCAGATTTACCATGATTTACACTGGCGTAAATTGTGGCAGAAATCTACACCTGCGCAGGTCCGTCCGGATTTACTAAGAGGTGTGTGCCTCTCAGTGAACCTGGCAGAGCAATTGGGGGCAGGGCCCAATTTAAGACTGGATAGTCTTTATAAATGTCCCCCCATGTGTTAAGTCTATTTTTTTCAACCACACACTGTAGATTATATTCATACTTGTGTTTGTGGATGGAACTTATGATGCAATTCTTCTTAAGGTTTTAAGAACTTGCCAGATAAATGGACTCATAGCTGCATAAATTAGCACTTTTTTGTGCCACGTAATTTTCCCACTTTTAAAAATAATCTTACATTTCTATAATATTCTTATAGGGTTTGCTTTACTGGGAGGACATCCTTGTTTTCTCACCACACAGGATATTCACTTGGGAGTCAATGAAAGCCTGAAGGACACGGCAAGGTCTCTTTCATGTTGTCTGTTCCCTACAGATTTATCTGTTTGTAAGAGAGAAATGCAGTTTTGTATTAATCCAACCTACATCGCCAGAGTTTTGTCTATAAAGCTGTGATTCCAATTAAAAAAAATGTCAGAATAATAAAACAGCTTCCACCAGGAAAATCTACTTACTATACAAGATGTACTGCTTAATTATTCTCTGTAGCACAGATAACACCGCGACTACTAATAGGCGGTAATATAGTCACGACAAATATGTAGGCTTATTATAGCAAGTAGCAGTACAATCAGTTAGGTCTGTACCTCTTGTATTAGTGAATTCTGCATGGCCCAGCTGTTATATATAAGCCCATTTGGAGTTTTCGCACAGTTTTTCATTCACTTTTGGAAACTAAAGCCAGAATAGGATTCAGCAGCAAGAAATGTCAGCCCCCCTTCACATGTCCATGTCAGTTTTTAATGTCTGGAAATCCTGATCTAAAGGCTTAAGGAAATCATCAGTATTTCCTGACAGTGGTCACTATTTACTGTTAGGAAACCATCAGGAGTGCGTTTAGGAAGGGGGGGAGGCCTTCTACACACATTCGCCGCTATTTTTATAACCATGGAAATACTGATCAGGAAGCTTCAGGAAACCATCAGTATTCCCTGACTGTAAAAACTGAAGTTAAAAAAAAAAAAACCTGCTACAGAGATGCATTGCTCCGGTGTCTTCCTCTCCTCCCTTTCTGCTCTGCGAGCACACGAGTGACATCACAGTGCTGGGGGGTTCAAAGTGGCCTCTTGTGGCTGTGGGCTTAACACTGCCACTGATTAGAATAGTGATTGACAGGGCCGAGAGCCAATGGCTCCTTGCCCTATCAAACACAGTGCCACATTTAAATGTATGCACTCCTGATTGGAGACGCATATATTTAAAGGGCCAGACACAGCACATGCCCGGGGGCTGGCAAGCAGTGCATCTGGAATTCCGGACAGTTTCCAGATGCGCTTCTATCTAGACTAAGAAATTTGGATGGATTTTCCTGACATTTGCAAAGGGCCTTAAAGTGTCACTGTCGTGAAATTTATTTTTGCAGAAATCAATAGTCCAGGCAGTTTTAAGAAACTTTGTAATTGGGTTTATTAGCCGAAAAAATGCATTTTTATCATGAATAGGCAGTTTGAAGCTCTCCCCCCTGTCTTCATTGTTCTCCTATGGAGAGAGCTAAAGAAAAGACCAAAACCGGACAACAAAGAGGGAGGGGGGGACCTGGGAAAAATATATATATTAGGGATGGTCCGAACCTGCCGAGGTTCGGGTTCGGCTGAACCCGAACGCTCGGCATTGGATTCCCGCTGTCTGCCCGCTCCGTGCAGCGGGCGGATACAGCGGGAGGAACGCCTGGAAAACTGGGATACAGCCTATGGCCTAAAGTTGGATAAAGCCCTAAGGCTATGTGGAAAACATGGATATAGTCATTGGCTGTATCTATGTTTTCCAGACAACCTTAGAGCTTTTTCCAAGTTCAGCAGCCCCCACTAATCAAATGCCGAAAGTTCGGGTTCGGATGGACTCGAACCCGAACCCGGTTCGCTCATCTCTAGTAACCTAGAATCCTCAGTGGATTCTGCCAGCCCAACCAGCCTTAATTGATAGATCTGTCCGTATACCCAACAGGGAGACATCTCTAAATTAAGCAAAGTAGAGTGTGGAGAAGCCACTGGGACCCTCATGACTGATAGTGATAGTTTCCTTTAAATCCTTCCATTTTATTTCTCATTTCTTCTGGATCCATTTGCTGGAGTGGCTCTAAACAAAGAGTATTAGTATCTGTGTTACACCTGAAATTATACTTAGAAACCTTTGAAAAGGCTACAAAGTCTACATGTTACCACTTGGTGAATGTTACCATTGTCTCTGGGCTTTTCCAATTGCCGACATCCCCTTCTTTTCCAATTGCCCCCAACGTGTCCCCTTCGAGGGATGAAATATACAAAAATTAGAACGAAAAAATGAAATAGGTTTCTGCAGGAGATATAACTGGTGGTGGGACATTCATCCATCAGTTATTGAAGGTATATGGCCACCCGAGCACCATGCGTGCATGCTTGCTCAACACTATTATTTAGCAAAATGACTGTGTAAGACTGCAGAATGCAAGAGAGATACTAAAGGCGTTATTTCCAAACTAGTTCTGACCCCATTGATCATGAGAATGGAGGCTACTCATACGCCAAATGACTGGAACAGCAACAGGATGCTTGACAACCATTCTATTCGCTTGGGACTGTTAGGCATACAGTGCTTGGCTTCCTTCGGAGGTCCTGTAGTGATTGAATGAGTGAATGGCTGAATATGGGCACTGTTGCTCCATTCACATGTTGAACCCTGTTCCTGTGATCAGTGAGTGTTTCAGTTGTCAGAACCCCACCAATCAGATACCTACACTAATCCCATATGTAGTTGATACATTTTAAAGGAGAAGACCGGCGGATTATAAAATCGGCAGCTGTCAGGGGGGAAATTGATTACAACTACTAACTTACCTCTCTCTGCCCGCGGTGAACGGCGGGACCGGCGGGACCGGCCGCGGGACCCCTGCCAGGCTCCAGGATCTCTGATGCTGACACATCACGACCCGGCTTATAGACTGGCCGCTCAGCCAGACAGTGACTGGAGTGGGATGCCACTCCAGTCACTGATTGGCTGAGCGGCCAGTCCATCAGCTGGGACAGGCCTTTTCCCCCCGAGTCGTGACATCATCATATCTCAGGGGAAAATGCCTTCCGGCGGGGGTCCCAAGACTGGTCGCACTGCTTAACATAGGCATGGGAGAGGTAAGTTAGTGCCCTATTACACAGGACGATTATCGTGCGAAAAATCGTTATATCGTTCGAATTTAAACGATAATCGTTCTGTGTAATTGCCGGCAACAATCGAAAAATCATTTGTATGTTGGTGATCATTGATTTAGATCTAAACCTAAAACTATTGTTAATCGTTTGCTAATCATTCGCTAATCGTTCGCTGTAATTCCACATTCATTCGCCCAAGTTCCGCATTTGTTCACTAATCGTTCACTGTAATTGTTCATTGTTCATTGTTTTGCTGGGATCGAAGGGAGAACGATCATAGTAACGATCGCAATAACGATTGTAGTAATGATCGTAACTAACGACCATCATTCTGTGTAATATGTTAAAAGATTTCAGGTTAACGATAAACAATCACGTTTGCAATCGTTAATCGTTAAAAATCGTTCCATGTAATAGGACCCTTAGTACTTGTAATCAATTTCCCCCTTGCCCCTGCTGGCTGCAGGGTTTTATAAACCACCTGACTACTCCTTTAATTTTGGGATAACCTCATTAGGATGTCTGCATATAACCCACAAACCGAAAAGCAAGATAGATAAGATGGTAATTCGACAACATGATCATTGTGCAGTGTCCCTTTAATGAAACATGATTGATAAGTAATATATGTTTCTTACATATCATTTCTCTATTAGGGTCTTATCTGGCATGACAGATGCTGTTCTAGCTCGAGTTTATCACCAGTCAGACCTGGAACTGTTGGCTAAAGAAGCTTCAATTCCAATAGTGAACGGACTGTCTGACGACTACCACCCCATTCAGATTCTAGCTGACTATCTCACTATTCAGGTTAGTTGCAATGGCTGGTGCATAGCTGCTATCAACAAATAAATACTTCAGATGTGCCATGCGGGTATGAGGCAGACAATCCTGGGACTTCCCTTAGAATAGTTAGTACAATCGGCGTGGACGGCATAGAAATCAGGCTTCTGCTCAGTGGGAGTTATGTTGCAGTTCTCTCCGTTGCTAAGCAATTCCGTACTGTGACTAATAACCACGGCGAGCGCATCAATCCCTGCACGTCCTGTCCTATAGAAGATAGGTCCTCAAGAATGAAAAACATTGTTCATTACAACTGCATTTCATTTGGATGAATCAGTGGAAGAAGTTATATATTCATTTTAGCAGATGTTCTCTCTACCCTGTTTTTATATATATATAAATGTTTGAGTTATTCTCTATTCTTTTTTTTTTTTATTAAGCTGCTATATTTTATTACGGTAGGGATTAGTGACTCACCAAATACCAATACGTATTATGAAGCTCTTTTGTATGCCGGCTTTAGTTAAAAGGGCCTTCAGTCAGGCATGTCACTAGATTACTTTGGAGTCCAAGACCAGACACCCCAATGAAAGAAAAGACCACTGGCATTAAAAGAGAAGTCAGGCGAAAATTTTTATTAAAGTATTATATTGCCCCCCAAAAGTTATACAGATTACCAATATACACTTATTATGGGAAATGCTTATAAAGTGCTTTTTTCCCCGCACTTACTACTGGATCAAGGCTTCACTTCCTGGATAATATGGTGATGTCACTTCCTGGATAACATGGTGATGTCACTTCCTGGATAACAGGGTGATATCACGACCCGACTCCCAGAGCTGTGCGGGCTGTGGCTGCTGGAGAGGATGATGCCAGAGGGATCCTCAGTGTCCCTCCAGTGCCCTGTGTCCCTCAGTGTCCCCCTGCCATTATCCTCTCCAGCAGCCACAGCCCACACAGCTCTAGGAGTCGGGTCGTGACATCACCATGTTATCCAGTAAGTGACATCACCATGTTAGCCAGGAAGTGAAGCCTTGATGCAGTAGTAAGTGCAGGGAAAAAAACACTTTATAAGCATTTCCCGTAATAAGTGTATATTGGGGATTTGTATAACTTTTGGGGGGCAATACAATACTTTAATTAAAATTTTAGCCTGACTTCTCATTTAAGGCTTGCACACACACAGTTACCTATCATTTTAAAAGTGCCATCTTGGAAATTACATATCTGAATAGCCCTATAAGTAATGGGTCTAGAAATTGGCAGCCATCTTGAAAGCCGCCATATTGGATCAAGGGAAAGTTGGGAAGGCTGTCATGTAGCATATCAAAGAAGACCAGAATTGTCCCAGGAATCAATTGCTGCAGTCAGATTTGCAATTCCGCTGCAGCTCTGTGTTCAGTACCAATGGCAACACATTGAACACATGCATCACAGGGAATGTTCTTGGTTATCATTGCAACTTTCTGTTAATAACTTAGCTGGAATGTTGGCACATATCTGCCTTTCATTGTCTTTAGTTGCCATCTGCTGTATTATGGAAAGAGACTTTGTAGTAAAATGTTCTATAGTGATAAGTGATTTCTCTAATGATCTTCTACACAGGAACATTATGGCTACCTCAAAGGGCTTACTGTCTCCTGGATTGGTGATGGAAATAATGTTCTACATTCAATCATGCTGAGTGCTGCTAAATTTGGAATGAATTTGCATATTGCAACCCCAAAGGTAAATATATATTTTTTTTATGGAAATACCAGTAAAATATATCCTAGTTAGTATCCACTAGCTTGGGTCACTCATGCTCTATTCAACTACAGTCTCCTGATCTGTCCCATTAGTACTGGCAGATGGTTTTCACTTCATATGTAAGCAAGGGGGGATGTGGGAAAGTGTCTGCACTGTTGCATCACAACAGCAGGGTCATAGTTTAGAGAGGAAACCAGGCAGTAATCAGATGCATAGGGAATTAAGATAATACAGTGTGTTAGCTTCTTTACGAAAAACAGCACGTTTGATGTTTGTCCTCCCTTACACAAAGAACAACCCAATTATGCTCCCCATACAACTCCATTCAGAACATATGGATCCTTGGCCAAACATTTATGTATTGAGGGTTCTGGAGAGATAGTGGTCACCAGTTGATAGCTATCTCATGTTTATACCTTTCAGTTAAAGTGTCACTGTCGTTCCAAAAAACTTTTGACATGTCATAGAGACCTACAATAAAAGCAAAAAGTGCAAAACGTGCAACCTGCAGGTGCAAGAGCGTTCTGTATATACTCCCCCTGGAGTATATACGAGAAAAACCTGCTTTATAGAGATTAAAAAATAAGGATCTTAGCAAACCATTTGATCAGAGTGCACCATGTCACCACGTTATGGCAGCCTCAGACATGTGGTCCTACTCTAGCATTCTTACACTAGCAATGGTCTCTCCTGGGCTAACAATAAGCCTACAAACTGGACAGATAGGATCCAATACAGTGGTGACCTGGATTACAAGCATAATTTGTTCCAGGACTGCGCTTGTAATCCAAATCTACTCTTAAATTAAAGCAAAATTTTCCCATAAGAATCATTGATATGCAGACAATTTGTTCCACACCAATAATATTTTTTTTATTCTGAATAACATGTAGGACAGATGAAACAACAATGAGAAACAGCAGAATATGTTATATTATAAGTTACGGTACAGTATAGCAATCAGCACGTGGAGTATAATGTATAGTAAGTGCATAAACTTGGAAAACAGCAGCAGTTTGTAGATACAGGATGGAACTGCAGATCCCCATAATGCAGTAGTGTCGTACAATAGGCTAGAATAGAGAAGCAGGGCTGCTGTCAGAGGACTGTGTGGTCACATGGCAGCAATGGAGAAGGGAAGTGTGTTCAGCATGGACCAATCAGGAAGTGAGAATCACAGAGCTGTGCAGGAGGACAGTAACAGAAACTTTATATACAGCAGTTTGAATGGCTGAATGTAAGTGCAGGCGGATTATAGCAGCAGTGTGCATAGCTGAGTGTAAATGCAGGCACATTAAAGCAGCAGTGTGTATAGCTGAGCGTGAGTGCAGGCACATTATAGCAGGAATGGAGAGGATGGGAAACACAAGGGATGACAGTGACTGCAGGGAGCATAATGAATGAGCCAGGCAGATGTGGGCACATACATGCAGCGCTCTCTGTCCAGGGAGAGAGGGGTTACAGCTATGGAGAGATTACCTCCACAGACCTGTCCCCTGATGTAAGCCCCAGCCTGAAGTGGATCTGCTATGATTTGGAAGGTGAGGGAGACTTCCTGGGTCAGAGTACAGCGCTGTGAACCACCCTGTGCAGGCCGTGCCCCATCCCCCACTCCTGCACCCGCTCAGTACAGGGAGCTCTTAAACCAAAGCAGTGCTCCTAAACCAAGTTACAAATTTGAAAAACTGTGAACTCTTCTTGAAAAACGCTCTCAATCCAAGTTACTTTTAAACCATGGTACCACTGTAATCTCTATTTATAGCACCCACCTGACATGGATGAAGTGCAAGCAAACAGGGGTGGCCACCAGGACCGGATTAAAGGGAGGGCACCAGGGGCACATGCCTCGGGGGCCTCCACCCCTAGTGGGCCTCCACCAGCTGGAACCCGGAAGTGGTGACCAGGAGCCAGTCCTGTGCTAAAAGCATTTGAAAATCCCACCTGGACACAGCACTACACGCTGTCCAGGGAGGAAGGGAAGTGTAGGGTTAATCCTTTGTATACCTCTCCTGCCCAGGGTGCTCAGACTCCCCCCTGGTGAGCTGTGAATGGATTCTTCCTGTCTTGGTCCTGTCTCCTGCCGACGACCTCACTCCCCCCTCCCCAGCCTTACTGAGGAGAGGACAGCACAAGACCTAAGCAGGGAAACCTGATCTCTCCAGCAGGGATGTGACATCATGGTGCCTGCTGGAGGATCTGTCACAGCGGCTGACAGGCTGAAGGAAACAGTACAGAGCCAGAAGAGAGAAGACCTGTCTTCTGATATTAGTCTTTCCTTTATAAGCTGTTAGTCTTCAAAAATCTGTCAGATAAATCTCTGTGTAAAGTCCCCTTGGCCAGCCAAGCTCAGCAGCATAATGTCCCTAACCTATTGCTGTTTAAATTTTTTTTAAAGGTTTGGAGGTTAGATGACTACCCCCACCATGCATTAAAATATAATGGATGTTGGGGGTTGTAATTGATTTGTCATGTTAACCTGAATGTGTGACCAGGCCAACTCCCCTGCTCTTGTGGTCCAGTATAACTTGTGACTAGTGTAGGTACAACTGCAACTGCATATGCTAGCTGTAGTGGTTAACACGGTGGGCAAGAGCGCACAGAGTGCTAAAAGACTGTGTTCTCGCATTGCATTACGTGAGAACACACCTCGATACTCACCTCTAGCCTGTTCTGTCTCTAGGGCCTGGCATCCTCCTCTGGATTGCAGCCTCCAGTGACCATCACATGCAGAACAGAGGAGGATGCTGAGCCATACAGCCAGGAGTGAAAAGGGTGGTTGCTAAGTCCTCTACAGTAAGTAGCCACCTGTATAGATCACTGTATGGTTTATCTTTGGGGGGAAAAAGTAGGGGGCCCCCAACAAAATTGTCACCCAGGGCCTCCACCCAACTTAATCTGGCCCTGGTGGCCACACACACCCATATACAACAGAAAAAAATAAAAATTGGCAGCACTGCAATGCCTCTGTTCATACTGTAGGTTGCACGCCGCATGTGGCTGAAGAACAGACAAAAAAAATGCAACACCTGTAGGTTGCTGTTGCACTTTTTGTTTTTTGTCTGTACTTCAGCCACATGCGGTGTGCAATCTACAATGTGAAGAGAGGCATTGCAGTGCTGCTAATTTCTGGGGGGGGGGGGGGGGTTGTTATAGAGACATGTCAAAAGTTTTGATTGTTCTGGGTCTGAGTGTTTAGACCTGTACAGATCGGGAGAACGAGTGGAGAGTGGACGTGCTGCAGCACATCATTTCTCGCGATCGGTACGGGTCATGACCTGGACTCATCAAAACTTTTGACATGTCTCTATGACATGTCAAAAGTTTTTTTGTAACGACAGTGACACTTTAACTAATCCTCCTTTTACAATATGGTACTACTATCCAGAGATATGAATTGGGTTAAAAGAGGCCCAATTACAGAATACGTTAATCATCCCTACTTTCTATTCTTTTTAGGGGTATGAACCCAACTCTTCAATCATTGCAGCTGCTAAGCAATTTTCAAAAGAGGTAACTATATTCTTTAATCACATAGTATTTGGTATCTTACACAACACTATGATGCTGACAGCACCGACAAAGGAGACTGGTACATGAGTTCAAGATCTCTACATGGGTCCCACTTCATTATTTTATTACATGTACTCAAGAATCATATCATCAAGAGTCTTCCAGAACTTACCGCTATGTTCATTTGTAGCCATTAAATATCCATGATGTGTGCATATATTTCCGTCTCCTAGTCTGGAACCAAGCTGCTTATGACAAATGATCCGCTACAAGCTGCCAGTGGAGCCAATGTGTTGGTTACAGACACGTGGGTGAGCATGGGACAAGAAGAGGAGAAGAAGAGACGTCTGCAGGATTTCAAAGGTTACCAGATTACAATGCAGGTACATGATGGATGGTGTCGGTATTTGTGTGACAAAATGTATACATTTCATTCTGTAAAGAAAGGGAAAGAACAGATTCTGGCAGTACACATGTCACTCCTCCGCCACAGGTAATTTGTGAGTAAGGCTTGCCACCCTTTGCGATACACATTAGCTTATATAAATCAAAGCACTAAACCTAAAACCCAAAACTAACAAAGAGCTCATATATCTCTAGAAACAGACATTAGAAAGGTAAAGTAGGAAGAGTGCAGTCAGTATCTTCATCTCCCAATGGCAGCTGACAGTAAGCGTACTATTACACAGACCGATGAAGGCCTGATCAATATTGTAAATGAACGCTGATCTGCTAGATCGCCGCTCGTTTACTGGGCCTATTATTCAGCCCAATAATCGTTTTGCCAGTGCTGCACAAACATCGTTAGCAATGTCCGTGCAGCCCTTGCCCAAACAGTTAATACATTACCTGTCCAGATGCCTGGTCTTCTCCTGCTCCCTGCATGTTTCCCAGTCCTGCGGCTGCAGCTTCACAGCGGCCTGTCTGAACTGAAAGGTCGCTCAGCCAATCACTGGCTGGGACACATGCAGAGTGCAGGAGAAGACCAGGAGCGTGGAGAGGTAATGTATTAACTGTTTGTTTAATCGTCGACCGCACATCGCTATTACATGTAGCGATAAGGGTTCTGTGGCCAATAATTTTAGGTCTGGAACTAAAGAAATGATCAGCCGATTATCGTTTCATCGACTGATCGTTGTCTATATTACATGGAACGATAATTAGAGATGAGCGGATTTCCCGAAGTTTGGGTTCCTATGAACCTGAACTATCGGCATCTGACTCCCGCTGTCTGCTGGCTCCGTGCAGCGGGTGGATACAGCGTAAGGAACGCCTAGAAAACTGGGATACAGCCTATGCCAATGGCAGTCAGATGCCGATAGTTCAGCTTCATACAAACCCGAACTTCGGGAAATCTGCTCGTCTCTAACGATAATCTGCTGATTCAACCGATTATTGCTCCGTGTAATAAAGCCCTAAGACACAGTTTATAGTTGTCTTCCATTGTATTATTTGTTGACTGCTGAAATCAGAACATAGTTTTTTTTTCTTATATATAGTAATATTTTTTTATTTCAATGAAAAAAGAGTCAACTACAAAACAAGAGACTATACTGCATATACTAGATAACTATTTAGGGCAGAGAAGTAAATGGTATCACCTCCTAATATCTTACAAGGTAATATCTATCTAATTTTAAGGATCAGTTTCAGCCTACATGTATTTATATAATAAGACAATATTAGTTTATTACATAAATGATTGATCATAAACAGCTGAATCTCTCTGCAGCCTACGATCCGCGTCCCCTTCCCTGCTTCCCTCCTTATGAATATTGAGGCAGCCCTCTGCAGTGACATCCCAGCAGCGCTCATCACTGCACAGTTTCAGATTAATATTTATGAGGAGGGGTGGGCTTAATCAGTGTACCAGGTAGTCCCACCCCCTGTGTACCAAACCGCCTTATTTGCATATTGACATAAAATTTTTTTAAAAGCAAGTAAGGATAAGGGTAAGAAAATTACTTTCATCCTTAAGGTTCTGTGCGTTGTTTCTATGGAAACATAACAGCAGGTTAGAGTAATTCTGTAACTCTTCGGTTAGTTTCCCTTTAATTCACATCAGCCTTTTAATTCTTTTATTCATAATAAAGGAGAAGTCAGAAGAAAAGAAAAAAATACAATGCAGACAGGGGGTGCAGGAACAAAATAAAGAAGGTATTCTTACCCACCCCCATGCCCCGTCAGCGTTGCCTCACAACTTCGCTCTCACCCTCCGGTCTCCATTTTCTCCCGTGTTCTGGTGTCATCACAACCCTGAAGGAAGTCACTGGCAGGCTAAGCCTGACATTGTAGGAGCAGGAGCTGCAGGAGGCTGGCAGGGGTAATGTGGCATTGCGGAGGGCACGGGGACAGGTAAGTATACCTTCTTTATTCTGTATTTAAAAAAGCACTTTTTGTGTTAAAGTATCAGAAATTAACAAATTATTAAACTAGTAGTATCAATATTGTTACACAAAGACACAGATTTACCAATCCAAAACCAAAACTGTCTGCCCATAACAGTTGATCACAGTTCAGATTTTTACTAGAGCCTGTTAACATATAAAACCATACATGTGGGAGCCCATAATCAATAGGTGACGGGTAGTGATGGGTGAACTTGCCGAACGTTCTGCATTGGACTCCTGGTAGCTTGAGAACTTGGATACAGCCCTAGGGCTGCCAAGAAAACATGGATACAGCCATTTTCAGGACTCCTTCAGGCCTAGGACTGCATCTAACTTTTTCAGGTGGCGGGAATCAAATGCTGAGAGTCTGGGTTTGGATGAACCCACACATTGGCCAAGTTCACTCATCAGTAGTCATGAGTCCCGACTCCTTGATTCTTCTTCACTGCACGATCATGGTGAGAAGTAGCTGGGATAGAGCAGTGGGTGAGCACAACACTTGGCTGTGTCTTCCTTCTTCTTGTGATTACTATTGTACTGCTGAACACCTAGATAAGGTAGAATGGCAACCCTAAACACACAGATAAGTCTTTGTGAAGCTTCCCTAACACTTCCCAGTTTCTGTTTCTGGTAGAGGAGCCTGTACTTTATCAATTTCTGAAGACTGTAATGATCTATGACATTTCCCTGTCAATTCGGTTTCATTCATTTCACCTGCCATAGAGCACACACAGTCCACTGTACTGTCTAAACAGACAAGACAGGATGGATATGAGTGTCTAAAAGATGAATGCCCCTGGGAAAGTTTATAGAAATAGAACATAAATAGCTATAATATCTGAACAGAAGAAATTGTTATTTTTCCCTTTTGCATAGTTATATCTCATCAATGAAAGTAAGATTCACAATAAAAGGTAAGTTCTGGAAAGGGAAGAGTTTGGCAATTGACCAAAGAAAACCTGGGCCATAGGAAAACGACCAATTGTTTAAATTGGCGCTATATGTGTCGGTAATACTAGAGGGTGCGAGGGGCCCTCCAGGGCAAAATTGCCACATTCACCTGTTCAGTGGCAAAGCAGTGGACCAGGAAATATGGCGGCAATTCTTGGTGCAAACTTGTCTCGGAGATGGAGCCCATAAGAAGTTCCAGCCCTCTTTATTAGGTCCAAAACACATCTCCTGAGAAGAGGGGAAGAACCTTTTAAAAACACACTGTCCTTTGTGTAAGCAATAAAATATAGCCTTAGATTAATACTTGTGCTGTATACTGTATGTCTACCTGAGAATCATAGGCTCCACCTGAGACAAGTTTGCTCCAATAATTCCACCATTTTCCTGGCTTATGCTGCGTTTACACGGAACGATTATCTGGCAAATTTGCACGATAACGATCGAATTCGAGTGATAATCGTATGTGTAAACGCAGCAAACGATCAAACGACAAATGAGAAATCGTTCATTTTGATCTTACAACATGTTCTAAAATCGTCGTTCGTAAAAAATTTGCATATCGTTCCGTGTAAACAGTCGTTCACCGATTTTTCCTATGTGCGAGATAGGCTTAAGCGATCACAAAAAGAATTTTTTGTACGATATATCGTACCGTCTAAATGCTGATCATTATGGGGAAAAAAAATCGTTACTCCGACATCGTTAATCGTACGATCGGGCCAATTATCGTTTCGTGTAAACGCAGCATAAGGCAAGTCCCCACAGCATCATCCACAGCAACTGTTTAAATTGAATTTTTATGTTAAACATATTAAAAATAGATGTGGCGTAGAACATTATTTTCATATTCCATTTCATTTGTCTATAGGGTTATCACCTTGGCCACTAAGCCTAATAATAAGCTGTTTTGTAGAGATCACTTCTCCATCCTCCGGTTATTATCACAGGCAGGGTTACAATGAAAGGTGACACCTCTATTATGCAGATTCAATGCATAAAACTCTGAGGTTGAAAAACTAATTCAATACACATGAATTCTGCGGCTTCTGCAAGGATTTCTATTCAGATAGATGGAAAAGCTGCTCCCATAGACGACAATGAGTCATCTCTAGACAACAGACTTCTATGCCCACGGGGCTGGTATAGTACTTGTAACAATGAAAAAGAGAATATGGTATTACTTAATTCTCTGTATACCTATGGGATAGGTGATAAATTGCAACTTTGCTCCACAGTCTATTTGGATATGTTTGTAAACTGTAGATCTGGTGTGAATGTTCTGCAACTTACAGATCTGCAGCACATCCGCAGTGTGTGAACTGGTCCTTTTACTAGTTTATCACATGTTGATTGGAGGATGCAAACTCTCCACCATATACTATTGGCTACAATGGGACCCCTACAGCTACAGCTGCCCCATATCTGTAGTAATAGTGACAGCGCTGGCTCTTGCTGTCTTCTAGGGAATCTGAACCAGGCCCCAAAGAGCTTTGAGGTTGGAAACAACGTACCAGTAGCTCTTATGGTTCTCAGCCACCACTATCCCCACAGTCAGGATTACATGTGGGCAGGAGACATTATTTCGGAACATCTCAAGGAACAATCATGATAAAGATATTCTGATCAATGCCTGTTAGTGGCTGAAATGAACATTTTATTTACAATGAAACGATATAATGAACTGACTATATTGTACTACTTTTATATTCCATTTTATTTTATAGACTGCAAAACTAGCAGCACCCAACTGGACATTCCTTCACTGTCTACCAAGAAAACCTGAAGAGGTGGATGATGAGGTTTTCTATTCTTCTAAATCCCTAGTTTTCCAAGAAGCTGAAAATAGAAAGTGGACAATTATGGTATGAGAACAATGTTTAAGGAATAAAAATTATTCAGTCTTTCATACCTATAGTTTTAAAATCATCTCATACTAGGGAGTTTGATCCATAAACTTTAGAAACAGTATGAATTCAATGTCAGGATTAGGGGACTGGAGGAGATGAGACAGGTGATGCCCTAGCACTGACACCTGCCCCGCTGTCCCTGCCCGATTACCTCAACTGCTCTAAACGGCAGCAGATAACTCGTTGACAGTCCCTGTCCTGCAAAGGTGTGACACAAAAAGTGGACAAGACAAACACAATAATACGTGGTCAGGAATCCTAGTCAGCAACAACCGGTCAGCACAGTACAAAAACGTAGTCAAGAGAATGGTCAAAACGCCAAAGTCCTATGAAGGCTGGAGTCTTGGCCCCAGGGTGTAATTGAGGCAGAGACTTCAGCTCCCCTAACCAGAGCTGACTGGCAGTGCCGGCCGCCAGTCAGCATTAAAGCCCCAGTCGCTGCAATAACCAGCCATCAGCCGTCAGGGAGGGGCAATAACCAGCCGTCAGACGCCTGCAGTACAGGGAGCGGCGTGCGCTGGCCGACTCCTGACATTGAAATCTTCTGCATTTCCATGTTACTGTTTGGCTGCTTTTGATCTAAAAACTCAGTATAGATTAATCCATCTCTTAGTCCTCCTCCCCTTCACGATCCATGATGTACAGTTATGGCAAGGCCCAAGTGAGGAAGTATGAGTCCAAGTGAGGGCTTGGAAGATGGGCCCACATTATACCTGGAGGGTGCTGGCTGCCATCTGCAGGTCACACTGATGCCTGTCATTTACCTATAAAGATGTCACAGTGGGCCAATTGACAAGATCAGCACCCCTGTGATGTAATCCTGCCATGACTGATCTGCTGATAGAGTCTGCCACAGAAGAACACATATCTACAAAAAATGTAAAAAAAAAAAAATTATATATATATATATATATATATATATATATATATATATATATATAAACCCTCTCCTATTAAAAATTCTAATTACCCCCCTTTTCCTATTTTCCAAACAAAAAATACATATTTGGTATTTCCAGGTACAGAATATTTTGGACTATTAGGCCATGTTCACACAACGTTTGTTTTGTGTAAATCACGGTCGTTGTTGCAATTTGCAACAACGGCCGTGATTTTCACAAAACATACGTTGTATTGTGAATGAATGGAATCCCGGCCGGAGTGTATACACATAGTATATGCTCCAGCCGTGATCCCATCTGGCTGCACGAAAAACTGACATGTCAGTTTTCTGCGGCCGCTATTCATTGAATAGCAGCCGCAGAGAACCTGCAGCACACTCCATTGTGTGCAGCGGGGAATTCAGATGCGGGCGCACACAGGTACACCCGCATCCGAATTTATCAAAAATTAAGATCATCCGGCCATTACGGCCAGTTCACAGAATGGCCGGTGTTATACAAAGTGTGAACATGGCTTTAAATTGTAACATTCCTGATTCTGCAAGGTCAATGGTGTAAATGCAAAAAAAAAAAGCAAACTCTAAAATTAAAAAATTTTGGTGAAAAAGTCATATTTGCACACATTTGGTACTACAGATCATGGCACAAAAAATAAATCTTCGCACATCTCCATAGGTGGAAAAGTAAAAAAGTTAAAGGGCTTAGAACATTTTTTTTTTCTTCAAACTAAAGTTTTTTTTTTTTCTTTTTTTTTTTTTTAAATAGTAAAACAAAAAACTACTCAGGTTTGGTATGGTTGGACTTGTACTGACTTGAGGAATAAACTTACCGATTTCATGTCAATTTTTAGGGCAAACAATGAAGATGATAAAATACAGAGGAGACATCCGATTAAATCAGCAGATCTGTTGCAGATATTTTTGTGACTGTCTCATTCATCTGAATGGGGTTATCAAAATGACTCCTATTCAGTGAATGGGACATATTTTCTGCTATTCATCCTGAATATACCTCAGGGAGTGAATGTATAGCATATAGAGATGAGCGAACCTCGAGCATGCTCGAGTTCACCCTAACCCGAATGTTCGGCATTTGATTAGCGGGGGCTGCTGAACTTGGATAAAGCTCTAAGGTTGTCTGGAAAACATAGATACAGCCAATGACTATATCCATGTTTTCCACATAGCCTTAGGGCTTTATCCAACTTCAGCAGCCACCGCTAATCAAATGGCGAGCCATCGGGTTCGGATGGACGCGAGCATGCTGGAGGTTCGCTCATCCCTAATAAAATACTCTTATAAAACTCTTTGAGTGCCTGAGACTGGTCTTTTTGATGCCATTTGTACCTAATCCCAGTATTTTCGTGTAATAATTACTTTTGTTCCGCAGGGTGTGATGGTCTCTTTGCTGACTGATTACTCACCACAGATGCCAAGACCTACATTCTAGGTGCCAGAACAGTTCAGCAGGATGGTAGCCGATTCTCAAGAATAAGCCCCGACTGGAAGCTTCAATGCAAATTAATAATTGTCATTTAATTAAAAAAAAAATCTTATGGTGGAAAATAACATTATTGGTGCTCCATATTTTAGTAGAATTTCTGATATTTGCTCACAAATTTATACTGGTGGGCTGTCCACGTGGTCTTTCTACCTAAGGGTACCTTAATACGTACCATATACTGATTACCATTAAAGCCTATGACATTCCATTCTCGTAGTGGAGAGAACATTGGGCATTAGGAAAGTGCGAACAGGTAAGAATGTCTGTTTTATTGTGTTTTAACATCACGGCAGCAAAATATCTGCACAATGGAGTGTCAGAGGCTTTAATAGTAATCATATTGTGGCAGATTTCACTGCGAGAAACTCCCAGCGTGGAATCCGCTGCTATACAGTACATGTGAAATACCCTAAAGAGGTATTCTCATCTGCCAAACTTACCCTTCTTCATTCGTCCGGTCTGCTTTCACTTTCTGCTTTCACTTGCTGCTTAAGGTGGAGGGCAGGCACCTGCACTCTACTGTTCTGTGTTGAGCTCTACTATGCCTGTTCTGACAGCTCCATGGGTCTGGATTACTGCAGATAAGGTGGCCGGGCAGGGAAGCCAGTACACGTCTTTTTACTGTTATGTGTGTCCCAAGATCCTGACCACTGCTCTCTTCTGAGCAATAAGGGAATGAGTCTTCAGCATGGCCACTGCTCCTAAAACAGAGGTGGTCGGGAACCTAGACAATGAGCTGTAAACATGACAGACAGCTCAGAGTGCCTAGCCTGGAGACACATAAAAAGGTAAATAGAACCAATTGCAAAGTTTCTTAAATTTTAATTAACTACTGTACCTAAGGTTATAGCTTGGGTGTTACAGTATCTTGGAGTTCATGTGGACAGTGCTCCAATTGCTCTATATAAAAACTACATCCAAAAAACACAAACCAAATTATTGCTGGCTTGTGTAATTGGTAATTCCCCCCTTCCCTCCTGAACTAATAAAGCGCTGGCACCAATGCTTAGACTCTGCCAATGTCACCTACTGGAGACCCGCACAACACTAAGAACTTTGTATAAGAACTACCCATAAAAAAGTGAAGAACCAACATCCCTAAGGTATGTTTACATGGGCAAAAGATGACTTTCTTTAAACTGTAGGCTGGCCCTGAAGCTCCCATTGCCTTTAATAGGAGCTGTGGCGCTGAACTGTGATTAAATGACTACGGTCAATGGAAGCACGGTTTTGGGCAGTGCTATAAGCTGTTTTGGATGTGGAAAATCAGTGCATTTTCTGTGTACAAAATAATGTGTCTCTTGTCTGTGTGAACATACCCTTTGAGTCTTTTGAACAGCATAATCATCACTGAGGCAGGTGACCACATCAACCCCATTTGGTCTCTGAAGTACACATTGCAAAATGGCATCATGGTCTAAAGAGGACTATATGGTTGGTTCCTACCATCTTCAGACAGCATGACCCAGCAGGATACTAGCGGATCCCTGCCCATCTACCCACCTTGCTGCACTCCACAAATATGAGAGTAAAACAACAGATTCCACAAAAATTCTCTCTTTAGCAGCAGAAAGACCAAGACGTAAAAGAGGAACTGGGCACGGAGCTATGCTATGGGCACGGGGCTATGCTATGCTATGGGCATGGGGCTATGCTATGCTATAGACACGGGGCTATGCTATGCTATGGGCACGGGGCTATGCTATGCTATGGGCACGGGGCTATGCTATGCTATGGGCATGGGGCTATGTTATGCTATGGGCACGAGGCTATGCTATGCTATGGGCACAGGGCTATGCTATGGGCACGGGGCTATGCTATGCTATGGGCACAGGGCTATGCTATGCTATGGGCATGGGGCTATGTTATGCTATGGGCACGGGCTATGCTATGCTATGGGCATGGGGCTATGTTATGCTATGGGCATGGGGCTATGCTATGCTATGGGCACAGGGCTATGCTATGCTATGGGCATGGGGCTATGCTATGCTATGGGCACGGGGCTATGCTATGATTATTAGACACTATTAGGCCCCCAACTGATATGTTTTTTTTTTTGTTTGAAAAATCTGTCACTCATCTATACCAGAAATGTGAAATTTGAATATCTGACATGGAATTTACCACTATTTTTAGACGTAAATTAACCCCAAACCCCGATTATCGCTCCGTGGAATAGAGACAACGATCAGCTGATGATCATTGTCATCGGCTGATCGTTGATATAGATTAGGACCTATATTTGTCGGGCACCGACCGCGCACAGCTACGTGGAATAGCAGTGCGTGGCCAGCCACTGACAATATACATTACCCATGCAGGGTGCAGGGCTTCTCTTCTCCTGCTTCTCCCGGGTCCCGCATGCTCCTCCAGCGTCAGGGCGGCCTGTCTCAGCTCAGGCCGCTCAGCCAATCAGTGGCAGATCGGCGCTCGTTTATTGGGCCACATCGGCCCGTGGAATAATTCTTTAAGGCTGCATTCACACGTTCTGTGTTCCGCACGGAACATGGACGTGGAATACCTGTAACGGACTTCTCCCCCGCCCAGGCAGCATCTGTAATAAGATGCTGGGAGCGGGGGAACTGTACTGATATGCGCCGCATTGTAATGACAGCGATGCGCTGCATTTCTGTACAGTTCCCCCGCTCCCAGCATCATATCACAGATACTGTCCGGGTGGGGGAGAAGTTTGTTACAGGCATTCCACGTCCATGTTCCATGCAAAACACAGTTGTGAATGCAGCCTAATATCACTGTGTTTTCTGTGCAAAAAGCAGAAGGAACACCAGGTTTTGGCAAAAAAAAAAAACCTCTATAGGAATGTGTGACAAAATCTAACAGACCTTATATAAAGCGACAGCCCTAGACCAAAGAGAGGTGAGTATGTTGTAAGGTTTACATTTTAAAAGGGTACTTCGGAGACTGTTTAAAAAAAATGTTTTTTACTAAGAGATAGCTTTAATAAAGTTTTATTACTTTGTAATATAACTTTATTTTTTAAAAAGTGTAGCTTTTATTTCTATATGTATTTCCAGTGTCTTGCAGCAATAAGGGGTGACACTGTCCCTCTGCTGCCACCACTGTTTGTGTTGGGAATTGGAGAGCTATAAGCCATGCAGTTCCTGATTTCCTACTATGTTCTAGCGCTGCTACACAGCGCTAAAAAGAGCAGAATGCAGGCCTCCCTGTACTGTATACTCTTATATACAGTACAAAGGGGGAAGAGGCTGCTGATAGGATCCCAGTGTCCGGCAGCATCTGCATGGTAAGCAGTGCTAGAAGAAAATCAGCCTCTGCAGAGGCTGCCAGACACCAGGATCGCGTTGAACAGCCTGTTCAGGAACTGCATGGCTTATAACCCTATGGTTCCCAACACTGTGTCGCCCCTTTTTTGCTGCCAGGCACTGGAAATACATATAAAAAAAAACAACAAAAAACTACACTTAAAAAAAAAAAATATATATATATATATTATATTACAATGTAATATAACTCTAAAAAGATAACTATATATAAAAAAAAATAATTATGTAATAGCATGGGGCACCATGGAAATTACACAAGGGAGCAGAAACACCGGTCAAAGACTTACTTTTCAATGAGTATGTTGAATCTTGATAAGCAAAAAGAAATAAAAGCAATGATTAGGGACATTCCAGAGAAAAAAATGCTTTTTAAAATCAACTGATGTCAGAAAGTTATACATATTATTACTTCCAGTTCAAAATCTCACGTCTTCCAGTACTTATCAGCTGCTGTATGTCTTGCAGAAGTCATGTATTGTTTTCAGCCTGACAAGAGTGCTCTCTGCTGCCATCTCTGTCAGTGACAGGAACTGTCCAAATCAGTAGCAGATTTCAATTAAAAAAACAACTACTGCTCTGGACAGTTCCTGACATGGACAGAGGTGACAGCAGAGAGTACTGTGTCAGACTGGAGAGAATACACCACTTCATGCAGGACATACAGCAGCTGATAAATATGGGAAGACTGGAGATTTCTAAATGGAAGTCATTTACAAATTTGTATAACTTTATGGCACCAATTGATTTAAAAACCCCTTTTTTTACTGGAGTACCCCTTTAATACCTTTAAAACAATATTCAAAATACAAACTTTTTAGTAGTCCTAACATGGTGGCATCAGCTGTGAAAGAAAACTGTTTATTCAAATGTATACAATCTATGCATTCTGGATATATTGCTCTTTCTATCGGGTATTACACTTATGGGGAGTTTACACGGAACGATTATTATTCGAATTTTTGCAATAACGATTGCATTTGAGCCATAATCGGCCCGTGTAAACACAGCAAACGATCAAGCAACGAGCGAGAAATCGTTCATTTTAATCTTTCAACGTGTTCTCAAATCGTAGTTGGTCGTTCGCTAAAAATTTGCAGATCACTTCGTGTAAACAGTCTTTCACAGATTCACCCTATGTGTAAAATAGGCTGAAGCGATCTTAAAAACAATCGCAATAACGATTTTTCTAACGATTTATCTCTTCATCTAAACACTGATCGTTATAAAAACCAAGTTGTTGTTTTAAAATCGTTAAACGGTCGATTGGGCGAATTATTGCTCCATGTAAACGTAGCATTAGACACTCATTGCTAGGGACAACATGATTTGGACAGGCTACAGGCGTTATCTGTCTGCTTTTTTTGCTTTCGCCCCAGAGAAATAATCAGATCTGTTATTTAGACACCAATGGTGTAAAGTGATACTGACTAGCAACCAATCAGATTCCACCTTTCATTCCTCACAGACTCTTTGGAAAATGAAAGGTGGAATCTGATTGGTTGCTAGGGGCAACTGAGCCAGTGTCACTTTACACCATGTTTGATAAATCTCCCCCCAACTTTGTACTCCGGTGAAAAACTTTTTTTTTCAGAGAGTTTTATAGATTTGTAATTTACTTCTATATAAAAATCTCAAGTCTTTTCAGTCTGACACGTCTCTCTGCCACCTCTATCCAAGACAGGAACTTTCCAGGGCAGGAGAGGTTTTCTATGGGGATTTGCTACTGCTCTGGACAGTTTCTGCCTCAGTCATGGGTGGCAGCAGAGAGCACTGTGTCAGACTGAAAAGAATACACTACTTTGTGCAGGACATACATGAGCTGATAAGTACTGGAAAGCTTGAGATTTTTAATTAGAAGTAAATTACAAATTTATACAACGTTCGGAAACCAGTTTATTTGAAAGAATTTTTTTTTCCCGCCAGATAACCCCTATAACATAACATTTCTATCTACTGTATATGATCAACTACACAATACAGTCAATAAACACTAATGATCATTTTACCCTTGTGATTTTAGATGAAGAACACACTTTCAGACACATCCACACTTACAGCTGGTGGTTTTCTAATTTAAGGCTCAAACTTCTACAAACTTCATCAATTTACACAATGCCTATAGCCAGCTTAGTGTGAAATCTCTCAGTTTAGTGCTGTGCTGCTGATACTGTGCAGAGTAAACAAGCCTCCTGGTCACCTGGGCCATCACAGTGAAATGTAATCTACTTTTGATTAGCATGTCAAATATTGAACAGATGCCGTACATGATGTCGCCACAGATTAGATTCTCATTAATTTGTTTGTCGTTGTATTAACCGAGTCTTAATGCCTTTTTTTTTTTTTCTAGTTTGTAATATACAAATAACTATTGCAAATGCGTCAGAATTCTGGAGTGAATTGCAGCAAAACAAGTAATACGGGGAAGACGTGGAGGTCTACAATATGGCCTCTCTTTTAGGTTTTAAAAATATAAAGGGTTTTAGAAATATAAAATAGCTACAACAATAAAAAAAACAGCAAACACATTATTTATAGTCTATATTTGTTAAAAAAAACGCAGTTGCTTAAAAACTACGAAAATAAAAAAAAAAAAAAAAAAAACACAAAATTGCTGGCTGTTATTGTGCGGCTAAGGCTTCACTTTCCTTTAATCAGCCTATGGTTGAGTATTCGCTAAGGGCCCTATTCCACCGGACGATTATCGTTCAGATTATCGTTAAATCGTTCGAATCTAAACGATAATCATTCGGTTGAAATGCAGTTAACGATTAACGGCCGAACGAGAAATCGTTGATCGCTTTATAAGACCTGGACCTATTTTTATCGTTGCTCGTTCGCAAATTGTTCGCAAATCGTTCGCATTGAATAAGACATCGTTCGGTCGTTCGCAATAGATACGAATGCAATAGCGAAGAAATAGCGAAGATGAAACAATCGCAATTACGATCATAAGTAACAATTATCGTTCCATGGAAATGAGTGAACGTTTTCAGGTCTTTCGCAATAGCAGTCTGCAACAACGGTCGTTGTTTATTGTAAATATACGTAGTGTGAACATGGCCCTAATGTAACTGAGCTGCAAAAACACAACCAAACTGAAGACAAGAGTGGTGGTTTCTGAAACAACGTGGCTATGTTTTTTTTATGACTTTCCCTCTTTAAAAATCATTGGTTGTTGGCCGCACATCTCCCAGCCAGTGGCTGATTAAAGTGAAAGGCTGCATGAACAGTCGACCTATCGATATCGTTCATCCAACCTTCAAAACACGGTTACTGAGCCTTGTGACAGGTTCCATAAGCGACCGCTAATCAGTGAGATCGACGTTCATTTACTGAGCGCTCAGGTAGGGTAATAAGACCTTTATAATTGTGTGATCAGCTGTTAGCTGATCGCTAGCCCTTAGTTTAAGGCTTCGTTCCCACTGGGCAAAACTAGCGGAATTCCGCGGCGGAGAATGCCGCTAGCCTCCCTCTCATAATGGGAGTCTATGGGAGGCGCGCGCTCCTGCTCTGTCCGCGCTGAAGAATGAACATGTTCATTCTTCAGCACGGACAAAGCACAAGCACGCGCCTCCCATAGACTCCCATTATGAGAGGGAGGCCAGCGGCATTCCGCGGCGGACAATTCTGCCGCGGAATTCCACTAGTTTTGCTCAGTGGGAACGAAGCCTGTTGGTGAGTTTACACAGAGAGATTTATTTGATGGATTTTTGAAGCCAAAGACAGGAATGGATATGAGAAGAGGAGAAAACTCAGTCTTTCCTTTATGACCCGATCCCTGTTTATAGTCTGTTCCTGGCTTTGGCTTAAAAAATCTGTCAGATAAATCTCTCTGTGTAAACGCACCCTAATAGGGCCTAATAGCTAGAATATAGAGGTGCCTACATTACTAATCAAGCGAAGGGTAGGTGTTAAACCATTCTCTCTAAATATCCCATTCCCCAGGAGCAAAGTACAGCAATTACGGTATTATATAACTTTCCTAAAAACTTCTGCTGCATATGTACTAGAGGAAAGAAGTATTGGGTTACTAGGATTTACAGGGTTAAAACTTTAGGATTATCTGTTCAGCAACAATTTAGCAGATGGAGTAATTGGTGAGCATGGTAATAATACATCTGCTTCCCTATTTATGTTGACAGATATTCCCATATGCCATATCAGCGAAGGTAAATCAAGCTCCCCTTGTCATATATTGATCGGCTCTCTAACACTTCCCAAATGGAGTCTAATTCCAAGCAGAAGACAATATCCAGCTGAAACTGACTTTTTTTTTTTTTTACTTCCCTTGAATGTTATGCCAGGCATCAAAAATATAAAATAGCGACGTGGAGAGAGAAAAGAGCTGCTGCACCTCTCGGCTACATTTAAAGACCAACGCCAGGATGTTGGTATATAATTTGATCAAACCATATTGCCTCATGTACCACGTGCAGGTTCCCTGGTTCACATGAGTCCCTACACCAATGGTCCTTTTACACGGAACGATTGATCGTTCGTTTTTGCACGATAACGGACGAATTTGAACGATAATCGTACGTGTAAACGCAGCGAACGATCAAACGACAAGCAAAAAATTGTTCATTTTGATCTTTCAACATGTTCACAAATCATCTTTGAGTGTTCGCAAAAAATTCGCAGATCATTCAGTGTAAACAGTCTTTCAACGATTTCACCTATGTGTGAGATAGGCTTAAACGATCGCAAAACGATCGCATAGCGAATTTTCCGTACGATGTATCGTTCCGTCTAAACGCTGATCGTTATAAAAAAAATATTGTTAATTCAAAATCGTTAATCGTGCGATCGGGCGAATTATCGCACCGTGTAAAAGTACCATAACTCAACACTGTGCCAGTCAGCGACTGCTAACCCAGTGGTTACAAGGAGGAGTGGTTAGCACTCCTCCTTGTAAGACCCATGTGATCCCAATCAGCAGGAAGCACCTGTGCACACATGGCAAGAACCTTCTATTTTTCCCATGTTCACACTTGTTGCTTGGTGGCCACTTTCTCCGTCGGTGGCGCCTGCTGGGTTTGGGGGGCCCTGGGGTTTGGTCCTGTGACATTGGGGTTGCAGAGCCATTCTATGGCCTCCCTTCCCTGCTTGCGTTCGCTTGGCCGGGTTAGCGGTCGCTGACCAACACAGTATTGAATAAGCGTAGAGACTCATGTGAACCAGGTGACCTGCACGTGGTACATGAGGCAGTATGGTTTGATCAAATTATATACCAACATCCTAGCGTTGGTTTTTAAATGTAGCCGAAAGGCATTAGTGTCAGCCATAGGTGTTAAGTGCAGCAGCAACTTCTCTCCCCACGTCCGTATAAAATAAATAGCGGATAACTTCACTGTTTATACAGTATTTTCCTTAAGGCAGAACTATCAGCAGGTTAGACAAATCTAACCTACTGATATGTCCCTATTGCACAGGAGACGTATGTCTCTTACCTTCCTCCTCGGCACTGTTCCAGTGGAGTTAGTCATGTTCCCCATGGTCTGGTGAGACCGTTGGGGGGTTTAGGAGCATGACCCACCCTCCTAATGCCAAGCCACCCTCAGCCGGGCCGCCTCTTTCTTATGGTAATTATCGGAGCGGGACGGCCGGTGCGGTCTTGATTGCCTCTATTAGGGCGGACAGTGCTCCTAACGTCTTACCGGACTGTGGGAAACACGACTAACTGCACTGGAACAGCTCAGAGGAGGAAGGTAAGAGACATACCAACGTCTCCTGTGCAATAGGGACATATCAGCAGGTTAGATTTGTCTAACCTGCTGATAGTTGCGCTTTAAAGGGTGTGTTCTGTTAGAGCATACGGATGGCATAGAGGGGGTCTCCCACTAATGACCACTTCTATTAGCCATAGTTGTTAACAGTTAGCAAAGACTGGTTCTCTGGTAGCCCTGACCAGTTCATGCATTACTTTTTTAAAATAATCCTAGTAATAATCGCAGTAGATACGAACGCAATAGCGAAGAAATAGCGAAGAAAAAACTATCGCAAGTATATCATAAGTAACGATTATCGTTCCATTGAAATGAGTGAACGTTTTCAGGTCTTTCGCAATAGCGTTCGTTTGAGATTGACAATCGTTAACAATTATGCGAACGATAATCGTCCGGTGGAATAGGGCCCTAAGCCTACAACTAAGCTGACACATCCTATTTTGTCTGTAATCATATCAAATGAATAAATTAAGCTCACAGCTCAGCAAGCCCCTCCCCCCACTTCTCCGCTGTAGAATAATGAACAGAGCTCTTCCCATCCCATGCACAGAAACCTTTCCAATTCATGTTAGTGGGACAGCTCCTGTCTATTGTTGTGTATGTCCATGGGGATTTTTTCTTCATGCTGTTAAAAAGAGCCCAGGCAAGATAACAATGTACAAAAAAATCTATGAAAAAATGAATAAAAAACTGATTAGAGAAAAATGGAGGTCGGAACGGAACACTGAATCAGTTTAAATCTTCGCACTACTGTACTAACACAGCCGCAGTGCAGTACTGCGAAGATCTAAGCAGTTGTGGATACCAGGAGGTCCGTTTATCCAGTCTGTAGCGCATCTTCTGTTCACAGACCATATTTACAGAGCGTGTGAATGCGGCCTTACTACTCCAGATGGGAATATCTCTTTAAGAAAATAGAGAAACGGTAAAAACATTATCTAAGTTATATAATGGCCAGAAATATTGCTATTCCTCCTATATACACAGCTTATCCTTAGCAGCTACCTAGTAATTTCTTATATCCAACATATAAATGTTATGCTTTTAATTAAAAACATCTAAAACAATGAAATATAGAGAGGTGCGTGTATGATAGTAAATCTTGGAGACAAAGTGTTACTAGGAAATATAATTCATTGTCATTGAACATTATATTTTATAATAGAACAGTGGGAAATAAATAAAAACCTAATATTAAGTGGAGGAAAGAAAAACTTTCTCTCCTCCAAGTACAGTAAGTGGTCAGTCACAGTTCTGTGCAGACAATAATGATGACTTAGGCCGTATTCACATGTCCTGTAATCTACGGATCTGTATTTCCATATTCGAGTTAGTGCATATTGTTGTCTATTGGGCTATTCACATGATCAGTAGATTCCAAGGATACAAACCGATGCAGAAAAAAAGGACACGTCCTAGTGCCGACCTAGATTTTTTTTACGGATCCTCTCCTACAAATCAATGGGATCCGCTATATTTTATGGAACCTGTTTGGCATCCGTATTTCCGTAAAAAAAAAAAACGGATGAGTTATAATTGACATGTTGAAGGGAAAAAAAGGATTTACAGAAATACGGATGCACTATATATGCCCATAACGTAATTTTTAGCGGATTGTATGGGTGGATAGAGGGAGGAATCTATGGACTTGAAAAAATTACTGAACGTGTGCATAGGGCCTAAATTACACTGTTCAGCTTTACCCTTTTATTGGGTTAAAATTGAAAAAAAATTATTCATAACATCACAGAATAACAGATTTTATGAGGCTATCGTAGAGGAACACATAGAATAATACTGTAGGTGAAAACAATATATAGAGTAAATTAATGAAGGCGTACCTGTATTTAGAAATCATAAAGCGATTATCCAAAGAAAATCTTTTTCTTTTTTTAAATCAACTGATATCAGAAAGTTATATAGCTTTGTAGTTTACTTCTATTTAAAAAAATCTCATGTCTTCCCATACTTATCAGCTGATGTATGTTGCTTTATTTCCAGTCTGACACAGTGCTCTCTGCTGACATCTCTGGCCGAGACAGGAACTCTGTCTCGGTTTTAAATTAATCCCCATAGAAAACCTGCTCAGGACAGTCCCTGTTTTGGCCAGAGATGTCAGCAGAGAGCACTGTGTCTGAATGTAAATAAAACAATACTTCCTGCAGGACATACAGCAGCTGATAAGTATGGGGAGACTTGAGATTTTTAATAGAAGTAAATTACAAATCTATATAACTTTCTGACACCAGTTGATTTGAAAGAAAAACATTTTCGCTGGACAACCCCTTTAACCTGGAAGATAGGGTAACTATGGATACGACCACTCCAGGTGAGTTCTGTGGCCAGGCCCTATTCTGATTCAATAGGGCCTGTGAATGAAACTCACCTAGCATGGTCATATCTATTAACTTTTATTTTAACCCCTCAATGTAACTACAGTATGTGTCAATTAGCTCAATGCAAAAAAATAACTGTGTGATAACAAGTTGATTTAAAGGGGTTATCCAGAGAAAATCTTTTTCTTTCAAATCAACTGGTTTCAGAAAGTTATATAGCTTTGTAATTTACTTCTATTTAAACATCTCAAGTCTGGCCATACTTATCAGCTGCTGAATGTCCTGTAGGAAGTGGTGTATTCTTTTCAGTCTGACACAGTGCTCTCTGCTGCCACCTCTGTCCATGGCAGGAACTGTCCAGAGCAGGAGAAGTTTTTTATGGGGATTTCCTACTGCTCTGGACAGTTCCTGTCTCAGACAGAGATGTCAGAAGAGAGCACTGTGTCAGACTGGAAAAAAAAAACATTCCCTGTAGGACATACAGCAGCTGATAAGTATGGGAAGACTTGATATTTTAAATAAGTAAATTACAAATCTATATAACTTTCTAAAACAAGTTGATCTGAAAGAAAGATTTTCGCTGGCTAACCCCTTTAAGGATACCGATCTGTAATGCCAAAATACAGAAAGAGGACTTAAGCTATGTGTTCAGTTCAGGAACATATCAGAGACGGCGGCTCGTTAAATAGACGGCTGCTAATGATTATTATTAACGACCATCTATGTTATGAGACAGCCGCCTTCCTGATATATTCCTAAAGTGGCCTCACTTTAAAGGGGAACTCCAGGTAGAGGTTAAAAAAATGAAACTTCTGCAGAAGCATAAAGCATTACTTACCTATCTATTCCAGTTTTGAAACTACCAAAAATCCATTTGTTTTGGGGGGTTTTGTTCTGTGTTTCTGCACTTCCTGGTTTATCAGTTGTACACAGTACTACAGGTTCCAGAATGCAATGCTTTTCCTCAGCTGTTCATCACAGTCCTCCACCCTGCACATTCCCCGCCCAAAGCTGTTGCAGAACATCTAGGCTGTGTTCACACATTGCAGTTTCATTGTGTTACTGAATTATTTGCAGTAATTTATGATTTCATTGTGGTCCCACCCACACAGCACGCTGTATTCTCTACCTGTAACACCACACAGCACACTGTATTCTCTACCTGTAACACCACACAGCACACTGTATTCTCTACCTGTAACACCACACAGAACACTGTATTCTCTACCTGTAACACCACACAGCGCACTGTATTCTCTACCTGTAACACCACACAGCACGCTGTATTCTCTACCTGTAACACCACACAGCACGCTGTATTCTCTACCTGTAACACCACACAGCACACTGTATTCTCTACCTGTAACACCACACAGCACGCTGTATCCTCTACCTGTAACACCACACAGCACGCTGTATTCTCTACCTATAACACCGCACAGCACGCTGTATCCTCTACCTGTAACACCACAAAGCATGCTGTATTCTCTACCTGTAACACCACACAGCATGCTGTATTCTCTACCTGTAACACCACACAGCACGCTGTATTCTCTATCTGTAACACCACACAGCACACTGTATTCTCTACCTGTAACACCACACAGCACACTGTATTCTCTACCTGTAACACCACACAGCACGCTGTATTCTCTACCTGTAACACCACACAGCACGCTGTATTCTCTACCTGTAACACTACACAGCACGCTGTATTCTCTACCTGTAACACCACACAGCACGCTGTATTCTCTACCTGTAACACCACACAGCACACTGTATTCTCTACCTGTAACACCACACAGCACGCTGTATCCTCTACCTGTAACACCACACAGCACCCTGTATTCTCTACCTGTAACACCACACAGCACGCTGTATCCTCTACCTGTAACACCACACAGCATGCTGTATTCTCTACCTGTAACACCACACAGCACGCTGTATTCTCTACCTGTAACACCACACAGTGCGCTGTATTCTCTACCTGTAACACCACACAGCACGCTGTATTCTCTACCTGTAACACCACACAGCACGCTGTATTCTCTACCTGTAACACCACACAGTGCGCTGTATTCTCTACTTGTAACACCATCAGCACACTGTATTCTCTACCTGTAACACCACACAGCACTGTATTCTCTACCTGTAACACCACACAGCACGCTGTATTCTCTACCTGTAACACCACACAGCATGCTGTATTCTCTACCTGTAACACCACACAGCACACTGTTACTACCTGTAACACCACACAGCACACTGTATTCTCTACCTGTAAAACCACACAGCATGCTGTATCCTCTCCCTGTAACACCACACAGCACGCTGTATCCTCTACCTGTAACACCACACAGCACACTGTATTCTCTACCTGTAACACCACACAGCACACTGTATTCTCTACCTGTAACACCACACAGCACGCTGTATCCTCTCCCTGTAACACCACACAGCATGCTGTATTCTCTACCTGTAACACCACACAGGACGCTGTATCCTCTACCTGTAACACCACACAGCACACTGTATTCTCTACCTGTAACACCACACAGCACACTGTATTCTCTACCTGTAACACCACACAGCACACTGTATTCTCTACCTGTAACACCACACAGCACACTGTATTCTCTACCTGTAACACCACACAGTACACTGTATTCTCTACCTGTAACACCACACAGCACGCTGTACTCTCTACCTGTAACACCACACAGCGCGCTGTATTCTCTACCTGTAACACCACACAGCACACTGTATTCTCTACCTGTAACACCACACAGCACGCTGTATTCTCTACCTGTAATACCACACAGCACGCTGTATTCTCTACCTGTAACACCACACAGCACGCTGTATTCTCTATCTGTAACGCTGATATTGGAATAAAGTAAAGAACTTTTTGAAATTTTTTTCTTTTCATTTCCACGCACATATTATCAAGTATCTGTTATCTTTGAAGTTGAGCCCCACAAGGCTCTGATGCTCTCTGCCGTTTAGCATCATTTACTTGTGTTACTGCATCATTTTTGTGAATATGCTGCAGTACTGCAATGACACTCCAACATGTGTGAACACAGCCCTAATTTCACTGCACACTTCTGCACAATTAGAGAAATCAGTGCAACGCCTGCTTCTGGCCGGTCAGAGATGGTAAATTACTAAGGGGATCCAGGCAAGCCTTCTGTGACATCCTGCCCTGCCCCCTGTCTGTATCATCAGCCTGTGCTCAGCAAACACACAATGTGAGACAGAGGCATGGAAGATTTGTCTCCTAAGGGGGGAGAGCAGAAGAAACAGGAGATAATGTGAATTTGCACAGATGCCATTATTCTTCACTTCCTGGATTTCTATCAGCTACCATTGTGGCAGAACCATACAGATATGGTAATACATTGCAGAGACACATATATTTAACTTTTAATGTACTTTTATTAGAAAACAAGTTTTTCTTATCCGGAGTTTCCCTTTAAGTTCCAAAGGATGTGACTTGTGAGTGCCAGGCACAGAATGACATGGTACATATGCACAGTGTAATTGTAGAGCATTTTGTACAACTTCCTGAGCAACGCAATAAATTCAATAGAGATCAAAGTACAAGCTCAGTCAGCGTTAAGGCAGCATATCAATATGATTACTCGTCTCAGTTCACAATTACTGTGTTTAGTTGAAGCTTTTCAGCCTCCGATGGATAATACAGGCAATGTCTTGTCTTGTCTGCGCTGGTAAATGAAAACAATAATTCAGTCCCTAATATGAGACAACACAACATAGATAGGCAGCCCGTATAATATCCCTTAGCCGCAAAACAAATGACCATTATGTGAGTCTGAAAGTCACAAGTCTCAGAAAAACATGAAAAATTCATCCAATCCCCCTGCACATTATCCATTTCTCCCGACACTGATTAAAGTGTTTTTTTTAGGACTTTAATTTTTACTGGTGAGGGTCTGACTTTCGGCAACCCTGCTGATCAGCTAAGTGAAGGGTATGGCTGCCATCCAGACAGTAAACCGACGGCCCAGTCAGTATTACCAGCTAGGGGCCGTTGCTGCTATTTAGAGGGAATCTGTGATGAGGTTACTGCCTACTAACCCTGATCACAACGCCGGTTTCTTTTATTGAAATCATTTTGGTCAGGAGGGCATTCTTATTGAAGAAGCCGGGTAAGAGAAATGGTGCACTTAGGGGCTTAGGACCACCCCAGTGATCCCAGACCCGGCCCATTTGCATAATCCTATTTTTATCTAAATTTTCAGAATGAATAATTTTTAATAAAATGGGCTTCTACATGATAGAATCAGGTTAGAAGGCAGTAACCTCATGATAGATCACCTTTAAGCCGGGTTCACAGCGGCCACTGTCTGTGATGTTTACACGGCCGGGTGAATATCACTTCATGTTAATAGGAATGCAGGCACATTTGGTGCGCCCGCCCTCAAATTAACTATAGCATAGCATACCATAACCATATTACCACCATACTGTTACTGACCAAATCCTGTATACTGAGACCAATATTACCTGTAATACCAGTATATAGGATGGAAATATTACCGCCACACCACAACCATCACCACCATATTGTTACTGACCAAATCGAGTATACCAAGACCAATAAAACACAGTGCCAGATAACAAGTAAGAAATTATACCACCACATACTGACTAACACCACCACATACTGACTAATAGCACTACATATTGACTAACAACGCCACATACTGACTAACACCACCACATACTAACTAATACCACCACCACATACTGGCTAATACCACCACATACTGACTAACACCACAACATACTAACACCACCGCCGCTACTGAATAACACCACCACATACTGACTAACACCACCGCCACTACTGAATGACATCCACTGTACACAGATCACTGTACACTATCACTTTATCCAGTCATATAGATGTACCTAGCTCTACACAGGTTCTATACACCATATACATTACAGTGCAGTAATATCAGGTGACTCACAGGGGACGTCTTTTCTGATCGGAGTTCTTCCCTTTTCATCTTCTTCTCCATCCGTCCTGGACTGCTATGAGAACTTCTCCGAGCCACGAATCCTCAGAATCTGCCAGACAAACATATTAGGCTCCTCACTCTGTCACCATCCTCATCTCTCTACAAACTGCACATCTGTATTGGCCCCTTTACACCCTCATTCAGTGGGTAGGCTGTGACCCCCTAATAATATATGCCCCCCTCTATGTTGTCCCCCTTATAGATGGCCCCCTCTCCCCCGATGTTGTCCCCTTAAAGATGGCTTCCTCTCCCCCTATGTTGCCCCTCCCCCTTATAGATAGCCCCCTCTCCCCCCCCTCATAGATAGGAGGAGGAGGAGGAGGAGGATGGTGGTGGTGGTAGTGAGAAGGATGATGGTGGTGAGGAGGAGGATAATTGGTGGTGGTGGTGATCACAACCGCTTATAGATGGCCTCCCCTCTCCCCCCCCCCCCACTTATAGATAGGATGAGGATGATGATGGTGGTAGTGAGGAGGATGATGGTGGTGAGGAGGAGGAGGATGATGGTGGTGGTGGTGGTGGGGAGGACCACAAACCCTTATAGATGGCCCCCCGTCTCCCCCCCTTATAGTTAGGGTGAGGAGGATGATGGTGGTGGTGGTGGTAGTGAGGAGGATGATGGTGGTGAGGAGGAGGATGATGATGGTGGTGGTGGGGATGACCACCGCTTATAGATGGCCCCCCCTGCCTTATGGATGCCCCCCCTCCCTTATAGATGCCTCCACCCTCTCTTATAGATGGCCCCCCTCTCCCCCCTCCCTTATAGATGGCCCCCCTCTCCCCCCTCCCTTATAGATGCCTGTCCCCCTCTCCCTTATAGATGCCTCCCCCCTCTCTTATAGATGGCCCCTCTCTCCCCCTCCCTTATAGATGGCCCCCCTCCCCCCTCCCTTATAGATGGCCCCCCTCTCCCCCTCCCTTATAGATGGCCCCCCTCTCCCCCTCCCTTATAGATGGCCCCCTCTCCCCCCCCTCCCTTAAAGATGCCTCCCTCCCTCTCTTATAGATGGCCCCCCTCTCCCCCTCCCTAATAGATGGCCCCCCTCTCCCCCCATCTCCCTTATAGATGGCGCCCTTCTCCCCCTCCCTTATAGATGGTCCCCTCTCCCCCCTCCCTTATAGATGCCTCCCCCCTCTCTTATAGATGGCCCCCCTCTCCCCCTCCCTTATAGATGGCCCCCTCTCCCCCTCCCTTATAGATGGCCCCCTTTCCCCCCCCTCCCTTAAAGATGCCTCCCCCCCTCTCTTATAGATGGCCCCCCTCTCCCCCCATCTCCCTTATAGATGGCGCCCTTCTCCCCCTCCCTTATAGATGGTCCCCTCTCCCCCCCTCCCTTATAGATGCCTCCCCCCTCTCTTATAGATGGTCCCCCTCTCCCCCCTCCCTTATAGATGGCCCCCCTCTCCCCCCTCCGTTATAGATGACCCCCCCCCTCCCCTCCTTGCAGGCAGATTAAAAAAAAAACAACACACAAACACAACTCACCTACCCCGCGTTCCCCCGTCGAGCCTCTCTCCTTCTGCAGCCTCTGGCTGATGTGCGGCTGCCGGTGGTGTCCCGTCCTATCCCCGGCAGCACGCGCATCAGAGAGCTCCCTGTACACCTGGGGCCCTGACTTCCAGAGAGCATCTCTAATGTGTGCTCCCAGTACTGAAAGTCTGGGCCCCAGCCCCCAGGTGTACAGGGAGCTCTCTGATGTGGGCACCATATACAATGTAAAAATATATAAAATGATATATACAATGAAAATTAGACCCAATTGCAGAGAACTTCTACTTGGGCGAAGCTGAGTCTATAATCCTGTGTATTTATCACTGCTGAAGCCTTCTGCAAATACCTTCCAAACTCCTCCGATATGTATAAGCTTCTTGCGACTCATTAGCAGCTCCCGGGGAGTATGCAGCGGCTGGACTGTAAGTAATTCTCTCCTGGCTGTGACATTCATATGTGCAATGAGAGGTCGATCTCATCTGAATTCAGACTGTGGCTGTGAAAATAACAGACAAATATTGAAAAGACGTCCTGTACAAGTCATCTAGAACAACGTGAAACATATCTTTGTGTTTCTAATTGATCTGAACTGTAAACCGGAGTTGCAGGAGCTGGCTGGAGAGCGTTCATTAAAAATGCAGCAGCTCTGCATGTGGATTTTGTATTGCTGAATGCTTCTTGGCAATGGCTGACGATAAAGCTAAGAAAAGATGTTATAGACTATGGCTATTTACAAACAAAAGACTGATCAGTAATCAATGTGTTATCTTCTCCATGTAATGGACATATGGGGGACATTTATGAAGACTGGCATGCTCATATCCGGGTCTTAAATTAGGCCCCGCCCTGAATTTCCTGCCGGATTTACTTAGAGGCGCACACCTCTTAGTAAAACTGGCCTGGCCTGCTCCTGAGCAGGTGTACATTTCTGCCAAGATTTACGTTGCGATCAGGCGACATTGGGCGAGCAGGGGATATGGCTGGTGTATGTATCCCCAGTGGCGCAGCCTTCGTAAATGTCCCCCGTGGTATTAAAGGGGTTATCCAGCGCTACAAAAACATGGCCACTTTTCCCCTACTGTTGTCTCCAGTTCAGGTGCGGTTTGCAATTAAGCTCCATTTACTTCAATCGAACTGAGTTTCAAAACCTTACCCAATCTGGAGACAACAGTAGAGGGAAAGTGGCCATGTTTTTGTAGCGCTGGATAACGCCTTTAATACACACATTTCAGCTAGGATTTACTGATCTAAAAGTATAGGAAAAATACATTAAAGAGGTTGTCCATGAATAATTCAGTTTTTCCCTATCTACAGGATAGGGGAAAAGTCGGAGGTCGTGGGGGTTCCCACCTCTGTACCCCCTGCTTATCTCCGTATTGTGCCCCGTTATGAATAGCGCTGCAGGTCCAGCTAGCGAGCCGCAGCTATATTCATCCACATGAAGCCAACAGAAAGAGCCGAGTACAGTGATGTTACGGCATACTCCTCTCTTACAGTCGCTCTATAGGAATGAATAGAGCCACGGAGCACGATACGGAGATCGTTGGGGCCTGATACAGAGCAGGGACCCCTGTAACTTCCTACTTTTCCCGTATCCTGTGGATTTTTCATGGACAACCTCTTTAAAGTGTCACTGTCACTTCAGAAAACTTTTAACATGTCACAGAGACATGTCAAAAGTTTTGAATGGTCCGGGTCTGTGTGTTCGGAACCCATACCAATACGGGGTTAAGTGCCTAGGGCAGCAGCAGCTGTTAATACGGACCTGGTGGGAACATCACCAAGTCAGTAGTTTGGCCCTTACCAAATGCAACCATGGCACTGTCAGGCAGCTGGGGGTCCCAACTATAAATTTATAAGGAGATCACCATATGGGATATCACCGTCCTACTGCCCATATGGGATATCAGCGCAGTATACTCTAGCCTTTTTGACTGGCAGCAGGATATCCATCCTTTTCCCTACAGAGATACATTGGTCACTGCTTCCTGAATTCTTCTCTTCCCTTTACCCACCCAATAGTACATATGTCTCCAACCATGGCATTTGCTGAATGTTTGGTGAGGATTACATTCTCTTTTTCACCGTTCCCCAGCAGCAGCACATTCTCCTGACTTCCACCAGCTGCAGCAGCATGCAAGCACTCACATTTACTAAACAGAAAGGACAGCATTTTTCTATGGTTCGTCTTCCCCCTCACCCTTTTTTTAGCATGTTCTAAATTTTCCAGACTCATCATTTATTTAATTTTTTTCAGTTTTTCTTTTATTTTTCTCTGACCGACAAAGCAGCTCAGAAATGTAAAAAAAAAGGGCAATTTGCAACAACGTCCGTGGTTTATACAAAATTTACATTGTATTGTGAATGAATGGAATCCCGGACGGAGCGTATGCACATAGTATACGCTCGGGCCGGGATTCCAGTTTTCTGCGCCCGCATCCGAATTAACCAAAAGTGCCGTACTGGCCGGGATGATCTTCAGTAACACCGGCTGGGCCACAGAAGGAACAGTGTTTTACAATGTGTGAACATGGCCTTACTAAGAATTTTCCAGCAACATTTAGTGTATCCGCTTTGCATTTAGTTGACCCACTTTAAAGTGGTCGGTTTTCACATTAGTGATGTGATGGGTGCAGCCACAGTCACACAAAAACACTAGCCAAATACACTAAGGGCAATCAGACCCATAAAACATCTAGCGGGGTGAGAAACTAAGGCTGCCTTTACACAGAGAGATTTATCTGACAGATTTTGGAAGCCAAAGCCAGGAACAAACTATAAACAGAGAAAAGGTTATAAAGGAAAGACTGAGATTTCTTCTCTTTTTAAACCCAATCCTGGCTTTGGCTTCAAAAATCTGTCAGATAAATCTCTCTGTGTAAAGGCACTCTAAAACCCTAAGGCTATGTTTACACGTCGTGAGAGACCGGCCGTTCCGTGACTCTCCGGTCTCTGCACGGATCATTCTTAAGTACCGGCCGGATGATCTTTCGGCCGCAGGGTTCTGATGCGGGTGCATCAGCGCGCGCCCGCATCAGAACCTCCCATAGCACACAATGAAGCGAGTGGCCAGAGCCACTCGCTTCACTGTGTGAACTGACAGGGCTTCCTGTATACGCTCCGACCGGGATCCCATAGATCAATAGGCATTGTTCACCTGTACAAATGCCGATGGCAACAACGGCCGTACTTTTACGTAGTGTGAACATAGCCTAAATGTGTAGGATTTTTGAAAACAGTCTTAGTAAACCTGGGCCAACATATCCCATCTCCTCTGCTGGTCACTATCTAATCACGTGAGTTAAGGCCCTATTACCCGGGACGATTATTGAGTGGAAAATCGTTTTTTTCGTTCGAATTTAAACTATAGTCGCTCTAGGTAATTGCAGGCAATGATTGAAAAATCGTTTGTGTGTCAATGATTGTTTAGCCCTGACCCTAAAATCATTGTTAATTGTTCGTGTAATTCCACATTCACTTACTAATCGATCAGTGTACTTGTACCTTATTCTTTCTTTTGCTGGGATAAGATGGAGTAAACAATCGTAGTAACAATTGTAATGATCGCAACTAACGAGTATCGTTCCGTGTAATATGGTGAACGATCTATTTATTTATTTATTTTATTTAATTTTTTTTCTTTCTCTCTACTGATCACTATTTAGGTTCATTTGAAATAAGGGTGTATGTCTTTAAAGATTATTTCTTGGAATGTTAGAGGGGTAAACGATAGAATTAGGAGGTTTGGTATTATGAGTTATATTAAAAACTTTCTACCATGTTTGGTTTGTTTTTTAGAAACACATCTGACAAAAGATAATGTTTATAAAGTTCATAAACTGTGGTGGTCCCAACAATACCATACTTTTTATTCTAATTTTTCACGAGGTGTATCCGTTTTTATCCATAAAAAGATTAGCTGGGAGATATATGAAAAAAGAATTGATAGCGAGGGTCGATATTTGTTTTTCTTTTGTAAAATTGAAGGTATGACTTGTCTCCTTATTTTTGTTTATATCCCTCCCCCATTCAGGATGGACCTTATGGAATTAATCTTTGACTTCTGCAAAGATAAAATGCAATACCCAATGATGGTAATTGGGGATTTTAATACTGTCCTGAATGAGGAGATGGATCGGCTGAGGACAAAAACCCCGAGAAAGATTCCAGGTATCTCCCCATTATGCAATTTTAATAAAGAGGTTGGGTTGAGAGATTTATGGAGGGATAGAAATCCAACTAGGAAAGAATACTCCTACTGGAACAGGTCTAGTAACACTTGGTCAAGAATCGATATGGCATTGGTGAATTGTCACATGGCACGAAGGGTAAAAAATCTTAAGTATTCACCCCGTAATTTTTCAGATCACTCACCACTTATGGTGGAGGTTTCTACTGATAATATGAAGGGGACACATACAATTAGAATAAATGCACACTGGTTAAACTTAATCACGGATAAGGAGAAATTAGGGGCACAAATAGAAGAGATACGGGTGTTAAATAAGAACACGGCAGCGATCCAGATAGTTTGGGACGCTTTAAAGGCAAGTCTGCGGGGAATATATTATGGAGTTATTAGTAATATGAAAAAACAATTTAGGGAAAAGGAAAAAGAGGTAAGACACAGGGTGGTAGATATAGAAAGAGAGTTCATTAATGATCCGGTTCCAGATCTACAGGAGAAACTAAAAACATGCCAGGACGAACTTGACGAACTGTTATTGGAAAAAGCTAAACATCAATTAGCATTCCTGGGTGAAAAAAGATACCTGGAATCTGGGACTCCAAATAGGACTATGATGGCTCTTTTAAAAAACCAGGAGGGTAAAAAGACGATTGATGCAATCAAAACTAAAAAGGGAAAAATCACTAGTCAGCCAGAAGAAATTCTAGGGGAATTTAGGGAGTTTTATTCAAATTTGTACACCTCGGAAGTAATGCACTCCCAGGAGGGTATGGATAAATTTTTTAGAGGAATCAGCTTGCCTAGGATAACCCAGGAACAGAAAGAGATATTAGATAGCCCATTTACCCTGCTAGAACTAACACAAGCACTAGACAAGTCTCGGGAAGGGGCGGCGCCGGGAAGTGACGGTATCCCTCTCCGGGTATATAAACACATAGGGAGATTATGCTACCTGCTCTATTGGAAATGTTTAAGGAATCTTTGGAGACGGGTGTCCTGCCTACATCTATGTATGAAGCAGTGATAACTGTGATCCCAAAAAAGGGTAAAGATAAATTGTTTGTGGAATCATACCGTCCTATTTCCCTTATCAACTCCGACATAAAGCTGCTGGCAAAAATTCTAGCAGAAAGATTGTCCCAGGTTATTGGGCAAATCGTCCATGAAGATCAGAAGGGATATATAGCCGGGAGAATGGCCAAACATAATATAAGACGACTCTGGGAAAATATGCAGTTGGTGGGTGATGGGGGCTCGCACTCCATCCTGTCGTTAGATGCCGAAAAGGCCTTCGACAGGGTGGAGTGGGAGTTCCTGTGGGAGACCCTGAGGCATTTTGGTATTGGGGACAACTATATAAGAATGGTTAAACTACTCTATAGTAAAGCCAGTGCAAGGGTGCTAATACATGGCAGGCTCTCGGATACCTTTAGTTTGAGCAGGGGAACGCGTCAGGGGTGCCCCCTCTCCCCTTTACTCTTTGCCCTAAGTATAGAGCCATTGGCTATATATATAAGATCAGATCCTAAGTTGGTGGGGTTTGGGGCGAGGGGTGAAGGGGACAGGGTGTCATTATACGCGGATGATTTATTGATGTTCATGGAGGACCCAGGGATTGCGATACCTAGGATTAAGGAACTCCTGGACTGGATGGGTAGTGTGTCTGGGCTCTCTATCAACTGGTCAAAGTCTGTTCTGATGCCTCTTAATGGGGATGGGGGGTTGAACTTTGGCCTGTTGAAGGTACTGGAGCCAGGAGGTAGTTTTAAATATCTGGGCGTTGAAGTATCTAGAAAGATAAAGGACTTTACGGATCTTAATGTTGTTCCCATGGTAGATGAGTTAACTAGAAGTGTTAAAAAGAATAAGGGCGATTTTTAATTATTTGATTTGGGGTCGTAAAAGAATACGAATGAAGCTAGATAATCTCTGTGCCCCTAGAGACAAAGGAGGGCTGGGATTGCCAGATATAGGAGTGTATACCATGGTCTCGCAGATCTTTTGGCTTGCCTCTGTTCAGCAAAAGGCCTTTTTTGAGCAGCTGAAAAGAGGCGAGGCTAACCAGATGTTGGATGTATGTCAAAAACTGGAGGCAGGGATATTAGAGAGGGGGCCTTGTAAGGATTGGCCTTTGGCGCATACAGCGGTCTTGGCATGGCGAAAGCTGAGATTGCTGGTGGGGGTCAAGGGAATAATGGGCTTTGCCCCAATCTGGGATAATGCTTTACTATTGAATGTGAAATATAAAACGTGAATATGGTTTGCCGAATATATGCTGGCTGGAGTATAATATGTTGAGATCAGCACTAACTAAGGTAGTAGTGGTAGATACTAATCCCATTTTGGATAAGATAAGACACAAAAGGTGAAATCTAAGGTTTTTGCTGGTCTATATTCGTATGTTATGAATAACAGGGAATATATACATAATAGCAAAGGAAAATGGGAAAAGGAGTTGGGGTTAGAAAGAGAATTGAACTGGTCAGCTATATATAAAAATATAAAAAAGGTATCTAAGTCAGGTAACCATCAGATCATACAATATAATTTAATTGATCGTATTTACTACACCCCAACCATCTTGTTAAGAATCAAGAGATGGTCGCACGATAAATGTCCAAGATGTGGGGAGGAGAAGGCGGAATATTTACATCTCCTGTGGACATGTGTGACGATCTCGGATTATTGGAGAGGTGTGTTTTCAAGCATAGAACAAAAAATGGAAATAATAATTCCCCGTACGCCTCAGATTGCCCTTTTGGGGGATACCTTGGGAATAAAGATCCCTAGTAGAGGATTGAAGGTGATTCTGAGATGGTTGTTCTATGCTAAACTAGTACTGGTTCGAAGGTGGATATCCCCTGACCCACCAAATTTAATAATCTGGGAGGCATGTAAAAGAAAATATGAAAGACTTTATAAATAAAGGGAGAAGCAAAACAATTATCGTTATGGGTACATGTGGGTTTTTTTTTGTTTTTTTTCTCTTCCCGAGGAGAGAATGGGGGGGGGGGGGGGGTTAAAAGGGGGAAAAAGGGGATAAGCATGGTGTGATTATACAGAAAATTAAAGTGTATGAGATGTGTTGTAATTCTATGTGTTTGTTTTTCTTATGTAATTTTATGTTGAGTTGGAAAATAATAAAATAATATTGAATATAAAAAAAAAAAAAAAAATATGGTGAACGATTTCCGGTTAACGATAAACAATCTAATTAAAAATGGCTTTGTCTAATAGCTTCCTTACTCTAGCAGTTACCTAACAGACAAGTAGTTTGATGTTTATTCCTTCTGGCCACTGTATATAGATTCAAGTTTTCACTTTTGGCCAATTTATGCTGCGAATCCAAAAATACAAGCTTCACTCTGATATACTGCCTGCCAACCCCAGCCTAGGGGGTACAAGTTGTACCTGCTGTATCCCGAACCCCTGAAGGCACCTGTACACCATAGGCTGGGATTGGCAGGCAGTATATCAGAGTGAAGCTTGTATAACAGCAACCCCAAAGTTGTGCTTACTTTGGCTGTCCATTGGAATTAGCTTCAGTCCTTGCGGTTGGGGTCTCATCTAAGCAGGAGAAAACTTTCTGAACAGCTTAAACTAATATTGCTGGGTATGAGCAGTCATATTAGAAGGTAAAGAGGCCACATTCTTGACCTAGGATTCAATTAAAATAATAATTATAGCAATAATAATAAATTAAATAATAAATAAATTAAAATAATAATAGGAATAGCATTACCATAATAAGATTGCAAGAGGTAAACAGATTTTCCCACTATGAATCCTATTTTTAACAACAACAAAAAAAAAGACCATATATTGGTAGAGTTATTTTATGTGGTCTTTCATGTTTCTGCTTCTGAAGCAAACTGCTCTATTTGCTCTGTTGTAAATAGCCATACCTCCTGTTGGTCAGTGGTGCACGAGGTGGGGCAGACCGGTGGTATATGTAGAAGGAGGTGGTATGGTGGTTTCCCTACACGAGCCCCTCCCCCCTTGGCTGGGTCCTTCCCAGAGGGATATCTGGCTGGTCTAGTGTTTTTTGAGACTCTAAAATGAGGCTCCACAGGTTTTTCTTTTGCATTTTCATGTTTCCCAGGGAGCAATGCACCTAGGATTTCACTGCATTGAGCGCTTTAACCGGTAGCTGACATTGTTATAGTTTGGCTGGTCTCCCTGAGATCAGTGGTCTGTTTCTCATATGTAGAAGGAGGCCTGGCACTGACCAGTAAATTAAAGCTTATTGATTATGTGCAGAAATGCATCAGATTGCATGAAGTAAACTTTTGGCTCCCAAGCTCATGTTTTTCCAAAATGCGTAATCTGATGCATTTCTGCACTTAATAAATTAATTTACTGGTGAGTGCCGATCTTCCATCTACTTATACTACTAGTGTACATCTTGTAACTGACTAGTGTTCCTGTTGTACACTGTAGCTGAGAATTCAGCCAACTCTATCTCCTTCTAACTATGTGGGAGATCCCTTTGAGTGAGGTTATAGTCAAGAAGATGTAGTGGGAGGCAGATAGAGTTGGCTCAACATACATATGCAACTATGAAAAGGATATAGTCCTGCAAGGTCCAATTATCCGTTCAACCACCGTTGAGATGTAATGTAAAATGGTAACATTATACATGTAATTATTCCACTTGTATAGCTATATTTTAGAATTTTACATAATTTACATAAAATGAATGATGTTCTACCTATCCCAGTAGACTTCGATCAGAGATTTCTATGTTCCATACAGTAAAATGGGAAGGTTCCCTTGGGCCCCTTCCCACGTCTCTTTCTGTGTATGTCATACGGAAATTAGATTATAAAATTAGGAGCTTAGGAAATAAAATAAGTAAGGCTGGGTTCACACTTTGTTTTTGCTGTCTTTTTATTGCATCCGTTTAACCCCTTCATGACCGAGGTCATTGATGCCTGGATGTCCGGGTCAAACTGAAGTAAAAACTAATGCCGTCTTCCCGCCTTCTAAGAGCCATAAAGCTTTTATTTTTCCACCTACAGGGCTAGTTGGGGTGTCATTTTGGCACCATGATCTCTAGTTTTTATTCGTATCATATTGGTGTGAGAGAAAAATCTTGATTGTTTTTTCAATAAAATTTTTTCTAATATTTAATTTTAAAATATCAGCAGTCCTGGTGTTTTGTTTTTTTTCACTTTTCATTTACGCCATTCACCAAGCGGGAACAATATTGTTATATTTTAATAGATCAGACAATTACACATTCTACAATATGTAATATGTTTATTTTGTATGTTTTTTTAAATATTTTTATTTGTATAATGGGAAAAGTGATAATATAAATCTTTATTGGGGCATTTTATTAGGGATTTTTAAAAAATATGTTTTAAAACTTTTTTTTTTTTTTTTTTTACACATTTTATATATGACTTATATGCAGAGATCAAAGATCCAACAGGGTGGGGGTCCCGATCAGTCGGTGACAGGTCCTGGTCCTGTCACTGACTACCTTAAATGCTGCGAGTGCAATGCATCGCAGCGTTTAAAGTGACACTGTCACCCCATTTTGTCATTTTTACATCATTAAAAAGCTTTACATTACTAATTTAGCTGTCTCCATACCTTATTTCAGATGATTAATCATGGTGCTTGTTTGTGAGAAAAGTAAATTTTAGTCAGCTTGTTAGTGCACCACCTGGGCGGGGCTTAGTCTCTTATGCGCCACATTTCTCCACCCACTACACTGCCGATGACTTCGCCTCCTTTGTGACATCTCTTCAGGCCACTCTGCTACAGTGGCCCCCATCTGGTTTGGCCCTCCCAGCCTGTGCTGTAATGTCGGGACGTGCGCATACACATCACCGTAATGCGCGAGCATCCCGTACATGTCCCGCGCAGGCACACTTGGTGATAGAGCTTGGCCTGCACCAGCCGGGCACCAGCACTATCCTGCACCACCGGATTTTGTCAGGCGCATTCATGTGATTTCCATCAGAACCTGATGTCCCCCGGGCCTGTCGCTGCGGCTGTAAAGGCGTCTGCACAGCCGGCAGCGATTTGATGCGCTACTGCGCAGGCGCAGTGAGGCCATCCTGCATTGAATTGCTGGAGGCGCTGCTGTGCAGACGCCAAAATCCATTGGTGCAGGATGGTGCTGGTGCCTGGCTGGTGCAGGACAAGCTCTATCAGCCAGTGCACCTGTGTGGGACATGTTAGGGACGCACGAGCATTACCCAGCGGGTGATGTGTACGCGCACGCCCCGACATCCCAGCACAGGCTGGGAGGGCCAAACAAGATGGAGGCCGCTACAGCAGAGCGTCCTGAAGAGATGACGTCACAAAGGGGGCGGAGTCATCTGCAGGGTAGTGGACAGAGTGATGTGGCGCATAAGAGACTAAGCCACGCCCAGTTGAGCACTAACAAGGTGACTAAAATTCACTTTTCTCACAAACAAGCACCATGATTAATCATCTGAAATTAGATATGGATACAGCTAAATTAGTCATGTAAAGCTTTTTAATGATGTAAAAATGACAAAATGGGGTGACAGTGTCACTTTAAGTGGGTTAATGACAGGCAGCTGCGGGACCACAGCTGCCTGTCATTAGTTCTGGAGCCAGCCCCACTTAGGCTGCATTCCCACGTTCCGTGATCCTGACGGATCACGGACGTGGAATGCATGTACTGGAGCCCCCCCCGCGCCCGGACAGCATCTGTAATTAGATGCTGGGAGCGGGGGAGACTGTATTCATAAGCGCCGCGCTGTAGTAACAGCACTGAGCATCATTACAGCGCGGCGCTTATGAATACAGTCCCCCCCCCCCCCCCCCCGCTCCCAGCATCTAATTACAGATGCTGTCCGGGCGCGGGGGGGCTCCAGTACATGCATTCCACGTCCGTGATCCGTCAGGATAACGGAACATGGGAATGCAGCCTAATGTTTGCGGGACTGACCGCATTGGAGCGGCCCCGCACACATTTAAAGCCCCTTCAGTCTAGGAACGTATATGTACGTTCCTACTCCACAGGGCATGTGCAGTAGGAACATAAATATACCTACAGTATTACGGACGTGGAGGGGTTTATGGGAAAAATAGATGAAAAAAAGGGATGTATTTGTGTGCATACGTTTTGATGCATTTTTATAGACTTCCATTAAAAAAAACGTACATTATAAAAAAAAAGTACACATTTTTATGTACACTTAAAAAAGATGCCTTTCGATCTGTTTTTTTATCCTTTATTTTATAATGAAAGTCAAGGGAAAAATGGATCAAAATGGATCAGTTTTTCCACCATTTATTCCATTAAATGAATCTGTTAAATGGACAGCAAAAACACTGTGTGAACCCAGCCTAAAAAATGCTCTAGCTAGTTCTGTGTGTAACACACTTCTATATAGCGCCCACACATACTGTACTGTTGATGTTTGAGTCATATGCTAAAAATCTGTATATTGGAGACATGTGGGAGTGAAACAAAGACTAATTGAACTAAATTATTGTTTTTCTACATATTTTGATGCATCGTCTCCATAAGACTTTACACGCACAAGACTTAAACGTTTTATTTCAATGGGTGGCTTTTCTTAAAATGATGAATCCCCACTGAAGTCATGTTTATTGCCACTGTCCTCTGATGTTTAGAGTCATTCTATATTGATATGTTTTGCTAATTTATGTCTAGCAGGAGATGTTACCTGCAGGTGATAGACCTATTTCTACGCGGAAAACAGGCAGATCGAACACTATTCATTACGACAAAAGCAGAAGAACTGATAAAGATCCAGATATTAATTGAAAAGGAAAACAAACACTAAATAAACATCCATTCTGAAACTGCCCTTATAAGACTTTGTACCTTTTTTTTCATTGTTTATTAAGGAATTTATAAAGCTCAAGTGAAAAGAAAAGGTCAAGACTAGCAAACACACAGTAAAGTGTACAGTCAACTGCAGGAACATGTATGTGCACTTTTGAAAGGGTGATCTAACTCTCCTTAGAAAAGGTATTTAAAGCGAATGTACCATCAGGTACATTCGCTTGAAGGTTTGCACATGGATAGAATGGCGCCGGCATGTGGTTCCTGCATATAGCGCCGTTCTATTCCTGGGCACTGGATGGGGGTGAAGCACTGGAGGCCAGTGCCTGGAAGTAGAACGGTGTTGTATGCAGGAACTGGGCCGTGGTTCAAAAAAAGGACCGTGGCATTGGCTTCCGCGCCTTGCGCGGTCCTATCTATGTGCAGTACTGATGGTACATTTGCTTTAAATGTATGTTTTACCAACTACTGTACATACTTTGTAATGGCTACACACAGGGCAGGATTAAAGGGAGGGCACCTGGGGCACGTGCCCCGGGGCCTCCACCACTTAGGGGCCCCCACCAGCCTGAACCCTAGCAGAACGGTGCTGCTTACCCAGGATATCAGGCCATGTAATTGGGCCCTGACACAGTGGGTAAGAGCGCACAGAAAGTGCTGTGTTCTCACATTGCGTTATTAACACAAACACAATGTGGGAATACACTCTGATACTTATCCCCCCCTCCCCTCGCTTCTGTCTCTAGGGCCTGGCATCTTCCCCTGTCTAGTGACCACTTGCATAACGGAGGAGGATGCTTAGCCATACAGCCAGGAGCGAGGAGGGGGCTGTGCTAAGTCGCCTACACTAAGAAGCCATCTGTATAGATCATGGTATCATTTTTTTTGGGGGGGGGGGGGGGGGTTGTTGCCCGGGGCCTCCACCAACCTTAATCCAGCTCTGGCTACACAAAGACACATACAGAGATTATAGGGCCCTGTAGCAAAACTCAGACTTAACGTCACAATACCCTAATAACCATATTGTAATTAGTGATGAGCAAACATGTTCGTAAATGTTCGTACGAACATGGCGCTAATTGTTCATGTTCGCCAATCACAAACAATTTGTTTGATGAATGGAATGGTTGTAACGATCATTTTCGAACATATTCGAACACACGAATTTACGCCACTGCGTAATTTACGCTTTGCGCCTGATAATCTGTAGGCATGTGCATAGACCGAATCGTACGCTTCTACTCTATATTCGTTATTTGTTTGTGAATGTTCGGCGAACGTGAACACAAACGGATCATGATATTTTTTATGGTCATGTTCGGGGTCCGAACCGAACATCGGGATGTTCACTCATCACTAATTGTAATCATAACCAAATATTACTACCATATGGTGACCAATTTTTACCATAATAGTGTGACTGAACTGCATCACTAAACAGTGACTAAATAATCCAACAGAAATCAGAAAAATACCCTAAAAAAAACCCTAAATACACTAAACTAAAAAGCTGAATATTGAATAGCTGCAGTCAGGGAAAGAATGAACAGCGATTGCATCCAATGATCCATCGATAAGTTGCCACTTTTTCTCAATGCAGTCATCCGTCTTCTTCATCTTCTCCTTTAGGACTCAGGCAGGCATTTACTACTAGACTACTTCCAGCTATGACTCAACTCTGCAGTCAATTTTGCAGAGATCTTTGGATCTTGGTTTCCAGCACATGCCCTTCATGACACTCAAAGTCAAGGATTGCCCCAAACATAGAAGCATCCACAACCTAATATTTTTTGGCTGGGTAAATTAACTGGGCAATGCACTGAGCCACTGAAAGTGTAGAATGCCATACATTCTTGTCATTTTTAAGGGTCAGACTTGCAGTGAGTTGCGTGATATAACAATCTGCATTACTTTCATGGACAGGACACCATAGAGATCAGTGCCGTTTCTAAGAATTTAAAGCAAATCTGTACTGCCCAACAGCCTCTCCCCCCCACCTTCTCCCTCCCCCCCCCCCCCCCCGATACCGTTTTCTGCACTTTAGCACGGCATGTCCGGTCCTTAGGTCTGCCTTTCTCCTTGGGCCAGTATTCTGGCTAAAAACAACTTTTATTCTGGTGAATGAGGCGGGGCCTATAGCATCTGTGCATCTGGGGGTGTTGTTACAGATTTGCTTCAAGCCAATAGGATGAATTTGAAAAAGCCCCCCCCCCCCCCCCCCGCCTTGATATAATGGTGAGAACATTACTAACTTTACCGTTCCCCATCTAAAGTGACCAAAACATTACCCCCCCTTGGTGTCTCCCCTAGTAGGTAACCAGGTGTCTTCAATAGGCAGATTGGTTGTTCTCCCATTAGGTAGCCAGATGCCTGCACTAGGTAGTAGTTTCCACCATTAGGTAAACAGGTGCCCCCCCAATAGGCAGGTAGTTTTTCCTACTTAGTATATCTTAGTATGATGGTTAGTATATCTTAGCTGATGGTTGCCCCGCTCAGCCAATCAGTGACTGTGGCGGGACACCGCTATGGCTGTATCCCAGTTTTCCAGGCGGTCCTCCGGCTGTATCCACCCTCTTCACGGAGCGGGCAGACAGCGGCAGTCAGAAGCCGAGAGTTCAGGTACATACGAACCCGAACCTCGGCAGGTTCGCTCATCTCTAGACATGATGCACCCACAACTGGGGAGAAGATGACAGCCGGCGGAGCACTGTGATGCGGTGTAGCGCAGGCACTGGGAACGGTAAGTATAGTGTCTCCCCCTTCCAAACCCTGACAGATTTTTGAAGCCAAAGCCAGGAATGAATTTGAAATAAGGAGACATCTAGTCTTTCCTTTATGACCTGTTCTCTGTTTATAGTCTGTTCCTGGCTTTGGCTTCAAAAATCTGTCAGCTAAATCTGTCTGTGAAAACGCACCATAAGGCGCAGCATGAAAGCTGTATATGCCTAATACTGGCTTCACATTTATATTGTGATCAATTGCACCATTTTCACAAACTGGTTATCACTAAACAGTGCCCCTATACTGCTCTCCACTGATTCTGATGGGGTTCCTGTTGCCTAGCAACACACTCTTTCCCTGAGGTTTCGCTTTAAACCAACACGAGCTGATTTGCATGTGATTGTCCAGAAACCTTTGTTCCTATGTTCCGTCTCACATAGGGCTGTGCTCAGGCATTTGAAAGGGGGAAAAATGGAAAAGCTGCCGTGTGATGAACACCGAGCGAACAAAGGAGAACTTACACTGCAATTTTATCCCAGTAATGATCAGTTTTGATCCAGAAAGCTGAGTGACTTTGATCTCTAGACACAATCAGAAGTTTATGTGACATTAAACAACTTCTCTTCGATTTTCATGTATAGTTACTATTACTATGGGCCATGTTTTTTATTACGTGCGGTGAATTAAAAAAATTACAAGCGAAAGGGAGACTGCAATCTTAGTATAATATAGGACTTTCATTGTTAAATATCGATGTAGAAAAAATGGGATAGAAATCCAGTAATGTCAAGTCGAGTACAAAAAGCAATAAAAGTCAGGTACAAACTACATGTATTATTTTGTGCAAACTCCAGCGCTACTTCTGGATTGGTGCACAGTCCTCATACACCGTGGTGGGGACTGAGAAGGAAGTGTCATCTGGACTGCACATTATTAAATAAGAAAAGCGGACACATTTTTCCTTGACTCAGGGTACTACTGAGTTACCCCCAGCTACGTTTACCCCCAACCTACAGTAAGGGTACTATTACACGGCCGATGGGGGCCTGATAATAACTGTAAACGAGCGCCAATCTGCTAGATCGGAGCTCATTTACTGGGCCTATTACACGGCCTGATTATTGTTTAACAAGCGCTGCAAGGACATTATTACCGATGTCCTTGCAGCCTTTGCTTAAACTGTAGATATAACCTATGCAGGCTACAGGGCTCCTCCTGTGATCTTCTTCTCCCCGGGTCCCACGCCGGGGAGATTATTACCCTAAGGGCCCTATTCCATGGACGATTATCGTTCGCATAATCGTTAACAATAAACGATACAAACGACCGCTATTGCTAAAGACCTGAAATCGTTCACCCATTTACATGGAACGATAATTGTTACTTATGATCGTTCTTGTGGTCGTCTTGACGTCGCTATTGCGTTCGTCACTACTGCGAACGACTGAACGACATCTTATTCAATGCCAACGATTTGCGGACGAGCAACGATAAAAATAGGTCCAGGTCTTATTAAACGATCAACGATTTCTCGTTCGGCCATTAATCGTTAACTGCTATTCAACTGAACGATTATCGCTTAGATTCAAACAATTTAATGATAATCTGAATGATAATCTCCCCGTGGAATAGGGCCCTTATTAAACGATCAATGATTTCTCGTTCGGTCGTTAATTGTTAACTGCCATTCAACCGAACGATTATCGTTTAGATTCAAACGATTTAACGATAATCGTCCCGTGGAATAGGGCCCTAAGTCTACCCATCTACCCCAACTATCCTCCTCTCCCAAACATATCCCACAAAACACAGACACACAGGTTAACGTTGGAGTAAATGGAGTAAATGAAATAAATACTGTATAAATAATATGAACATATCCAGATCCACAAAGATAAGGGAGGTCTGGCAGGGCGCCATCTAGCAGCACCAGTACCAAAACTTTTTCCCCTAGCCACACCCCGCCGACTCTGGACAATTTGTTTGTGACATAGAAGGTTTGGTAGTTAAAGTTTGTCTGTTTGCTGACGACACAAAAGTGTGCAATAGGGTTGATATTCCTGGCGGTGTCAGTAATATGGAAAATGATTTAGCTTTGCTAGATAAGTGGTCCAAACAGTGGAAATTGAAGTTCAACGTTTCCAAATGTAAAATAATGCACTTAGGGAGGAGGAATCCTCTATCCGAGTATCACATCGGCAGTACTGTGTTGGAAAAGACTTTAGAAGAGAAGGATTTAGGGGGAGTGATTTCTGACAGCCTAAAAATGACACCAGTGCAACCAGGCGGTGGGGAAAGCAAATCATATGCTGGGGTGTATAGCTAGAGGTATAACCAGCCTTTATTTTATGGTGTGAACCTAACCTGTGATGAAAATAAATCATGACCTAAAAATGTATACATGTATAATGCATAAGGACCACTTATGTATATACAAAAAAAAAAATATACACTATATTTATTTTGAGGTGGGCAGAGGATTTCATTCAGGAGGCAGCTCGGTGTATATAGTAGGAACACAAGTATTTACACAGGGAACAGCTACCCAAACCTTTATGGGTGTTCATGATGCTTGCACACAGTCTCTCTCTCTATCACTCTCTCCTGCATAGCACCAGCTGTGCCCTACCTCCACTTCCTGTGTTATGTCCTGGTCTTTAGGTAATTCCCCTAACAACAGGCAGTGAGAGTAATTTTTTATAAATTAAGACATTTACAAATGATGCATGTTAAAATCACACCAACTTAAGGGAAGTTGACGGTGACTAATATAAATTACTTTTGGGTTTATTACCTACATGAACATTAGTCATCTTAAAGGGGTATTCCTCTCAAATTAAACTTTCAATATGCTGCTACCCTTGGGAAGAACATAACAAACAGACTATTCTTAGCTCTCTGCACTCCCCCGGGTGTCCTCCTACATCACCTTCAGGCCCCAGCTGAATAATCCTGCCCTCCACTATTGAGATGGACTTGTCAGCTCAGCCAATCACTGACTGAGTGGGGATAGCACGGCAACCAGTGATTGGCTGAGTAGGCTGTCACCCCTGAGACGAGTCCGCCTCAGAAATGGAAGCTGGAATATTCAGCCGGGGACCCAAAGATTACTTAGGAGTATATGTGGGGAGCCCAGGGGCAGCAGCATGTTGAAAACTTAATTTGAGTCAATTATCCCTTCAGGGTGCGTTCACACCTACAGGATCCGCAGCAGATTTGATGGTGTAGATTTGATGCTGTGTTCAGTTATTCAAATGAATTCTGCTGCGGATCTGCTGCAGATCCGCAGCAGAAAATCAGCAGTGGATCTGGTAAGTGTTTACGTACCCTAAAAGTCTTCTTATAATAAATTAACTGGATGAATCTGCTTTCTTAATCATGAACAACTGGGTAATGCAGTGTTTGGTGGTAATAAAGACTTTCTCTAAGCATCATATTTTGTATGTGCCTAGACAGCTGAATGCATGATTCTGACGGCCATCTTATTGTGAGACCACGTAGACTAATAAAAACACAGTGTAACACGCTGTTTTCCTTTATAGCAGTCCATAAACCTCAGCAGGTTGGCATCTATGCCATAAGCAGCTTGGGAATGCTAATGCAAATGAGGCAAGCTAAGATTGATTACCGGTTATCAATAAAACCATTATTTTTAATTAGTCAGTCCAATTATAAATACATCACTCAATGCTATTAAACAATCCTCCGGCTCCGACACAGTGTGTCTTTTTGATTGACAGGAGAACATTAAGTGATTTGTTATGCTAAACCTACCCCTAAACAGTTGTGTCAGAGAGTTATAAGAACATTAAATATATTTTGTACATCATAAATGGATTGTTTTTGCAGCCCTGGTTTATAACTGTGTTTTGTTGAATTTAAAGTGTCACTGTCGTTTACATTTTTCAGAAATCAATAGTACAGGTGATTTTAAGAAACTTTGTAATTGGGTTTATTGGCTGAAAAATGCATTTTTATCATGAAAAAGCAGTTTAATGCGCTCCCCCCTGTCTTCATGGTTCTCTTATGGGGAGGGGAGGGGTTGAGGGAGATGAGGCACCAAAACAGGAAAACAAAGAGTTAATTTACAGCTACATCACCGGGCTATCTCCTCTGAAGTCAGCACTGACCTCTCTGACCTCTGAATACCGGCTTTCACACAGGTCCAGCTGTGTAATCCTTTGGTTGCCAGAAGAGAGCAGAGAACAATCTCCCTCCTCCCCCTGTCCATAGAACAGACAGGGCTCCACTAATGTAAAAGATTTGAGATTTCCTGATAATGAGCAGTGAATGGGAAAGGAGGGAGCGAGGTGGGGGTCCTGGGCAAAGGCTTTTTGAATGCAGATAATGGCATATTTCTTAAGATCGCCTGTACTATTGTTTACTGCAACAACAACAACAAAAAATACGACAGTGACACTTTAAGACTAAGCATTGTCAGGACAGGTGGTTACTAGCGATCATTAAAGGGGTACTCAGACAAAAATCTTTTTCTTTCAAAACAACTGGTTTTAGAAAGTCATATAGATTTGTAATTTACTTCTATTTAACAAATTTAAAGTGTTCCCATATTTATCAGCTGCTGTATGAGCTGGAGGAAGTGTTTTTTTTCACTCTGAAACGGAGCTCTCTGCTGCCACCTCTGTCCGAGACAGGAACTGTCCAGAGCTGGAGAGGTTTTCTATGTGGATTTGCTGCTGCTCTGGACAGTTCCTGTCTTGGACAGAGGTGGCAGCAGAGAGCACTGTGTCAGACTGAAAAGATTTTTAAATAGAAGTAAATTACAAATCTATATAAGATTTTTGCCGGAGTACCCCTTTAGGAGGGAATGTGGCTGTACCAATTGGATAGCAAGTAGCTAACACTATGAAGAGAGAACTCTGGCTAGGACTGTGTTTTTCCAGAGTTCATTATGTGGCCATAGTAATGGCTGGCAAGTAGAGATGAGCGAACCGGGTTCGGGTTCGAGTCCATTCGAACCCGATCGTTTAGCATTTGATTAGCGGGGGCTGCTGAACTTCTGAATCTCTAAGGTTGTCTGGAAAACATGGATACAGCCAATGACTATATCCATGATTTCCACATAGCCTTAGGGCTTTATCCAAGTTCAGCAGCCACCGCTAATCAACTGCCGAAGTTCGGGTTCGGATGGACTCGAGCATGCTTAAGGTTCGCTCATCTCTACTGGCAAGGCTTATAATGTAGGCAATGTAATAATATATCCTTGAACATGTGAATATATAATAGGTGCTTCTTATGTGGTAGGTTCAGCCCTCTTTCCCTATGCACTTTGCAGTGTTCTTTGAAGGAATACAATGAAAGGATTTCCTGGTAACATATACAGAGGCTTAGAGTGTTACTGTCATATTTATTTATTTTTTTACTGAAATCTGTAGTATAAGTGATTTTTAAAAAATCTATAATAGGTTTTATTAGGCAAAAAAGCCTCTTTCTGTGCTCAAAAAGCTATTTCCCAGCCTCCCCCCTTCACTTCTTATCTGTGCATTATCAGGCAAACACGTCTTCATCAGAGAAGCAAGTGAAGACCGTTTCTGCTGTGTCCATTATATCCTATGGAGGGGGGAGGGGCCGAGGGAGATGAGGGAGCAGGAAGAGGAGACATGAAGGTCAGCTGTTTGTAGACTCTATGGGCACCTAAAATGCTGGATTCAGGAGTCAGAAAGGTCAATGCTTATCTAGAAACTTGCTGAGAGAAGATTGCAGGGTGTTGTGCTGTGCAGGACTGCTCCGTGCTCACTCACTCCTCTCAGCCCCTCCCCTCTCCATAGCCACATAATGGACACAGAAATCCTGCTTCATCTTCATAGAAAACCTTTCCTGCACAGTTCCTGTCTCGGACAGAGGTAGCAGCAGAGAGCACTGTGACATACTGAAAAGAAAACATTTCCTGCAGGATATCAGCTAATAAATAATGGGAAGACTTGAGATTTTTGAATAGAAATAAATTACAAATCTACAGTATGTAACTTTCTGAAATCAGTTGATTTGAAAGAAATTTTTTTTTGTCTGGAGTACCCCTTTAAAGCCTTCAGTAGTGTTGCGCTTATGTGTAAAAGCACTATATTTGGAGCTCTTTATTTTCAGAAGAAATTCTTCCTATTAGAGATGGGCGAACCAGTAAAAACTTTGCTTTGTCAGCACTTCACAGGCAGAGGTCTGCCCTTTCTTATTGTGTGTTATCATTTGAACAAAACACCTACGGGCTTCTGTCAGTTTTTAAAATTAAAAGCTAGCCTTATAGACATGATATCTTCATCATCCTGACAAGTGTGACATCTCATGTCTTTGGAGACATCTTGACAGCCCCTGACATCTCCTGTTGCGAGGAGAAGGCATGGATGGAGACAGGATGGTTATTCATCTATACAACCCTTTATTTCCTCCGAGGTAAGGTTTCTGTCAGCTGCTCACCTCTCGCCATAAAACAGCAGCCGCACAATATCAGGGCCAAAAGCCTGTATAGTGTGTGACTCTTATGTTCTCTGACAAGGCCGGTATATTCTCCCCTTTACAATTTTTAGAATTGCCTCCATAAAAATAGCATGCTTGATCTGACAAGCTGAAGATGCTTGATAGTAGGTGCGGCAGGGTAGATAGCCCTGGGTCTTCTCGGCCAGATTTTTCATCAAACGTTTTTATTGGTGAAAGGTCTCAACTACAGGCAGGGCTGTTCGGTACCTGGACTCTTTTTATGCAAAGCCCTGCTGTTGGGATGGATGCACTAAGTAGTTTAAAGGGGTTATCCAGGGCTACAAAAACATGGCCACTTTTCCCCCTACTGTTGTCTCCAGTTCAGGTGCAGTTTGCAATTAAGCTCCATTTACTTCAATGGAACTGAGTTTCAAAACCCCACCCAAACTGGAGACAAGAGAGGGGGAAAGTGGCCATGTTTTTGTAGCGCTGGATAACCCCTTTAAAGCAAATATATCAGTATCAGTACAATCGTTTAAAGTTTTGCCCATGGATAGAATGGCTCCCGCGTAGGTAAGCTAATGCCACAGTACTTTTTTTTGAGCCGGGCCCAGTTCCCGTGTATGGCACCATTCTATTCCTGGGCACTGACTGGGGGTGAAGCACTGAAGGCGGGCCAGCCTGCCCCCAATGGGAGGAGCCCGTGCCCCTCCAATCAATGGAGCTGTGTCATAGAGGGGCGGGGGCTTCCTCCCACTGAGAACGGGCCAGCTTGCCTCCAGTGCTTCAGCCCGGGAACCAGGCTGCGGTTCAAAAAGAGGACCGTGGGCATTGGCTTCCCAGGTGCATTCTATGATGGAACATTCACTTTAACATTGTCTTGTTGAAATGCGCAATGAACTATGATTAGTTGCTATGGGTTTTAAAAGGGACTATATTGTCTAGTATTTTTTTTTACTGATTAAAGTTAGAAACTAATAGTGGTTTTTCTATTGTAATCTGTTTATATTTTTTTTCATTTCACATTTTGTACATTGCTATGGGGGCTGCCATATTGCCTAAGCTGTTTTAACAGCATTTAGTGTCATTCTTTATAGGAAGACTCATGGATATAGATGACAATAGACAAGGTCTGTCACCTTGAGATGAATGTAAAAAACTACTGAGCGCGCTCTGTGACCTTTGAAGAGATAATTCCACAGGGAGCTGCTATTGTCTAATACTGATGCTATTTAATGTTGTCACATGTCGCTGCAATGCTGTATAGTTCACTTTACTGCAGCCTACTCTAACTACCACAGACAGAACAGGAAGCCTCAGCTTAGTTTTAGCCTCAGTGGTGAGAATGGAAACTGCAAGATTTCAGGATTATTTTACAATATAGAAAACAGTATTATTTAAACAGAAGTATTTTCTGATGACACATGCCCTTTAAAGGACATTCTTAGGGTCCTATTACACTGGCGAAAAATCGCTATATTGTTCGAATTTAAGCGATAATCTCTCTGTATGTATACAGGAAACGATCAAACGACTAACGAAAATTTGTTAGTATGTTGTTGGTCGCATCTTTTGAACTGACTATAAAATCATTCTCAATCAGTTGCAAATGGTTCGCAAATCTTTCTATGTCACATTGTTCGGTTGTTCTTACGATTTTTCGTACATTAGAGTTTACGAATGTTTGTAATTACGACTGCAATTGTGATGTGAACTAACGACTATTATTCCATGTATTACGGTGAAGGATTTCAGGTCATTCGCTTAAGCTCGTGTTTACAGTCTTCAGTTGGAGAAAACCTAAAATTGCTTAGTGTACTAGGACCCTTAATGTAAGGAGGCATTCACACGATGCCTGCAATCTGTCTGTAGCATGGACAGTGTTGTGCGGACTGGATCTCGGAGCTCCCCGCATGATGATTAATTACGATGTTGGGAGCTCTGATGTGAACATTTAAACCATATTGGGGCTCCCGACACCATAGTTAATCATGATGTGGGGAACTCCGAGATCCAGTCCGCAAAAAAACGTTCATGTCAGATTGCAGGAATGCCCCCTAAGACTGCCTGATAAATATCCCCATTGTTTGGATGGGAGCATATATAAGCCCTACCAGTATGACTATATTAGTTAAAGTTCTTATTGAAGTATTGTATTGATCCCCAAAAGTTATACAAATCACCAATATACACTTATTACAGGAAATGCTTATAAAGTGCTTTTTTCCCTGCACTTACTACTGCATCAAGGCTTCACTTCCTGGATAAACTGGTGATGTCACTTCCTGGATAAGATGGTGATGTCACTTCCTGGATAAAATGGTGATGTCACGACTCGACTCCCAGAGCTGTGTGGGCTGTGGCTGCTGGAGAGGATGATGGCAGGGGGACACTGAGGGACACAGGGCACTGGAGGGACACTGAGCATCCCCCTGCCATCATCCTCTCCAGCAGCCACAGCCCGCACAGCTCTGGGAGTCAGGTCGTGACATCACCATTTTATTCAGGAAGTGACATCACCATGTTATCCAGAAAGTAAAGCCTTGATGCAGTAGTAAGTGCAGGAAAAAAGCACTTTCTAAGCATTTCCTGTAATAAGTGTATATTGGTGATTTGTATAACTTTAATAAAAATAAACAATAGTTTAATAAAAATTTTCGCCGGACTTCTCCTTTAAGATGAGAATACCCCTTTAAACCTTTGACCCTTGGTGTCACTGTCGTTTTAATTTTTTATTTTTTTTGCAGAAATCAATATTAGAGGTGATTTTAAGAAACTTTGTATTTGGGGTTATTAGCCGAAAAATGCATTTTTATCATGAAAAAGCAGTTTTAAGCTCTCCCCCGTCTTCATGGTTGTCTATAGAGAGGGGAGGGGTGGAGGGAGATGAGGCATCAAAACAGGACAACAAAGAGTTAATTTACAGCTACATCACCGGGCTATCTCCTCTGAAGTCAGCACTGACCTCTCTGAATACCGGCTTTCACACAGCTCCCACTGTGTAATGCTTTTTTTCTCTGCTCTCTACTGACGACTAATCTACCTCCTCCACCCTCCATAGATTATACAGGGCATGTCTGATGTAAACAAGATGTGATTTTCTGATAATGAGCAGTGAATGAGAGAGAGGAGAGGGGGGAGGACCTGGGGAAAGTCTTTTTGAATGCAGATAATGGCCTAATAAACCCAATTACAAAGTTTCTTAAAATCGCCTATACTTGATTCCTGAAAAAAAAAAAAAAAAAAAACACGACAGTGACTCTTTAACCCTTCAAGGTGGTTGCATCCAAAGCCAAATCTGATCTTTTGCTGAGTGAAAATAAGTGACAACAAACTAGATCCATTACTAAGTGGATATACTTGTCACTTCATATTCAAACTCTCCAAACTGAAGTCATGAGGTAATACCCTTTGGTTATGTTCTCCCTGTTTCTGCTTCTCTATGGGAGCAGTAATGATTCCCTAGCAGCAATCAAGCCATGTGCAGAGGTTATCTGTATCATATCAATTCCATGTGGTTATAACAGCGGGTTCAGCTGTCTACACACAGGACCTCATACCTTTAGATGTGGGTGTCCCAATTCACTTACTGCCTCCCTAAAGTCTTCCAGATTTGACAAACGGATTCTAATAGCTGATTGTGCAGAAGATGATTAATTGTACCGGCACTTTTCTAGTAATGATAAATGATGCTTACAACATTTTCTAATTTACAGATGCTGCTGTATGTGGGGTTTTGTTGTGGCTCCACTGATCACATACATATCTAGACTATATAAACTAGACCCTATAAACTACTGTTTAAAGGAGAAGTCCGGGCAAGTACTTATTTTTTTTTTTTTAAAGCAGGCGCTGGGGGAAACGTAAAATTCTCCTCTCCTCATGCCTCTTCAGTGCTGGATCGCCGCTCCAGGACCCCCTCTCGACCAGAGCCATTGTCATGACCCAGTTGATTGACTGGCCGCTCATCCAGTCAGCAGCCGGGGCGGCATTTCCCTTCAAGTTGTGATGACATCACTACTTGGGGGAAAATGCCTTCTGACAGGGGTACCGGGCCAATCACATGGTGGACGGCAGGCATGGGGAGAGCTAAGGGCCCTATTCCACCGGACGATTATCGTTCACATAATCATTAACAATTAACGATCTCAAACGACCGCTATTGCGAAAGACCTGAAAACGTTCACTCATTTCCATGGAACGATAATCGTCACTTATGATCGTAATTGCGATCGTTTTTCTTCTCTATTTATTCGCTATTGCGTTCGTATCTATTGCGAACGACCGAACGATGTCTCATTCAATACGAACGATTTGCGACCGAGCAACGATAAAAATAGGTCAAGGTCTAATGGCCCTATTCCACGGGTCGTTTTAGAGGAGCAAACGAGCGCTATTAGCGCTCGTTTGCCGCTCGCTGCCGCCGCTATTCAACGCGGTGGCAGCGAGCGGGTGAGTGCGGGAGGGGCGGCGGGGAGCTGCGGGGGGGCTGCTCGGAGGATCGCTGATCGTCCGGGCAGCCCATACGATATAGCAGCGTCTGCTGCCGATGCTCCTATTCAACGGAGCGACGGCAGCAGATCGCTGCTATATCAGTCGCTTGTTTTCCAACATGTTGAAAAACAAGCGACTGCAACGATCAGCCGACATGAACGATGTCGGCTGATCGTTGCACTCTATTCCACGGAACGACTATCGTCCGTAGCGGTCGATATCGTCCGAAAACGAACGATAATCGTTCCGTGGAATAGGGCCATTATAAAGTGATCAACGATTTCTCGTTCGGTCGTTAATAGTTAACTGCATTTCAACTGAACGATTATCGATAACCTGAACGATAATCGTCCAGTGAAATAGGGCCCTAAGTAAGGACTGGTTATTATGACACCACCGCCCCCCCCCCCCCCACACACACAGACACACCGCAGCTCCTGTCTTTAAAAAAAAAAAAAAAAAAAAAAAGCACAGCCCCTCTAGTATTTAGTCCCACTCTCCCGGTTAAGACTGCTGTTTTGGGAAGAGATTTTGCAATGTAAATGTGGGAATTTGAATTAATCCAGAAAAGCATGTGTGAGGTGAGATACAGATGTTGGAGGGGAGGGACTTGCTAGTTCCTCTTCAAGGTGTTGGACTGGGTTAGGGCCAGGGTTCTGTGTGGACCACTAGACTACTTCTATATCCACCTTGCCCACCCATGCTCAGCACCCCATTGTGTAACCCAACTTTGAACCCAAAAATGTGGGCTTAACTTTGTGGCTGAGTTGCTGTAGTTTCTAGAAGCTGATCATGGAAGACCCAGGTGGAAGAAATGTCACCAAATGGCTTCAAATGACTTTCACAAACGTATGAAGGCAGACTGCAATGGTCGGGCTGGATCTTATACATTCTAGTAATGTTGCGTTTACACGGAACGCTTATTGTGCGAATTCGCACGAAAACGATCGAATTCGAACGATAATCCTACGTATAAACGCTGCGAACGATCAAACGACGAACGAGAAATCGTTCATTTTGATCTTACAACATGTTCTAAAATCGTCGCTCGTCGTTCGCAAAAACTTTGCAAATCGATCGCAAAACAAATTTCCGTACGATATATCGTACCGTCTAAACGCTGACTGTTATGAAAAGAAAATCGTTACTCCAACATCGTTAATCGTACGATCGGGCCAATTATCGTTTCGTGTAAACGCAGCATGAAAGACTGGAATTCAATGATTTGGGGGAGGGGGTCCTAATTAGGGATGGTCCGAACCCGAATGCTCGGCATCGGATTCCCGCTGTCTGCCCGCTCTGTGCAGCGGGCGGATACAGCGGGAGGACCGCCTGGAAAACTGGGATACAGCCTATGGCTATGGCTGTATCCCAGTTTTCCAGGCGTTCCTCCCGCTGGATCCGCCCGCTGCACGGAGCGGGCAGACAGCGGGAATCATTGCGAGGGTTCGTACGAACCCCGTCCGAACCATCCCTAGTCCTAATACCTCTGGGTGAATCTGTCTAAAAACCAGAACAGTCTGATTTTCCCATAGCAACGATACATAAGTATTATGTTAAATTGGCATATATAAAAGCATAAGGAACATAACTCAGCAGCGTCAGTATAGATACTACGGTAGTATTAATGAACGGTTATATACTTATAGAGACATAGGGGGAGATTTATCAAACTGGTGTAAAGTAGAATTGTCTCAGTTGCCCCTAGCAACCAATCAGATTCCACCTTTCATTTTCCAAACAATCTGTGAGGAAAGAAAAGTGGAATCTGATAAGTTTCAAGGGGCAACTGAGACAATTCTACTTTACACCAGTTTGATAAATCTCCCCAGTAATGTAAAGGGAAACTGGCTCAGTCGCCCCTAGCAACCAACCAGATTCCACTTTTCATTCCTCACAGACTATTTGGAAAATGATAGGTGGAATCTGATTGGTTGCTAGGGGCAACTGAGTTGGTTTCACTTTACACCATGTTTGATAAATCTCCCCTTATGTCTCTATAAGTATATAACCTTTTATTAATACTAGTATTATCTTAACTGACGCTGCTGAGTTATGTTCCTTATGCTTTTATATATGCCAATTTAACATAATATTATGTATAGTCCCCACTGGTTTATTATACTTACCTACCCCGTTCCTACAGCTATAACACACCCACAATATTCTTCATTGATGGATTTGCCTTATGCTGCGTTTACACGGGACAATTATCGCGCAAATTTGCACGATAACGATCGAATTCGAAGAATAATCGCACGTGTGAATGCAGCGAACGCTCAAGCGACGAGCGAGAAATCGTTCATTTTGATCTTTGAACATGTTCTTAAATCGTCGTTCGCAGATCGTTCCGTGTAAACAGTCGTTCACCGATTTTACCTATGTGCGAGATAGGCTTAAGCGATCGCCAAACGATCGCAAAACAAATTTTCCATAGTGTGTGAATATGTGATATCCCAGGAGTATCAGTGCACTGCGTGAATATGTGATATCCCAGGAGTATCAGTGCAGGGCATGAATATGTGATATCCCAGGAGTATTAGTGCAGTCCATGAATATGTGATATCCCAGGAGTATCAGTGCAGGACATGAATATGTGATATCCCAGGAGTATCAGTGCAGGACATGAATATGTGATATCCCAGGAGTATCAGTGCAGTCCATGAATATGTGATATCCCAGGAGTATCAGTGCACTGCGTGAATATGTGATATCCCAGGAGTATCAGTGCATGAATGTTATATCCCAGGAGTATCAGTGCAGGACATGAATATGTGATATCCCAGGAGTATCAGTGCACTTCATGAATATGTGATATCCCAGGAGTATTAGTGCAGTACATGAATATGTGATATCCCAGGAGTATCAGTGCAGGGCATGAATATGTGATATCCCAGGAGTATTAGTGCAGTCCATGAATATGTGATATCCCAGGAGTATCAGTGCACTGCGTGAATATGTGATATCCCAGGAGTATCAGTGCAGGGCATGAATATGTGATATCCCAGGGGTATAGGTGCAGGGCATGAATATGTGATATCCCAGGAGTATCAGTGCAGTCCATGAATATGTGATATCCCAGTAGTATAAGTGCAGTCCATGAATATGTGATATCCCAGGAGTATTAGTGCAGGACATGAATATGTGATATCCCAGGAGTATCAGTGCAGTGCATGAATATGTAATATCCCAGGAGTATCAGTGCACTGCATGAATATGTGATATCCCAGGAGTATTAGTGCAGTCCATGAAAATGTGATATCCCAGGAGTATCAGTGCAGTACGTGAATATGTGATATCCCAGGAGTATCAGTGCAGGGCATGAATATGTGATATCCCAGGAGTATCAGTGCAGTGTGTGAATATGTGATATCCCTGGAGTATCAGTGCAGGGCATGAATATGTGATATCCCAGGAGTATCAGTGCAGTACGTGAATATGTGATATCCCAGGAGTATCAGTGCAGTACGTGAATATGTGATATCCCAGGAGTATCAGTGCAGTACGTGAATATGTGATATCCCAGGAGTATCAGTGCAGTCCATGAATATGCGATATCCCAGGAGTATCAGTGCAGGGCATGAATGTGTGACATCCCAGGAGTATAGGTGCAGGACATGAATATGTGATATCCCAGGGGTATAGGTGCAGGACATGAATATGTGATATCCCAGGAGTGCACTGCACTGCATGAATATGTGATATCCCAGGAGTATCAGTGCAGTACATGAATATGTTATATACCAGGAGTATCAGTGCATGAATGTTATATCCCAGGAGTATCAGTGCACTTCATGAATATGTGATACCCTAGGAGTATCAGTGCAGTACATGAATGTGTTATATCCCAGGGGTATCAGTGCATGAATATGTGATATCCCAGGAGTATCAGTGCAGTGTGTGAATATGTGATATCCCTGGAGTATCAGTGCACTGCATCAATATGTGATATCCCAGGAGTATCAGTGCAGTACATGAATATGTTATATACCAGGAGTATCAGTGCAGTACATGAATATGTTATATACCAGGAGAATCGGTGCATGAATTTTATATCCCAGGAGTATCAGTGCAGGACATGAATATGTGATACCCCGGGAGTATCAGTGCACTGCATCAATATGTGATATCCCAGGAGTATCAGTGCAGTGTGTGAATATGGAATATCCCAGTAGTATCAGTGCATGAATATGTGATATCCCAGGAGTATCAGTGCAGTACATGAATATGTTATATACCAGGAGTATCAGTGCATGAGTATGTGATATCCCAGGAGTATCAGTGCAGTGCATGAATGTTCTATACCAGGGGTATCAGTGCATGAATATGTTATATCCCAGGAGTATCAATGCAGTGTGTGAATATGTGATATCCCAGGAGTATCAGTGCAGTGTGTGAATATGTGATATCCCAGGAGTATCAGTGCAGTGCATGAATATGTGATATCCCAGGAGTATCAGTGCACTGCCTTAATATGTGATATCCCAGGAGTATCAGTGCGGTGCATGAATATGTGATATCCCAGGAGTATCAGTGCAGTACATGAATATGTTATATACCAGGAGAATCAGTGCATGAATGTTATATCCCAGTAGTATCAGTGCAGGACATGAATATGTGATACCCCAGGAGTATCAGTGCACTGCATCAATATGTGATATCCCAGGAGTATCAGTGCAGTGCATGAATATGTGATATCCCAGGAGTATCAGTGCACTGCATGAATATGTGATATCCCCGGAGTATCAGTGCAGTGCATGAATATGTGATATCCCCGGGGTATTAATACAGTGTGTGAATATGTGATATCCCAGGAGTATCTGTGCACTGCATGAATATGTGATATCCCCGAAGTATCAGTGCATGAATATGTGATATCCCAGGAGTATCAGTGCACTGCGTGAATATGTGATATCCCAGAAGTATCAGTGCAGTACATGAATATGTTATATACGAGGAGTATCAGTGCATGAGTATGTGATATCCCAGGAGTATCAGTGCAGTACATGAATATGTTATATACCAGGAGTATCAGTGCATAAATATGTGATATCCCAGGAGTATCGGTGCAGTACATTAATGTGTGATATCCCAGGAGAGACTGTGCTTTGCATGAAAAGATGATGCCCTGTGTCATGTGATCGGTAGAAGTGTCAGTGCAGCGCATGAGTCAGATGATCCCCTGGGGTGTCAGTGCATGAATCATGTGATGGCCAGGATTCACAGTGCACTGCATAAATCAGAAGATCACCAGCCAGTGACTGCATCAATCACTGTTTACCATCCAGCCCAGCACGGGGCCGTATGCCTACGGGGCCGGGCCAGTACTAGGCAGCACTATCTGCCTACGGGGCCGGGGCAGTACTATTTGCATATGAGGCCGGGGCAGTACTAGGCAGCACTATCTGCATATGAGGCCGGGGCAGTACTAGGCAGCACTATCTGCATATGAGGTCGGGCAGTACTATCTGCATATGAGGCAGGGGCAGTACTAGGCAGCACTATCTGCATATGAGGCCGGGCAGTACTAGGCAGTACTATCTGCATATGAGGCAGGGGCAGTACTATCTGCATATGAGGCCGGGGCAGTACTAGGCAGCACTATCTGCATATGAGGCCGGGGCAGTACTAGGCAGCACTATCTGCATATGAGGCCGGGGCAGTACTAGGCAGCACTATCTGCATATGAGGCCGGGGCAGTACTAGGCAGCACTATCTGCATATGAGGCCGGGGCAGTACTAGGCAGCACTATCTGCATATGAGGCCGGGGCAGTACTAGGCAGCACTATCTGCATATGAGGCCGGGGCAGTACTAGGCAGCACTATCTGCATATGAGGCCGGGCAGTACTATCTGCATATGAGGCCGGGGCAGTACTAGGCAGCACTATCTGCATATGAGGCCGGGGCAGTACTAGGCAGCACTATCTGCATATGAGGCCGGGCAGCACTATCTGCATATGAGGCCGGGCAGTACTATCTGCATATGAGGCCGGGCAGTACTATCTGCATATGAGGCCGAGGCAGCACTATCTGCATATGAGGCCGGGGCAGTACTAGGCAGCACTATCTGCATATGAGGCCGGGGCAGTACTAGGCAGTACTATCTGCATATGAGGCCGGGGCAGTACTAGGCAGTACTATCTGCATATGAGGCCGGGGCAGTACTATCTGTATATGAGGCCGAGGCAGTACTATCTGCATATGAGGCCGGGGCAGTACTAGGCAGTACTATATGCATATGAGGCCGGGGCAGTACTATCTGCATATGAGGCCGGGGCAGTACTAGGCAGTACTATCTGCATATGAGGCAGGGGCAGTACTATCTGCATATGAGGCCGGGGCAGTACTAGGCAGCACTATCTGCATATGAGGCCGGGGCAGTACTAGGCAGCACTATCTGCATATGAGGCCGGGGCAGTACTAGGCAGCACTATCTGCATATGAGGCCGGGGCAGTACTAGGCAGCACTATCTGCATATGAGGCCGGGGCAGTACTAGGCAGCACTATCTGCATATGAGGCCGGGGCAGTACTAGGCAGCACTATCTGCATATGAGGCCGGGGCAGTACTAGGCAGCACTATCTGCATATGAGGCCGGGCAGTACTATCTGCATATGAGGCCGGGGCAGTACTAGGCAGCACTATCTGCATATGAGGCCGGGGCAGTACTAGGCAGCACTATCTGCATATGAGGCCGGGCAGCACTATCTGCATATGAGGCCGGGCAGTACTATCTGCATATGAGGCCGAGGCAGCACTATCTGCATATGAGGCCGGGGCAGTACTAGGCAGCACTATCTGCATATGAGGCCGGGGCAGTACTAGGCAGCACTATCTGCATATGAGGCCGGGGCAGTACTAGGCAGCACTATCTGCATATGAGGCCGGGGCAGTACTAGGCAGCACTATCTGCATATGAGGCCGGGGCAGCACTAGGCAGCACTATCTGCATATGAGGCCGGGGCAGCACTATCTGCATATGAGGCCGGGGCAGTACTAGGCAGTACTATCTGCATATGAGGCCGGGGCAGCACTATCTGCATATGAGGCCGGGCAGTACTAGGCAGCACTATCTGCATATGAGGCCGGGGCAGTACTAGGCAGCACTATCTGCATATGAGGCCGGGGCAGTACTAGGCAGCACTATCTGCATATGAGGCCGGGGCAGTACTAGGCAGCACTATCTGCATATGAGGCCGGGGCAGCACTATCTGCATATGAGGCCGGGGCAGTACTAGGCAGTACTATCTGCATATGAGGCCGGGGCAGCACTATCTGCATATGAGGCCGGGCAGTACTAGGCAGCACTATCTGCATATGAGGCCGGGGCAGTACTAGGCAGTACTATCTGCATATGAGGCCGGGGCAGTACTAGGCAGCACTATCTGCATATGAGGCCGGGGCAGTACTATCTGCATATGAGGCCGGGGCAGTACTAGGCAGCACTATCTGCATATGAGGCCGGGGCAGTACTAGGCAGCACTATCTGCATATGAGGCCGGGGCAGCACTATCTGCATATGAGGCCGGGGCAGCACTATCTGCATATGAGGCCGGGGCAGTACTATCTGCATATGAGGCCGGGGCAGTACTAGGCAGCACTATCTGCATATGAGGCCGGGGCAGTACTATCTGCATATGAGGCCGGGGCAGCACTATCTGCATATGAGGCCGGGGCAGCACTATCTGCATATGAGGCCGGGGCAGTACTATCTGCATATGAGGCCGGGGCAGTACTAGGCAGCACTATCTGCATATGAGGCCGGGGCAGTACTATCTGCATATGAGGCCGGGGCAGCACTAGGCAGCCCAGCTCTACATACGGGGCAGCACCACACCGTCTGCATACGGGGCCGAGGCAGTGCTAGACAGCCCAGCTCTGCATACTGGGCCGGGGCTTGTGCGGCGGCGGCGGGCGGCTCCGGATCGGTAGGCTGGGGCTTGTGCGGCGGCGGCGGGCGGCTCCGGATCGGTAGGCTGGGGCTTGTGCGGCGGCGGGCGGCTCCGGATCGGTAGGCTGGGGCTTGTGCGGCGGCGGCGGGCGGCTCCGGTTCGGTAGGCTGGGGCTTGTGCGGCGGCGGGCGGCTCCGGATCGGTAGGCTGGGGCGGCTCCGGATCGGTAGGCTGGCTCCAGCGTCTCTTTCCTCCTCTTGCGGATTGGGGATAAGCTACAAGCAGGAGGGGCTGAGAGCAGCAACAGTAACACCCGGCTCCAGGAGCTCAGTAGCATGGCATCAAGGAGAATGGAGACCAAGCCAGTGATAACGTGTCTGAAAACCCTGCTCATCATCTACTCCTTCGTCTTCTGGGTGAGTGATGGCGCTCCCGTGCCCCCCGGAGGTGGCAGTGCCCGTGCTGGTGCCCACTCTGCCCCCCCAGATGCCACTAATATGCCATTAATAAGCTATAGATGTGGCTCTCGCCCTCCTCCCCCCTCAGCATTGCTCTAATCCTGTTTACTGCGCCAAATACCAGCCCTCTGCTGCCAGGCTGGGGGCATGGGACAGGCTAGCTGCCCTCTGGGGGTAATAGGGGCAAATCACTGCTGCTGCCACATCTACCTGCAATGAGATTAGTGCAATTAGACCTGGATACATTGCACTCCCTGCTATGCATGATTTAACCCTTGCTGGGCTTGCTTTGCACCCACTCATTTGCCTTTGGGCTGTAGAGCTGGCACAGGTTGAGTAATGGCATTGATTTTTACACGGTGATCTTGTTGAATTAACCTGTTTCGGATTATTCGTGGTGAAATATTGTATTTTTCTCAATAAAGGATAAGCATTGTGTATGTATATATATATATATATATATATATATATATATATGGTAGCAGCGACGTTAGACAGTGCAGGCTTATATTATAGAATGTAATTGATATGACACCATGTTATCCATCATTGTGTTACATGCTAGATGTGTTCTTATGGATTCCAATGTAACGCTACGCCTTGGTGCCACCTTCGTCATGCTCGTTAATTATGGGGGATCGGGCCCCCTCCTAATACGGAGGCATCCCCCTATCTATGGCATTGGGTGCAATAAAGAAGACTGTAACTATAATGAGAAGAGATAATCAACTACTGCAAAGGCTGGGCTTGTATCTGAGCTGGAAATGCAGCCTTCCCAGCAAAACGTCGCTGCATCTTATGGATATACATCTCGGATGACAGCCCAGGGTTGAATGAGAAAGGATATAGGTGCATTGAGTGTGTTAGAATAGCCAGGATTATTTACAACGTCCGCTGCAGGCGCTTTATTTTAGATCCTGAAATCTTATCTTGTATTTAAAATAGAACATGGCTTCAGGTGTCTATGTTTTTTAACTGGGTATTGATATGGAGGGTTGTTTTGTATTGTATTTAATGATGATTATGATACACATATATATATATATATATTTATATATATATATATATATATATATATTTAGCTCAGACATGCTACTGCTTGCTAACAGTATACGGTCTGCAATATGAGTGATTATATACAGACGGTTTTAGTATACAGACGTAGTCAGATGCTATTGCCACCCCTGGAGGCTGGAGACGTAACAATGGCGTGTTGTAATAGAACATAAAATCAGAAATTTGTGTTATAAACTTCAGATTACAACCAATTACATCTGACAATCCAGATCACATTTCATCTGACAGTATTCTGTACTGGGGAAGAGCACGGGATATATAAAAACAAACAGCTCCCTAGTCAGCAGATGCGGCTGGAATAGTTTCAGCCTGGAATGATTTAATGTGTCTGGATATCTTAAAGGGGTTGTCACCCGTTTGGGCCATATAGACATAATTGAAGAGGTGCATTGCTCTGGACCCTCCCCACCTCCCCTGTAATTTCTAATGGAGGGCTGCGCTGTATAAGCGACTACTGTTGTGATTGACTAGGGTTGTATTGTATTAGTAGTCACCATATAATACTACAATCCTCCTGAATAGCCACGGCTTATCCTGGCAAAATCAGGTGGTCATCCCAAGGGCTGCGTTCTGGAAGAGGTTGTCTCTTATTAGTTAACCCCTTTAAGGGTGACTTTATTCATTACTTTTTTTTTTTTGTTATAAACTATAGAGGGTAGATTTATCAAACATGGTGTAAAGTGAAACTGGCTCTGTTGTCCCTAGCAACCAATCAGATTCCTCCTTTCATTTAAGAAATTAAAGGTGGAATCTGATTGGTTGCTAGGGGCAACTGAGCCAGTTTCACTTTACACCATGTTTGATAAATCTCCCCCTATGTGTCTAAATTCTATAGTTAAGGTTGAACAGCAATTAAGAAAAAAAAAAAAAAAATGTAGAAGTCAGGAGGCTGTGTAAAAATATTAAACAAGATATACTCACCTTCACCTATCTTGGTCCCCTGCCACGCATTCATCCCCCTGCTTTTCACTGTTTCCTGTCATGTGCTAACCCTAAGGGCCCTTTAACACAGAAAGATTATCTGACAGATTATCTGCCAAAGATTTGAAGCCAAAGCCAGGAATGGATTTGAAAAGAGGAGAAATCTCAGGCTTTCTTTTATGACCTGGTCTCTGTTTATAGTCTGTTCCTGGTTTTGGCTTTAAATCTTTGGCAGATAATCTGTCAGATAATCTTTCTGTGTAAAAGGGCCCTTAGGGAGCTGCCCTGCTCAGGTAGTCACCAGCTGAGACAGGACACTGCTGCACCCACTGACTGGCTGAGCAGGGTAGTTCCTGCGGGGTTGGCATATCACAAGGCCCATGCCATGTGGACATGCCATAAAGGTAAGGCCAGATGTACAGACTTTGCCTTAAATCCACCGCAGACCTGCTATGAATCTGTTAAAAATCTGCAAATGTTATATGTGGATTTTCAGCAGATTTTACTCTATGCATTACAAAGGAGGAAAATCCACATCCAATCAGTTTAGAATGTCTCATGCACATGTGTTGCACTCTAAACATGTTGATTGTGCATTCAGAGATAGCTATCAATCATACAAGAAACCCTGCCACCTGGAAACCAAGTTCAGAATGAGTAGAGATTTAAAGGGTTTGTCCATATTGGAAAACACTCTCTCCTATATACTACTCAATTAGGTACTGTATGGGTGCGTTTACACAGAAAGATTATCTGCCAAAGATTTGAAGCCAAAGCCAGGAATGGATTTGAAAAAAAGGAAAAATCTCAGGCTTTCCATTATGACCTGATCTCTGTTTATAGTCTGTTTCTGGCTTTAGACCCACAGTCTAAGTAATTAGAGACGAATTCTCTTTTCAGAATACTTATCAATTGCTTAGAACAAAAAGCAGTAACAAAGAACCTCAGACTCTGGAGGTCCTGTCTTGGCCTGTTAACTCATTGATTCAAATAAGCACTGTGTAATACTTCATTTCACCTGTGGGGGTGCTGCAGGGAAATAAGTTTAGGTTTCCCCACAAATGGTCACTGATTTCTGCGCCTTCCAATATTGGAACTTTGTGATCTGCGTATTGACAAGATGCAACTAGTTTTTGCAGATCTGTAAAAGTACGAAGTCCCATGTTTAGCTGCCAGGACATCAGAATTACGGATCTGTATTTTGCAGAAGTTACGAATGATACTTCCGTAACACCCGCAAATTATGGATGCATCCATAGACTTCTTTGGGACTATGCGTTTCGCTGTTGCAGTCCGTCATAGGGCTTGTCAATACTTTTTGTAGCATGTGTTATGGGCTATTCATGCATCTGTAAGATTGAATAGCCCAATAGGAATTAATAGGTCCTTACTTCCGCAATTACAGACAAAAGTATGGAACATGTGAATGTAGCTTTCGGGTACGTTCACACGTACCGGATCCGCAGCGGATTTCTCGCTGCGAATTTGCACACTTCGCACTTTTGCACATTCGCACACTTCGGAGTTTAATTTCGTTAATACGGTGAAGGTTGACTGAACGCCAATGAAATGATCAATTACCGCAATTAAAGTGTAACTGTCATTTAATACAACTTTTTTAGAAATCAAAAGTACAAGTGATTTTAAGACACTCTCTGTAATAGGATTTATGAGGCAAAAGAGCTTCCTTCTGCACTCACAAGGCTGTTTTCCGACCTCTTCACCCCCCCCCCCCCCCTTATTATCTGTTGCAGACGAGCAGGTTTGCTGTGTCCGTTATGGCCTATGGAGGGGGTAGGAGTTGAGGAGGGTGAGGGAGCAGGGAGAGGAGAGAAGCAGGCCATGTATACGAGCCAGCACATCATAACATCCTGCAATCTTACCTCCCCAAGTTCCCAGACCAGCACTGAGCATTCTGACCTGTAAATCCAGTGTTTTCTGTGGCCAGACAGTTTCCAAACTGCAGGACTGGTTCTCTCATCTTCCTGCTCACTCATCCCCTATCCCCTTCCATAGGTTATACAGCAAACCTGTCTTCACTTTGCTTGTATAATGTAGATGACTTTTCCTTGATAGTAAACAGATAAGAAAAGAAGCCTTCTCAGTACAGAAGGAAGCTCTTTTGCCTAATAAAACTTATTACAGAGTTTCTTATAATGATTTGTACTATTGATTTCTGCAAAGTTGTTTTCAATGACAGTTACACTTTAAATGATGCATTCATACTGCAGGTTACATTGTATCTCTTCAATTAAAACTATGTATCACTCTGCTCTGGTCCTTCTTCTCCATAGCAGATTAGACTACATATCCACCCTTACAGGTTCTCTTTATTAGGGCTCTACAGGAACCACTTTAACGTCTTAGGAATAAAGGATAAGATTTGGCCTATTTCTTTAGACTGGTAGCTCTATATGCTTCTCTATCCTCCTCCGCAGTCTGTCTTATATAACGTATTAGTCTCATTGAGAGAACACTGATTATGTCCTTCAGCGTTTTATACCAGATTACATCCATTATATTATTGCTGCCTCCTTTATAATACACTCACGTATCATCTTACATGTCCATAGGTTATTTACGGCATTGTACAATGTGTTTGCTGGACGCAGGTATTAAACCTTGAGGTGGTTGTGATGTGAGGAGTGTTCATTGCAGGTTGGCTCGCTGCCTCTTCTATCACTGCATAGTCCCCGAGGGATAGACGGGAACCTTTATAGTCACAATCTGTGTCAGATGCCAGGAGCGCCTCAACAAACAGGAAGCGGAAAGTGTGTCAAGTAGTAATTCTCTCAATTGTCTTCCCTCTGTTGTGTTGTTTGCCAAATGTTCATGTATGGATTTGTTGAATCATCAGGTCCTAGTGGAATGAGAAAGCGCAGCAAAAACCAAAGAGAGGAACTTCTTGCTGCAATGGAGTTTTTTTTCTCTATTTAGAGGGACAAGCATAGAAACAACAAAGGGGGGTATGTTTATCAAAAATGATAGCCCATTGCAAAAAAAGTCTCCCACCTCCACCCCATGTCTTGGTCAACGATTATTTCAGGCCTTGCTGGGAAACAGGAACACGTCAAGAAATCTGGAGGAAAAAAAAAAACCCAAAATGTCCACTTTAACAGATTGTCATAAAAGAAAAAGACCACCTGGTCCATCTAGTCTTCCCTTGCATGATTTCCATTATCTTAGGATAGATATATGTTTATCCCAGATATTTTTACATTCAGTTATTGTACATTTTCCAACCACATCTGCTGGAAGTTTGTTCGTTCAGCATCTACTAGACTAGTGTAGACTATGGACGGCACATGTATGTGATCATGGGAATGTCAAGCCTACTTTAGTCAGGACAAGGCACTACTGGGGCCAGTGGTTTGGGAATAAGTAAAATGAAAATAAGGCTATGGTGCTTGTTAACCTGTAATATTATGGTAGGTTTGTGGGAAAATTCTTTTTATGGCCTGAATAGTGAACTCCTAATAAAAAGAATTAAACAAGCTTGGTACTGTGAAATAGTCTGATATCATCTATAATCTAGTCTGTGCTCGAAGAGGTTTTCCAAGAAAACCCTATAGTTAACCCTATGCCACCCCATGCATTAAACTACAAAAACCTGTATACTTACCTCACCAGCTGCCAGATCTTCCTGTTGCTGCTTCTGTCTTCCTCTTCTGCTCTGACTGGAAAATATGACAGTCTCACCATTAGGAGAGCCGGTGGGTAGGTATATAAGTATATAGGCCTGGGGGAACTATTGGGATTTAGCTGAAAAAGTACTACTTTAAAAGTAGTTTAATCCATATGCTAATAAGTTGTATTGGTGTCGCCCCCAGTGCACTGATCCGCCCCTGACGGCCGCCTCTGCTGCTGTCCATTAGGAGGGGTGAGCCAGCAATGATATATAACTGATAACATAATAGAAACCGCCCCGAGGATGAAGGTAAATTTCTTCTCAGCGACCCGTGCACTATAGGGACAGATACTTCTAACCTGCTGATAATTTCCCTTTAAGATATTGGGGAAGTTATAAAATAATATGGCGGTTTCTTTCTTACAGCGTGGGAGGTGATGTCTTTCTGATCACAGTGTCCATATAATAGGCCACGTTAGTCAGTGTGTCCCTGTAGTAACACTATAGTGACAGGCTCCTGCCATATCTAACTCCTGCCATATTTCTTGACCAGATATTCGGGTTTGCAGTCAGATCGACCTGATATCAGTTCTGTGATTTGGAACCACAGTATGGAATGGCTCTATGGCGAGTTAACCCCTTTGGCGCTGCTTAGATGTTTCAGTCTCTGGAAGTTTGACTCAGCATTCTGCAAGAACTGACATTGATAAATTGAACATTTGCTTAGAATGTTGTGTCAGCAATAAGTAGACTAAAATTGTAGTATTGTGAAAAGAACTGGTTCTGGTCCTTCCCCTTGGACAGCCGTAAATCCTCTTGTGTAAAGCTGTACAGACTAGAGCAGTGAAACATGAGCCCTGATGGGCAGGTGTTGTGGTGAGCCTGATTTTCTCATTTATTATGTCTGGGTGGATATGTCAGGGGAATAATGAATACCATCTACCTGAGCTGGATATAGTACTACAGAGGAAACAACACTCAACCTAAACTGGTTCCATTATACACATATAGGTAATTTTTAGATTAAGCTATTTATTATGCGTTTACACAAGGAGTGGCACTATTCATGGCCATAATATTACTCGTAAAAAAGGCATTATTCATTAGATTTCTCCTCTACAGTCTCAGTTTCTGATTATCAGTTCCATTGGGGCTAATTCTAGCTTGTATGATGTCTTGATACATTGCCCCCCCCCCCCCATATGTCTACAGCACACCCTCTAAGCAGCAGTAGGGAGGACATTATAGAGCAGTACCCAGTAGTGTAGCTTTAGGTCCAACAGAGAACACTTTTCACACTTTCAGCTTTTTGTATGTATCTCTCTGCCTCTTTCTGCTACTCCACAGTCACTACTACCCCTACTTTCTCTAAAGACGACTTTGGTCAGCATGCCCCCAGATCTCTGAGAACATAACATTGAATTAAAAATAAATGATTATTGCAAGAGGCAGTGGGAAGGAGATCTAATTCACACATGGAGAAACAGAGGACATTTTTCTCTAATAAGATATATTATTGAGAGTCAACACTAAACTGAGGGGGACATTTATGAAGACAGATATTCTCGTATGCCGGTCTTAAATTAGGCCCCGCCAGATTAACTCTTGGTGAACCTGACCTGGAGGCGTGCCGGCCATAAGGCGGGCACAGAAATCTACACCTGCGTAGATATCTACCATAATTTACGCCTGCAAGGAAGTGTAAATCATGGTAAATCAGATGCCTTGCAGCTCCCTACCCCAGTGGTGCAACCTTCATAAATGTCCCCCTGAGAGTCTTCTCCTGTGGAGGACTTGGCATTTCCATGCATTATGCAGAAAGCCTGTTGTTCTCATTGGAAATGGTGTAGCAGCTTACGTACCTGAGAACTTCCCCAATGGTTTTTATAGCTGATCCCTTCTATCAACCAAAAAGACAAGGGAGAGAAAAAGAAAAAAGCGTGCACCGGCGCCTCGTGTGATACCTCAATACACCAAGGATAAGGATTATGTGAGAAGGTGCTCACCTGGATGCCACTTGGGCTTTGTGCATATCACCCCTCAACAGGGTACAACTCCAAATCCAGGGTCTTGTTAGGTGACAGTCCACTGTATAGGGGCTTACTACCTCTAGGGACTGCTGAGCTGACTGTACCAAAAACACAGGATACTCCCAAAATAATGGGGCCCGTGGAGAGAATAAGTGAATAAAATAAAAAGGAATTGAGGTACTCACGGTCAGCGCTGTCCACATAGAGAAGTGGCCGAAAGCTTAAATAAATGCATTTAATATAGTGAAAAATATATTTAAAAAATATATTTATAGTGAAAAATATATTTATGGTGAAAAATATATTTAATATAGCACAAATATTCTATGTGCTATATTAAAATATGCTATATTAAAATATGTGCTATATTAAATATATTTTTCACTATATTAAATGCATTTATTTAAGCTTTCGGCCACTTCTCTATGTGGACAGCGCTGACCGTGAGTACCTTAATTCCTTTTTATTTTATTCACTTACCAACCAAAAAGAGGATCACTCAGTTCCTTTGACATATCTGTGTCTGTAAATGCTCATATTACCCATGCGATGACAATTTTGAAGTGTCTTTCTTGGAATTTTGCATTGGGCCATTGGAGGCGAAGACACTTCTGGCTGAACTGTACTACACACTTGGTGACTACTTGCCTCTTCTTTGATCGACCATTGGGCAGGTCCATCTCCCTGATATATAGACTGTACATAGCTATTAGGAGCTTTATGAGCTCTAGGCCATTTAAAGCAATACTATTGACTATGTGTCTAAGAGTTGATTTGTTGACCCATAAAAACGTCATATAGCGGGTGTATAAATTCTTCCTATTTGATCAGTACCGAAAAGCCTTAGCAGCAACGTACCAGTGATGGTCATTCGAAAAACGTCCGTCAAATGTCTTCCAAAAAAAGACCTTGTGTGGTCATGGCCTCTTTTTGTCATGTAGAATACATTTTATGGCCTTCGCCTTCCTATTTTTTCACTATACTGTTACTACTTTTGAAATTCAAGCCGAGGCTTTTATTCATTAGCAGTTTGTCTGAGAATCTTAATAATGGCCGTGAACAGCGTCATAGCAACACACCGAAAGGCCTTGGAAAATGTTGTTGCCTTCAGCGAGAAGTGGAATAATGTAATTTCCTCTGCGGAGGGGACTGCTTGACTTGTTTTTCATTCCCAGAAAATGCCGCCTAACATGATTTTAATTAACAAAACATCATTAAGCGCTAAAGTACAATATACCGAGCCAATTTAATCAGTATAGAAAAAAAATAGACTATATTTCAAGTTTTAACGCTAAAGATAGGCTGGCAATGCATTACTGAAAATTAAACTATGCAAGGAAAAAAAAATGACAATAGAAAGTACGGTATATAGCATAAAGCTACTTTCACACTGCATTAAAGACGTGGTGCAGGCATTTTGAAAGTCAGGCAGGGGTAGGGGGGAATTTGATAACAAGTACCAACCCACCTCCTCCTGTGCCCGAGGTGAGTGGCAGGACCGGCCTTAGGACCCCCACTGGGCTGCGGGATCTCCAGGGGGTACCAGCTACGACCTGGCTGATGGACCGGCCGCTTGGCCAGTCAGTGACAGGAACAGGATGCTGCTTCAGTCACTGATTGGCTGAGCGGCCAGTCCATCCACTTGGGGGTCCTGAGGCCGGCCCCGCTGCTCACCGAGGGCACGGGGAGAGGTAAGTGTGTACTTCTTATCGAATTCCCCTCTGCCGGCTGCCAGATTTTCAAAATGCCGGAACTTCTCTTTAAAATGCTTTTGCTGGGTAGCCTCCCAATATACACATTTACCTTTTTTAGTACAGGATAGCACAATATACCAACAAATCCAAATAGACCCAGAAATCATTATGGGCTGGGGGTGGGGGGCAAATAAAAGACACTAAGCTGACCTGTCCCCTTGACCGCGTTATGCCACATGCTCCCATACCCACTGGGTGTCATTTTCTCCCGGGTTCCAGGTACGTCAGGACCCGGCTGAAACGTCACAAGTGGGTGGGATTTAGCCCGCTCAGACATGTCCTGCCCCAGTCACTGAATGGTTGAAGGGGCATCCATCATCCGGGTCGGAACGTAATCGGGGGGTGCGGGGGTGGCAGCCGAGAAGACAGCCAGCTGGGGTCCAGGAAGGGGAGGCATCGAGACAGGTGAATATAACCTCTTTTTTATGTTTTCTTACCCCAGGCCAAAATAATTTTTTTACCTCCCCCTGGACTTCTCCTTTAAAGTGAATCTGTCAGCCACAATTCACGTTTCAAACTGATGACACTGTTACAGCTAGCTATTAGGTGAAGGAGACACATGGTTCCTTTCATATATCCAGCTGTGCTTCCAAAATGTAGAGAATTACTTTTGTTTAGAAAAAGCGAAGCTACTTTCTTGCAAGATAGCACCACCCATGTCCTCAGGTTGTGTGTAGAATTACAATTTAGCTCCATTTACTTTAATCGAACTGAGCTGCAAAACCCACACCTGAACTGAGGACAAGGGTGGCGCTGTTTCTGGAAGAAATCAGGTATGTCTTTCTAAAAGCCTCAATAACCCCCTTAAAAAGACAATACACAGGGACAAGATCCTATAATGCTGGTGTGAATTAAGCCTTAGCTGTGTAGTCAGTGCTGGGACTCTATGGGTGAGTAATCCTGTCCAGACATTGAACTCATGTAGTAAATTGGAAATCAGTATAAGATCTGGCCTTTTACAAGCGCGGACGGATTAGAGCTGCACAGCTCAGAGCACTAAGGATAACTACTTTTAGTAAAACACTTAGGCGAATGGTATTCGTAAATCCTCTGTCACTGGGTAGTGTCTCGCTGTGGTTTCTAGGGCAATAATAAAATCTGGTCTCTTGAAATACTTTGCATAGAATATTCACACAGTTTTACCTTGTTCTATGGTTTAAGTAGTAACAATTTAACCTGCTGATATAGGGAAAGGGGCGCTGAGGATCAAGGTGAGTTTCTTACCTCCATCTTCAATGCTGTTTTTGTGATATTTGCAGCTTATTCCTTGTGCTAATGAGGCATTTTGGTGACCTGGAGGCGGGACTATGGCTCCCAGTGCCAGCCCCTTGTAATCAATACCAGAAGAGTTGGCTGGCCGAGGGCGGATCACTGGTAGTCCCGCCCCCAGTGCACCACAATGCCTAATTAGCATAAGTAATACACTGCAAATATCACAAAACTGGTGTTGAGAATGGAGGTAAAAAACTTACCTTCATCCTTAGCTCCCTGTGCGTTATAGAGACATACCAGCAGGTAAAAGAATTTCACCTGCTGATGGGCTCCCAGAGCTTAAAGGAAAACTATCAGCAGGTTAAATTCTTCTAACCTGCTGGTATGTTCCTTTAATACATGGGGAGCTAAGAATGAAGGTAAGTTTCTTACCTCCATTTTTGTAATATTTGCAGTATATTACTTATGCTAATTAGGCATTGTGGTGCACTGGGGGCAGGGCTACCACTGATCTGCCTCTACTTAGACTCATTAGAAGGGGTAGTCCTACCCCCAGTGCACCAAAATGTCTCATTAGCATAAGGAATAAACTGCAGATATCACAAAAACAGAATTGAGGATGGAGGTAAGAAACTCCCCTTCATCCTCAGCACCCCGTGCACTATATGAGCAGGTTAAAAGAATGTAACCTGCTGATAGTTTCCCTTCAAGCCCTGGGAGCCTATACATTGTAATTTACCCATTTTGCACAGCTGAGCAGCACTAAGGCCGGGCAAAGCCGCTAAAGGGGAAAAGCCAAGCAACTTTTATTTGATTCAAGTTATCTTCTTGCCTGGAATGGAACTGCAGCTTCTAAATATAAAGAAAAGAATATTTACCAACCATGATCCGCGGTCCTGAAAGCGATAAGGGAACACAAAGGGGTATCGTAAATGTTGTAAGAGTGCCCGTCAGCACAAATCCTGCAATTTAGAATTATAGCACATCTGGAAACCAAGCAGTCAACCATGAGAAAACCGTAAAAAAAAGCCTGCAACCAGGACCTTTTATTAATATTGCACACGTGTTTGTTCTATTGTCAGCTCAATGTATACTACAAAAAGACTGCAGCCAATGATTTCTATGGTTTATTTTTTTTATTATATTTTCTGGCATGCAAAGATATGTATATATAGGGTTCTGGGATATGTATATTTCTGTGCTGTCAGTTTCCAGATAATAAGCAGCAGTCTATACTTACCAGCCACGCTGCTTGTGTTTTGGCATCTGGTCCTCCGGCCGCTGCTGTAACTTCAGGCCCTGTTTCCTCCAGAATGATTGACAGCTGGAGGAGGCGGGGCCTGAAGATACAGCTGGCGGGAAGACCGGAAAGAGCCAGATAGTGGATCACAATCGGCATGGCTGGTGAGTATAGACTGCTGCCTATTATCTGGAAGCTGTCAGTTTCCAGGGCTGCATGAACGACACAAGGATCATTCATGCAGCCCATCTGCTAAATTTCTTGTGCCGTGTGAAGGCATAGTAAACGAGCCACTGATCCTGCTGATCTGCGCTTATTTGTGGCCCCCATGGTTGAAAAACCTGTGCGTCTAAAAGGATCCTTTGGCCTGTTGGTCGAGATTAGAGATGAGTGCAACTTGAGCCTACTTGAGTCTGATTATTCGGCGTTTGATTACAAGTGGCTGAAGAAGTTGGATGCAGTCCTAGGGAGTCCGGGAAAACATAAATACAGCTATAAGCCATAGGCTGTTCCATGTTGTCCCAGACCTAGGGACAGGGGTGGTGCTGTTTTTGTAAGAAAGATGGGCTACAAAAATGGTGGAAATTTTAAAAACCTGGGGGGGGGGGGAGGCGCTTGGATGCAGACTTTTCCAGGTCTTTATTTAGAGATCATGGCGGTCTGAACCCTCCGACCCCGACGGATCAAAACTATGAATATGTCTGTGACAGTTGTGTCTAGGAGATCCTAAGATAAAATATGTTCGGATAATCTTAGTGAACAACAGGCCGATGAGATTATAAGGAGGATTTGCTCCCACTATGTGTATCCAGGTGTATGAGGCTTTACTGCCCTTACGCAATGACTAATGTAGTATACTATAAGCATGTAATACGCTATTACTTTAATTAATGCTGGAGTTCACATGGGTGTGGTATTAGGTAACTACTTATATACGGAATAAAAAAAAATGCAGATTTTATGTGCTTTTTTTTATTAGCCGCTTATTCCCATTGCAGCCATGACACCTGAAGCCTTTGCTGAGTTCCACAGCCATCAGGAACTAGTATTAGTTTGTTCATTTATGATCTGTGTGATTTGCCTGTGTCTGTGATGCTATGATAGTCGGCCATGCCCTTCCTGCAGGTGAGCTGGTAGATACATAAAACCTGAACCAGTCTTACCAGGTGTAAAGTACAGATCCAGCCAAATGTGATCTGACATCTCCAGCACATGCATCAATGGTACTAATGCCTCCGACACGCATGGACTGCTCCCAACCACCACTACTTGAATGGTTGGTAGAATAGCAGAGAGCCTGTCAGTGATGCTGCACTGATTATTTCTTCTGAATAATAAACGCAGCACCGTCAGCCCAACCAAGGACCACAACTCTAAAGAACTAGGTTTGGGTGGGATGAGTAGGTAAAAAAAATTCTACTTTTTGGTGGGAAGCTAGCCAACCTGCGGTATTGTCAGAAACGTCTTGCTTTAACCAACTTTAGTTTATGTTCACACGCTGCAGATTTGCTGCAGTTTTTTTTTTCAACTGATGAGCAGCAGCTCAACAAATTATTTAACATTGTATAGTAGATCTGCAGCTGCTACAGTGCATGTGATAGCTCTATAATGTCCTCCATTCTGTTTCTGCTTTTTAGGGTGTGTTACAGGGATGTTAGGGAGCAGGACCTCTTCTTAGGGCCCTATTACACAGAGCGATAATTGGTTGAATCAGGCTGATATCGCTCAGTGTAATAAACAGAATGATGAGCCGAAGAGCCGTTCATCAGCTGATCAATGTCTTTTGGCTGGTTTAAAAATCATCGTCCATTGACATTTAATGGGTAGCGACGCCGATGGCTGATGATAGTGTGTCTAAAATAATAAAGCTATTACTTACCTGTCCATGCTTCCCCGGTGTCCTGTGGGACTCCCTGGCCACCGTAGCTGCAGCTTCCACTTCTAAAGTGACAGGCCGCTCAGCCAATCACTGGCTGAGAAGGAACAGCACCATGGCTAGTAATTGGCTGAGTGGCCTATCACTTCACAGATGGGACCAGAAGTGAGAGCTGCAGCTGCGGAGACCGGGAATCCCACAGACAAGGCTGGAGGACACCAGGGAAGCTTGGACAGGTAAGTATTATTTTACATCACAACAAGGGTTGCACGGACTAATATATATGTAATTACACTCACCGGCCACTTTATTAGGTACACCTGTCCAACTGCACTTTACCACTTAATTTCTAATGAGCCAATCACATGGCGGCAACTCAGTGCATTTAGGCATGTAGACATGGTCAAGACAATCTCCTGCAGTTCAAACCGAGCATCAGTATGGGGAAGAAAGGTGATTTGAGTGCCTTTGAACGTGGCATGGTTGTTGGTGCCAGAAGGGCTGGTCTGAGTATTTCAGAAACTGCTGATCTACTGGGATTTTCACGCACAACCATCTCTAGGGTTTACAGAGAATGGTCCGAAAAAGAAAAAACCTCCAGTGAGCGGCAGTTCTGTGGGCGGAAATGCCTTGTTGATGCCAGAGGTCAGAGGAGAATGGGCAGACTGGTTTGAGCTGATAGAAAGGCAACAGTGACTCAAATTGCCAACCGTTACAACCAAGGTAGGCAGAAGAGCATCTCTGAACGCACAGTACGTCCAACTTTGAGGCAGATGGGCTACAGCAGCAGAAGACCACCCGTTACTAGCATGGTGTACCTAATAAAGTGGCCGGTGAGTGTATATGTGTATATATATATATATATATATATATATATATATATATATATATATATATATAGCACTTAATGCAAGCAAGCACTCTTCTAGCAGTTCGCTTATCGGGGCTATCTGGCCGTGTAATACGACCCCTAGTCCTTGTGTGTGTTTGTGCCTGCAGTATAAGGGAGACTTTATAGCAGCTAGTCTCCACCAATTAGCCTGGGGGATAGCTAAGAATTATAAGCTTATGACCGCAACTATTTTATAAGTTATTATTGTCCCATCTATTGCATCTAAAAAAAAAAACTTTGTGAAGGTGTAGATCCGTTTTAAAGGGTGCAAGCACTAAAATGACAGCACGTGCCATTGCATGAGGCCACCCTAACCCCGGTCACCACCGCTGTCATCCATACATTGTCTGACATATACTGACTGGTGCTAAATGATAAACTCACTATAGTCAACCTTCTGATTTTTTGTCTCAGATCAGTGAATTGAAACCTTGTCCCTTGTTCTTCATTTATTTATTTCTTCTTCTATCTTGTTTGCAGGGTGTGGGAGCGATATATTGTCTCTGTAATATAGTCAGGCAGATGCTTAATGCTCATTGTATAGCAACAGGGGGACTGAATGCGTTCAGAGACTCCAGACCGTAAAAGAAAGTAGAATCCATAAAGTAAGACGATGCTGTATTCTGTGGGCTAATGTTATTTAAAGGTTGGCAGCACAGCTCATAAATATCCAATTGCTTCTGTTGCTCGAAAAAGGCAAGACTCAATCCGCAGTGTTTTAGCGCTGACGGAGGAATTTGAAGCCCTTGTTATAATGTTCTGCATATTCACAGGAAGGCCTTCCTGTCCTTCTTATGTAATATAATCCATTTGTTTCCCCCCAGACAGGTAGCTGAGGTGTGCATTTATATAAACGCATGGTGCTGAAAAGCAGAGGATAATTAAAGGGGTTGTTCACCCCAAAAAATTCTTTCAAATCAACTGGTGCCAGAGATTTGAAATTTACTTCTATTATAAAATCTTCCAGTACTTATCAGCTGCTGAATGTTCTGCAGGAAGTGGCATATTCTTTCCAGTCTGACACAGTGCTCTCTGCTGCCACCTCTGTCCATGTCAGGAACTTCCAGAGCAGGAGCAAATCCCCATAGAAAACCTCTTCTGCTCTCAAGGCTAAAAACTTACCTAATCCCCCTTGTGGACCTTCACAGCCAGTACCGCAGGCAGCCTTGTACATGGCCGTCATGTCCTCTGCAAATCCCGCCGCACACCGCTGCACGTCCCATCCTGTCAGCACGTCTGCTGCACACCACCGCCTGTTCCGCCGGCTTGCTGCTGATGCGCTACTGCAAGGATGTGAGTATTTCAGGGAGGTCTGGGGGGGATGTCTTATCCCCCAAAGACATACCCTGAAAATAAGACATAGTGGCTGTTTTTAAGCAAAAAATAATATAACATAATGTCTTATTTTCAGGGAAACACGATAGAAGTAAATTACAAATCTCTGTCACTTTCTGGCACCAGTTGATTTAAAGTGACTGACCCCCCCCCCCCCCCAAACCACTTTTACCTTCAAATAGCGGCTTTTAATCCAAGATCTGTCCTGGGGTCCGTTCGGCAGGGGATGCAGTTAGTCATAAAAACAACTTTTAATCCGGCAGCGCTGTGTCTAACGTCCGGGGCTTACATTTGTATATGCATTAGGCTGGCACCACCTCTCTGTTCCTCCTCATCATTAGGAATGCTCCAGGCAGATTGCTTCTTATTCCCCACCTGTGTGCATAATGAACATGGGCTGGATCGTTAATACACCTGTGCAAAGCTCAAACAGCAGTAAATGTTCCTGGATCATTCCTAATGATGAGGAGGGTGGGGAGGAAGGTCATAGAGGTGGTGCCAGCCTAGTGCATATACAAATGTAAGCCCCGGTCGTTAGACACAGCGCTGCAGGATTAAAAGTTGTTTTTATGACAATAACTGCATCCCCTGCCGAACGGACCCCAGGAAAGATGTTGGATTAAAAGCAGCTATCCAAAGGTACAAGCGGTTTGGGGGGACAGATTGTTGGTACAGAGTCGCTTTAAAAGATTTTTTTTTTTGTGAACTACCCCTTTAAGCGTCTTCCTTAACAGCTTGTCTCTGCTCCACCATATTTAATATCCTATTGATCCAGTAATAAAGCCGAGCAGAGGTGAAAGCAACAAATAGCACAGAGCTAGGGCCTTACTGACAGATACCCACTCTTTGCTTCATGCATAGCATGAATAATATATTGACTACGTATATATATATATTCATTATTGTCAATAGATATCTTGCCGTTTGTGTCAGTAAATTTCCAGCCGTCTTCCTTCACAGGGGAATGTCACTTTGGAAGATCTGATTTCTTGCACCGAGCTAAATCTGGGACACGGCTACATAACAGGATGCTGCTAGGTTGGGTTCCTAGTGACCAGTTACTTAGGGAATTGAAATGCATCACATCTTATTGTGCCCTGTGGCTAAGGATAAGACTATCTATCAGTGCTCTCTCTCTCTCTCTCTCTCTGGCTATCAGGGGGCAATCACAAATGATCGGCTTGTTAGACTCCACTGTGTTTGTGATGACATTCCCTACAGTTGGGATCAATAGATTTTATGTTTGCATAGATTACTCCTGATACACAGATGGCATTTCATGTCACTGTAGAAGAGAGGATTTACTGCTTTAGGCTAAATCCACATGTAGCAGAAAAATCAGTGAATTTCCCAGGTATCATCTGGGGTGGAATACAGTACTGGGCAAGTGGATGAGATTTTAAATATCTTAAATATGAGTATGCTACAGTATATCCACGTTCTGATGTGTGTCGCGGATTTGTAGGAGGGAAAAATCTTGATTTGAGTGCAGATTGGAGCCTTACATTATCATATATAGTTAAAGGGGAATTATCAGCAGGTTAGACATGTCTAACTTGTGGACCGCTCCATTGATTATCATTAGAAGGGGAGGGCCGGATGACGTGTTGGTCCTCCGGAGCAGATTTTACCCTGACTGACACCGAGGAGGAAAGCTACTATATTACATTGCCCAATAATAAACAGTAAACGAGTGTTGATCTGCTAGATCAGCACTCGTTTACTGAGCTATTACATGGGCCGATTATTGGGCAGCAAGTGCTGCACAGACATCGTTAGCGATGTCCGTGCAGCCCTTGCATTTAGTGGAAAATAATAAATATTAACTCACCTTACCATGTTCCCGGGCGTCCTTGGACACCTTTCATGTTTTATGCCACGGCCAGTGATTGGCTGAGCGGCTGCGGCCTGTCACTGCAAAGACCGGAGCAGAAGCAGAGCTGCACACAGCGCAGAAGACCTCCAAGGATGCCCGGGAACGCAGTAAGGCGAGTTAATATTTTACACTATAATCATCAGCTGTTGGCCACTCATTACTATCACACGTAGCGATGTGCGCTTGCCGCCCAATGATTTTGGGTCTGAACCTAAAGAAATGATCAGCCGATGATCATTTCTTCAGCTGATCGTCCTCCTTATTACACGGAGTGATAATCTCAGCCGATTATCTCTTTGTGTAATAGGGCCCTCAGACGCACACCTTCCTCCTCAGCGTCCCCGACGCTATAGGGTCTATCAGCAGGTCAGATATGTCTAACCTGCTAATAGTTCCCCTTAAATAGTATCTAGAAAATTACAGAAACCCTGTAGTCACAGGCATATCTGTCATAGAAACAGTCCATGCTGCTATTTAAGTCCATGTGGGGAGGGGGCCCGGCTTATGCTACCCATTCCCCTTGTGAACCTTCACTTGTCTCCAGGCCCCACAGACTCTGCGGTGTTACTTAACAACAGAGAGAGGAGGAGGAGGAGGAGAAGAGAGTCCCATGCCATCCTTTCCTGTTGGCACAAACCAGCACAAGGGACAGGCGTTCACCTGGTGCGAGGACAAACACAACCATTACCTCTTGTATATACTGGCGCAGGTTTGTCTCATCACTGCGACATTTCCATAAAAATAAGCCATAATAAAACGCGTCCTACACGTACGCTGTAAGTGGGTTATGCATCACACTTCAACTTATGTTTTTAATGGGAATAATATACAAATTCTTTTTCTGCCAGATTTTAAGCGCCATTATTTACTGTCATTGCTGAGAACGTTGCTGTAAGGCAAGAACTTGAATCTTAGGTTACCGCTCCGAAACCAGTAGAGCACCTGCAGTACCTCCTCCCCCCAGCGTTACACAAGCAGCTGAGGGAAGTGTCAGTGTGTGTCCTCCTTTATTAAAGACCAGATTAACCTTCACTTCTTAGGGAGAAATCGGAGAGCAGCTTTCTCTTCCCTCGTTTCCAAGCTTCTGAGCTGCCGAAAATGTTCTTGGCCTCTTCTATCGGAGTGTGTATTGTGCTATAAAGGCTCCTTGTTTACATGAGAATCTATAGAGTCACTCCACCCAGGGCTTTGGATAAAGCAATCACTGTCTCGCCAACGTTTACTAACACAACACTCATGTTTCCACTTACTAATTACCGATACTCTGCAATGGCAGCTCCGCTGTGCAGAAGATCCTTGCACACCTCTACATTGAGTCATCTTGTAGGCACTTTTTTACTTTAGTTTCGTTTCAATTCAGCATTGGATGTTAGTTGATAAATAATTCATTCCAGGGGTGCAAGGAAAATTTAGAGGGTATTTCTGATGTTAGGGGAAAAAAATTGTCTAGGGGCAGTGCTCCGCTGTGCCCTGGTGCCCTGATGACATGTTCTCTCTGCTTTGCCAATGTTATTCCATACCCAGTACAGCTTCAGTGATTGGCTACAGTGGGTTTGAGACTTCATCCGGGGAACCAAGGGAGCCCACCATCAGTGGAGATGAGCAAGATGGTAGAACAGAAAACCGGTGCTAAACTCTGTAGGGTATGTGCACACTGAGGAATAAGCAAGGGATTTGAAGCGGAATCCGCTCTCAATGTCTGCTTGAAATTCCTCCCATAAAATATGATCAGAGTGATGTCCCATTGTGTTCAATGGGATTTCGGCTCTGTTGTTCAGAGCTGCCAGGCCGCTTAGCCAATCACAGGCCAGGACCGCCGCGGCCAGTGATTGGCTGAGTGGGCTGTCAGCTAAGACAGGCCGCTCTGAAGCTGGAGCGCGCAGGACCCAGGGAGAAGAAGACCGCAAGAGGAGCCCTGCAGCCTGGATAGGTAATGTATACAGTTTAAACAAGGGCTGCAAGGACATCGGTAACTATGTCCCTGCAGCCCTTGTTAAACGATTATCGGGCCATGTAATAGGCCCAGTAAACGAGCGCCGATCTAGTGGATCGGTGCTCGTTTACCGTTATTATCGGGCCTTCATCGGCCTGTGTAATACTACCCTAAGGCTTGAATTCTGCTTGCATTAGGCTCGAATTCCGCCGAAACTCTCCTCTTATTCTGCCAGAACCGAATAGGCGAGGAATTTTAAGCTGAAAATTTCTCAGTGTGCACATACCCTAAGGGTCAACTGCTATATAGAGTATGATCTGAAGCTAACAATGCTGTTCTTGTTTATATCTATGTAGTATATGTCATTAGTTTTATACTATCTCTTCTACTTGTCTGGCTGCAGCTCCTGTACACGGCAGTATGTATGCAGAGCATCCTCCAAGAAGATGGTTATCTATTTGTTTCCATTGCATATGTAGCATACATTGCATATTTCTGAGTGCTGAGCAGAGTTTGTCACCATTCACATGCATCTCTATTGCCTATGGGGCTTACTGTTTAACTTCCCCATCTCAGACACATACATATACAACCTAGGGCCACAAGTAGTTTTTCTTTCAAATGAACTGGTCTTAGAAAGTTATATAAACTTGTAATTTACTTTTATTTAAAAATCTCAAGTCTTCCTATACTTATTAGCTGCTGTATGTCCTGCAGGAACTTGTGTATTATTTCCAGTCTGACACAGTGCTCTCTGCTGCCACCTCTGTCTGAGACAGGAACTGTCCAGAGCAGAAGCAAATCCCAATAGAAAACCTCTCCTGCTCTGCACAGTTCCTGTCATGGACAAAGGTGGCAGCAGAGAGTACTGTGTCAGACTGGAAAGAATACGCCACTTTCTGCAGGACATGTAGCAGCTGATAAGTATGGGAATACTTGAGACTTTTAAATAGAAACAAATTACAAATCGATAACACATTCTGAAACCAGTTGATTTGAAAGAAAAAGATTTTCCCTGGAGTACCCCTTTAAAGGGGGTTATCCAGCACTACATAAACAAGGCCACTTTCTCCCAGAGACAGCACCACTCTTGTCTCCTGTTTAGGTGTAGGCTTTGTCACTCAGTTCCGTTGAAGTGAATGGAGCTTAATTTAAAATCACACCTGAACTGGAGACAAGAGTGGTGCTGTCTCTGGAAGAAAGTGACCATGTTAGCGCTGGATAACCCCTAAAGGTTGCGTTCACATGTACAGGATCTGCAGCAGATTTGATGGCGCAGATTTGAAGCTGCAGATTCAAAGTAAAATAATTTTCTGCACCATCAAATCTGATGCAGATCCTGTAGGTGTGATTAGGCTGGGTTCACACTATGTATATTTGAGGCTGTATTTGGTCCTCATGTCAGGTCCTCATAGCAACCAAAACCAGGAGTGGATTATAAACACAGAAAGGATCTGTTCACATAATGTTGTAATTGAGTGGATGGCCGCCATATAACGGTAAATAACTTCCATTATTTCAATACAACAGCCGTTGTTTTAAAAAAACAGCAAATATTTGCCATTAAATGACGGCCATCCACTCAATTACAACATTATGTGAACAGAGCCTTTCTGTGTTTTCAATCCACTCCTTGTTTTGGTTGCTATACAGCCTCAAAAATACAGCCTCAAATATACGTAGTGTGAACCCAGCTTAAGGCTGGGTTCACACTACGTTTATTTCAGTCAGTATTGTGGTCCTCATATTGCAACCAAAACCAGGAGTGGATGAAAAACACAGAAAGGATCTGTTCACACAATGGTGAAATTGAGTGGATGGCCACCATATAACAGTAAATAACGGCCATTATTTCAATATAACAGCCGTTGTTTTAAAATAACAGCAAATATTTGCCATTAAATGACGGCCATCCACTCAATTTCACCATTGTGTGAACAGAGCCTTTCTGTGTTTTTAATCCACTCCTGGTTTTGGTTGCATTATGAGGACCACAATACTGACTGAAATATACGTAGTGTGAACCCAGCCTTAGGGTGCATTTACACCTACAGGATCTGCAGCAGATTTGATGGCGCAGATTTGAACTTGCAGATTCAATGCAAAGTAACTCTGGGCCATCAAATCTGCTGCAGATCCTGTACGTGTGAACGCACCCTGAATATTCTGTTGATGCACCATAGACTAGTTTTAGTTTTAGAACTGGACATGTATGTCCTGTTACCGCTTTTATGTGCCATCTACAAGGTGTTAGTTACTAGAACAATAACCTGACGGAAGTGATATCACTAATAAAGAACTGCCATCCCATTCTTATATTGCCCTCGATATTTCAATTTCCAAGATAAATGACCTAGTGATGACCTTGTAATTACTTACCGCCGAGGACACGTCGCCTCCTCCGCTTTTATTATTGCGCCGGACAAAATGGGTATCCAGGAAACAAACATTTCGGTTTTATTATAGGCTGTATTTCAGCATCTTATCCTTATTTTTGTGGTTTATCAGAATACAGATCACTAATGGAGAGCTTGCCTGCCGTGCCTTTTAATGGTTAATCTATTCCCTAATAACTACCTGGATAATTCGGCCGTGGTTCTCAGTTGTTTAGCTCTTAGGGCCCTATTCCACCGGACGATTATCGTTTGCATAATTGTTAGCGATTAACGATCTCAAACGACCGCTATTGCGAAAGACCTGAAAACGTTCACTCATTTCCATGGAGCGATAATCGTTACTTATGATCGTAATTGCGAACGTTTTTCTTCGCTATTTATTCGCTATTGCGTTCGTATCTATTGCGAACGACCGAACGATGTCTTATTCAATGCGAACGATTTGCGAAGGTTTTCGAACGAACAACGATAAAAATAGGTCCAGGTCTGATAAAGCGATCAACGATTTCTCGTTCGGTCGTTAATCGTTAATTGCATTTCAAGCGAACGATTATCGTTTAGATTCGAACGATTTAACGATAATCTTAACGATAATCTTCCGGTGGAATAGGGCCCCTAGACTGTATCTCTTGGCGGTATAAAGTTGCAATTTGTGTGTTGGAATATTCATTCTATTGATTTACTAGGAGCTGGTACTGCTGCTTGTTCCATAGTATAGTTTTACGTTGCAGAACGGCCGCCTACTGCATGCAGCCAGCCGCCGCTTATATACACGTCCCTTGAAAGCTGTGGTTTAAGGTTCCTTCTTTGTTATGTAAGAGAATTACATTATCAGCAATCTCCAGGTATGTTGTTTTTGGCATTAAACCCTGTACTAGTGGGAGTAATTCTCTGATACTCAGGTTGCAGGATATATTGCTTGCAGATGCTGCTCTAAACTACTGTGAGCTCCCATTTCATGGAACGCAGTTTTCCTTGGATGCTTGTATTCCGCTGAAGTGCCTGCAACGCAGGGCTGGGGAAGCTGCTCGGAATGTCTTAGATCTCTGTTTGTTAGGCAACAGATTTGTAACCAGATTGCATTGGAGAACTGTTTATAATCCAATCCCTTACATGTGTTTATAAAGAGTCAATACCAAATGTTGAAGTGTCGGTCTGGGGTATCTGGGGCCCACCAGGGGAAATGATCCTGGGGGCCCACCAATGAAGAACCAGTGAGAAACCACATGTCAGTCAAAGTTAGTGCAAGTTCTAAAGCTAAGGGCCCACCGGAGGATTCTCCAATGCTCTGGTGGGCCAGTCCGGCACTGGTTTTGCAAACTCTGCTGTTTTCTTTATACAGAAATATCTGGCCTCCATACACATTAGATAGTCAGCCAGTATCTTGCCTAATGTGCATGGGGCTGTTTGGTATAGGAAATATTTTTGATAGTGGTTTGGCTGCAGGTTATTACGTAAAGCATACCTGTAACAATTTATAAAGAAATCAACAAGGGTTGTGGTCGTAAGCCGCTTTGCAATGTACTCACTTTTTTTTGTTTGTTTTCTGTGTTTTAATCTACATTAAACATATGGCCAAACTGTGGACCATGCCACTATTTGGTCTTTTTTTCTGTTCCAAGAAAAGAGACCAAACACAGGAAGTCCCAGTTCTTTGCACACTCACGCAAGGAAAGACGCCTGTTCATCATGCAGGTTGTATATCAACTGAGGGCAATTAACTTATGCTTGTTAAATTTTGCTGATTATATTATCAACTCTGCAGCTTACAATACTCCAGCATACGTATAATGTCACTGTGTAGTTATAGAGGTTAGGGTGCTTTGTGACAGGAGAGCTGACCATACAATGCGAGCACCCCCAGAATTTTCTGCTTCTGAATGTTGAGTTGCAGCAGTGTTTATGAATATGTTTTTCAAAAGGCACATGAAATATAGGAAACGGTAGTCCAGAGGTGATTGTTTAAACTCTGAGGGTGAGTTTTTTGCGTCTCCTCCGTGACCTGCGCAGGGAGGGGAATAGCTGTGACCATCACCTATTGTGAATGGTGTATTTGCAGATAGGCTGGGTTCAAACTACTTGTTTTCCTCTGTTTTTGCAATAAGAAAAAAAGGTGAAAAAACAAATGCTGTGTGCATCCATTTTTCCATTGGCTTCCTTTATAAAAAAAAGAAAAAAAAAAGGAAAAAGATCAAAACAAATCCCTTTTTTAAACCTAGACAAAAACGTGTTTTTTGATCCTTTTTTATATATATATTATATATAGTGGAAGTCAATGGAAAAACGGATCAAAACAGACATAAATGCATCTGTTTTTTGCAACAAAAAAAAACGTCGTGTAAACCCAGCCTCATCCATGAATAGCTGTTACCTTTCTTTGTAATCTTTCCTATGATGATACCGCTCAGATACATCCCTAATAGCTCTACTGAGCTCATATTGAAGGACATTTATTTTCTACCGCCAAGTACTGCTTTGTGCTGATATGCAAATGACCACAGCAGGATTTGAGCAATAATTGTGGTAACAACAAATACGGGGAGAGTTATGCTATTAAGCCTAGAGAATTGTAAATGTAGCTCCTGACTATAAGACCATGTGTCCACACAGCAACAGAATTCTCTGCATTTGTCCTGTTCACCTTTAAGGGGTTAGCGGAAATCCATTCTGCAGGAACAAGCCAATTCATTGTATGGGACATCTGCTGCATGTGAATACTCCCCAATACAGAATCAGTACCATTGTTGGACTGGGGTATCTGAGGCCCACCGGAGGAAATGATCATGGGGCCCACCAATGAAAAACCAGTGAGAAACGACATGTCAGTCAGTGTTAGTACAGGTTCTAAATCTAGGGGCCCACCGGAGGATTCTCCAGTACTCCCGGTGGGCCAGTCCGACACTGATCAGTACAATCATGTATTACAATGGAAGTTACCCAGTTATGTGAGTATCTGGAGTGACGTGTAATGCTCCTCTGTGTGCGCTGCACTTTGTATCTAGGTCAGCGCTTGCTTGCCAGCTGTCTGAATAGCAGAATCATTGCCGGCAAAGCTGACAAACGTCTCACTCTTCAATAATGTATCGGATGGAATCTCTCGAGCGAAATGAGATTGCATTGATTCTTTGCATATTGATCCAATGCTCTTAGATGGTCAGTTTACAATGAGCAATAGTCTTATTAAAAGCGAGCAGACATAGTGAAAGGTTTACCAAGTAAAAGGAAAGCATAAACTGTTTTAGTTTTGACACTTGTGCCGTGGCCCGGGACTGCTAGGTGGTAACAGCAGTGGGCTAGTTGGTGTTATACTTGGCCACTTGTCACGGTGGCCAGAAGTGGTGATACCCACCACCTGACACACTGGCACTGGGCTTTGTAAGGGTAGCACAAATGTGTAGGTGCAAGTGCGAAGAAACAGAGTTCAGCACTTATAGGTTCAAATCAACTGGTTTCAGAGAGTTATATAGACTTGTAATTTACTTCTTTTTAAAAATCTCAAGTCTTCCCAAACTTATCAGCTGCAGAAACTGGTGTATTCTTTCCAGTCTGAGATTGTTTCACGCCGAATCTGGCGCTTCCTCTCGTCCCCGAGAGGAAGTGCCAGATTCAGCGTGAAACTATCGTAGCCTGATGTTTTTGTTTGTGCTCGCCAGCATGTAAGCAGAATAAAAGAAGATTTATGCAATATTGGATGAGTGCTGCGGCATTTCTTTTGATCTTCTTTGAACATATCTTTATCAAGCATGTTGAAGCGTGGCAATGGGCACCCAGGGCACATCGCTTCCTCTGTGTCAGAGGGGTGTTTACATGACCCAGTTACATAAATGAAATCTATGGATGCAGTTGTGCTGGAATGAAGCGGATAGCACTGTTGCACTAGTGATGATGAGTGTGCATGGTTTGGGCAACAAGGTAATCCTGGCACTGTGCATAAGGGCCCTAATCTGCCAAATCAGGCCGATTCGGCAGATCATCGCGCTGTGTAATAAGGTAAAACCTTAGAGATAGAGGTTTGGACTGTCTTACAATGTACAGTTTCAATAAAAAATATCCAACCACCATTTTAAATTAGGCTTACTTGCAAAGTTAAAAAAATTTCAGTTGCCTTCAGAAAAAAAAAAAAAACCCTAAACCAAACAAGAATTAGAAATGGCTCAATACTTTTAGAGACTGCTACAGTTCACAACTTCATAACATGCATGTTTAGTAGGGATGAGCAAACCTCAGTACCGTCTGAACCCAAGTGTGCAGAATCTGATTACCGGTAAATGAAGACGTTTGATGGAGCCCGAGAAAACATGGATATGGGCTATGACCATGTTTTCCAGGCAGCTGCTGTATGTCCTGCAGGAAGTGATGCATTCTTTCCAGTCTGACACAGTGCTCTCTGCTGCCACCTCTCTCCATGACAGGAACTGTCCAGAGCTGTAGAAAATCCCCATAGAAAACCTCTTCTGCCCTCCAGACTGGAAAGAATACACCACTTCCTGTAGGACATACAGCAGCTGATAAGTATGGGAAGTCTTGAGATTTTTTAATAAAAGTAAATTACAAATATCTGTCACTTTCTGGCGCCAGTTGATTTGAAGGATTTTTTTGCTGGAGTACCCCTTTATGTCCAGGCTAAACATGGCTACCTTTCCCCTTTAAGCATTGTGCACATGTATAGGATCGCGTCATACTCCTCTCCAACAAAAGAACAATCAGCTAGCAATAGGATGGTGGGGTGTAATGCTTTAAACCAGCAGATGCCCTTCTGTTCTGTCTTCACCCCGCTAATGGAGAGCGATGTCTCACGGTTCTTTGCTGCTATACATTACTTATATATAGGGAATGTGACGTGACTTGAGCTGGAAATTGCTTTATAAATTAAGTCCATTAGTACTTTTAATAAGATCCATTTGTGACCTGGCTTTAGTGCCCCTTTAAGCAGATGCTTGCTGTTTAAGACTGTCTTTTGAAGTGCACAGCCTGTGGCGGAGCCATAAAATGGATTCCATGCTGTGTAGAATCATTAGGTACTGTATACTAGCGGCAGAAAGCAGTCAGCTGGATACGAGCTTCATGTTTAAACGAAGCTGTTGGTGACTGTGGACAGCAAGCCGGTGAAGCTATACTCTCAGGTGTCTTACTGGCCTTGTGTCTATGGCGGGTCACTGTAAGATAAAGGGAAAAGAAACTGGTGATGTGAAGAGGTAAATAAATAAAAAGGGCCGGTGCATATATATATGAGACAGACCTCAAATGATCTGTTGCCAGGCAAGCTTTAACACCTTATCTGTAACCCCACCCACCACTGACATCACACCATGATTACCTGGCCAAGGGGCGGGGAAACAGCCTCTCCTGAGTAGTATAGGGGAAAGGAGACACTGTTGTTTCATTTCTCTCTATGTAGATGAATAGATACCTTGTTTACTATGAAAGTAGAAGCAGATTGAGTCAGCGATTAAGTAGGTGGATATTACAAGACAGGGGCAGGTACCCATAGACAATTTTATGGGACATGTGAATGCAGCCTAAGGTGCAATACATGATGGGAGATATATTTTCCCAGGCAGATGCCATGATGTAAAACTAGAAGTTTGAATCTGGGGCAAGGAGCAGCGTAGACGAGTGGAAAAGAGTTCCCCTTTAAGGTGCCCATATACCCTTGACTAAAGTAGGCCTGACCTGCTGACACCAATGATGCATGGCAGGGAGGGAGGAGGCCTGCATGCTGCAGATCAGCACCATCTTCATGACACTTAAGCTTACAAGGAAAACATAATTTTACAACTTTATGCTGCGTTTACACGGAGCGATAAATTGCCTGATCATCCAATTAACGATTTCAAAGTAACGTTTTAAAAAAAAAAATGATCAGCGTTTAGACGGAACGATATATTGTACGGTAAAATCATTTGCGATCGCTTAAGCCTATCTCGCACATAAGTTAAATCGGTGAACGACTGTTTACACTGAACGATCTGCAAATTTTTAGCGAACGACCGAAGATGATTTGAGAACTTGTTCAAAGATCAAAACGAACGATTTCTCGCTCGTCGCTTGATTGTTCGCTGCATTTACACGTACGATTATCACTCAAATTCGATCGTTATCGTGCAAATTCGCATAATAATCGTTCCGTGTAAACGCAGCATTACGAACAGCCATTATCTAAGAGACTGGTATCGTTTATTTTCTCTCCCTCAGCTGCTTATGTCTACAGCTCTGAGCACGATATAAAGCTGACAGATTGCCTTTAAGGAGAACCTGACAGATTGAAAATGCAGTCCAGTCTGCAGGCGGTCTGTTATAGAGCCGGAGAAGCTGAGCAGATTGAAGTATCGTTTTGTGGGAATCCTTCCACGAACACTTGTCTTGTATCCATGTAATTCTCTGCTCATTCCGGGCTAAGTAGTCAAGCGGGCAACCCTGTATGGTGACTGACAGCAATCTGTGTATAAGCGCATATAGAGAGAACACATGAATACATGAATAAAATAAAAAATACTGGAAGTTTCCCTGCTAAACTGCATCATTTTGTTCTGCTCCTCCTGTTCATAACATGATGCCTACAGATTGGATGCATCTTAAATATGACAGTTTCACTTTACTGCTGTTGGCCATGGTACCGTTCAATCTGAGCCGATCAGTGACAAGCAGATACAACCAGCACAGAGCTTAGCTGAGCGCTCCTGCCCACTCATTTCAGCCTGGGCTGTGATCTCCACTGATCAAAACGTAGCACATGTCAGTGGAATTAATTCAGGGCCAGTATGCCAGGCAAGCTGTAAACCCGCCCACCAGTGACATCACACAGTAATCACCTGGCCAAGGGCAGGGAAACAGCCTCTTCTGAGGAGTATAGGGGAAAGGAGACACTGTTGTTTCATTTCTCTCTCTATATAGATGAATAGATAGATAGATACTGTGTTTACTGTGCAAAGCAGAAGCTGATAGAGAGATACTGTGACAAGTTATGCACTTATTGCATCTGTATTGGTATCAGTGTTAAAGGGGTACTCCAGCAAAAATCTTTGTCTTTCAAATCAACTGGTTTCAGAAAGTTATGGAACACAGAAAAAAAGGACAATATTGGTCAGCTCTCCTAGAACACTGTCAGAAAGTTATATAGATTTGTCATTTACTTGTAATAAAAAATCTCATGTCTTCCCATACACACCACTTCCTGCAGGACATACACCACTTCCTGCAGGACATACAGCAGCTGATAAGTATGGGAAGACTTGAGATTTTTAAATATAAGTAAATTACAAATTTATACAACTTTCTGAAACCAGTTGGTTTGAAAGAAAAAGATTTTCGCCGGTGTACCCCTTTACAAGCTGTAAAACAGCTTGGTTCTCCCATCAACCCAATCTGCTTGACATGTCTGGTGAATGCAAAGCTGCTCTCCAACTAATGAGACTGCAGTCTATAAAGAACCCCGGAGCTCATCAGCAGTCTGGTTACTATGGACAGTTTCTCTCATCTTCCCTTACACTAGTTTTTCTACATCTTCTCTATTGTGTTGGTCTGATTCTTGCTTCAAATGGAATATAAATGTGAGTTTAATGTTTTCTTTTTGATGTACAACTGTGCCGGCCTCCGGGGAATTACTGTAAAGACGGAATTGATTCTCCCACAGCTTGCGGTGTGTTAATGTGGCTCTCAATGTAATGTATTATTTATATACTCTCTCTCCTCCTCGGCTCTGGCTTGGTCACTGATGTCGTCAGGCGCTGCGCACCATCATCAGCATACAGAGTGCTGGCTAGATGTGCGCTCCGCAGATTTTCTGCCATCATTTTGACCCTGCCGATGCTGGTTACTGCAGTTACCTCACATCCTATCTAGCATTATGGCTGCCCATTCCTTTTTACTTGCTGATTCAGCTTTTTCTTTTTACCTTTAGCGAGGACCTGTTCGTTCTACTGACTTTTAAAGGAAACCTGTCATCACTTTCCTGGCATCAGGGTGGCTTCCATTTGCCCTGCCAGCCTTGATGGACAGATAGTTTCCTATACACAAACAGAGCGATCAATCAAGGCTGGGGGAGAGGAGCTTCCAGGACCACCCGATGACTCCCTATAAAGGGATAGGGAACCTTGGCTCTCCACCTGTTGCAAAACTACAACTCCCATCATGCCTGGACAGCCAAAGCTAAAGCTGCCCCCTGTAGTCCTGTCCCCAGTGCACCAAAATGCTTCTTTAGCATAGAAGAAACTATTAATATCACGACAACGGCAAGGATGAGGGTAACCTTCATCCTCAGCGCCCCTTGTGCTTTAGAGACATATGAGCAGGTTAGATGCTTCTAACCTGCTGATAGTTTCCCTTTAAAAGGAAACTATGAGCAGGTTAGACAAATCTATCCTGCTGTAGCACTATCTGTCTATCTGTGTAGCACAAATCTATCTAGCCCCCTGTAGCACTGAGGATGCTGAGGAGGAAGGTATGTGTCTTGCCTTCCTCTTCGGTGCAAGTCTGGCACTATCTGGGTAAACTTCACTCCAGAGCACTGCCACGTCATCCGGCCCACCCCTTCTAATGATAATCAGTTGAGGGGATGGGCCAGATGACACGGCAGTGCTCCTAAGGGTGCTCGGAGTTGAGTTTACCCCAACTTATAGTACGGGACCGTCACTGAGAAGGAAAGTAATGGTACTTTTACACGGAGCGATAATTCGCACGATTTTGAGTGAACTATGTGTTTTTTATAACGATCAGCGTTTAGACTGAACGATACATTGTACGGAAAAATCGTAATGCGATCACACATAGGTGAAATCGTTGAAAGAATGACTACACGGAACGATCTGCGAATTTTTTGCGACCGACCAACGGTAATTTGAGAACATGTTGAAAGATCAAAATGAATGATTTCTCGCTCGTCGTTTGATCGCTTGCAGCGTTTACACGTATGATTATCGTTCACATTCGATCGTTATCGTGCAAATTCGAACGATAATCGTTCCGTGTAAAAGGACCATAAGACACATACCTTCCTCCTCAGAGTCCCCGACTCTGTAGGGAGCTACCAGCAAGTTAGATTTGTCTAATCTGCTGATAGTTCCCCTTTAAGTGTCACTCTTATTTCTTCTTGAAGTGTATGTTAAATGGACAACTGGGTGTTCACAGAAGTGAATACAATACGGTTGTCTCCCATCCAGGCAAAGCTCTCAGACAATGCATGACACATCCTTGGTGACCTGCAGCATAATCCATGTAGAACTTGGATTTAGCTTTGGATTTCAACCACAGGATTAAAATATTAAAAAGATCCCAAGAATGGGTCTATACAGCACCAAAATACATAAAAAACACTTGAACATGACCCAACACTCGTGTCGCTGTTATACACAGCTCCTTCCCAGAAGAATCTGCACACGCCAATGAAATGTGTCGGGTCCTGGGGCTCCTGACATCCTGACTATATACATCTATGTACTCTCCTGGTTATGTCCTGTATTCCACAGGATTTCTGTCTTCCCCCATTGGAGGTGTATTGCTTGGACATACCTGTGTAGCTTAGCACTTTTGCACTTTACTTTCCATGCAATTAGCTATGTATATTTACACGGCCATTAATGCTTTGTCCTCCAGGGGGGATACTGCACGATCACACTATTGCCAGGTCTGGGGTCTGTGTTTTATGAGCCGCCTCCTTTGCTGTTTGCGGGTCTGTAGTCCGTATGTTTTATGTGATTTGTTTTTAATGTATTTTGGCCGTGCACCGATTTTTATTTTTTTTTCCCCTGCAAGAAAAACATTAGACACCCAGGCGTGTAAAATCACACAATTATTAACAATCAGCTTGTAGATGTGTCCACATGCCGCAGTGTGGCCTCCCAGAAACCACTAGGCCGCCCATTGTGACCTTACCCTAAGGGTGCCTTCACACACACCAGATCTGCAGCGGATCGGCAGCAGATTTGATGGTGCAGATTTGATGCTGTGTTCAGTTATTTAGATCAAATCTGCTGCGGATCCACTGCGGATCTGCAGCAGAAAATCCGCCGCGGATCCAGTGTGTGTGAAGGCACCCTAAAGAATGATTTCACTATTGGGTAAAGAAGCAATGTACAGTATAGAGTTAAAATGTTACATGTAAATTATGTTCTAGCACGTAAAAGCTGAATTTTCGGCTAAAAATTGATGTTACAGTAGAGAATTAGACGGACATATTTGTGCTACCAATTATGTGTAAGACTTCAGCGGAGCGCTCCCTTATTCATCTCTTGTGCTATAAACTCCTCTCAGTAGTGGGGCAGGAAACAGGTGTGACGGCACAATGAATGGTCAACAGGAGTCCTGTATATCTGACTCTGCAGAGCGTATAGGTGAAATATATAGCACGCTAGTGCATCGGCTATGTGAGCAGAATTTATGGTGTTTTTTCTGTATATCTCTATTGCGTAGGACCATATGTTCTCGGTTATTGCTATATGCATTACATCTTCACACCAGTGTACAGTGAATTTGTTTTTCCCACCAGGATGAAATTGTGTCCTTGGCTTTCTGCTTACAGGCCAATGACATATTATGCCCCAATGGTTTATGACTCAGCCTGTGAAGCAAATGGCAAATTCTTTTTCACATTGACATGTGAAGGAGGCCTTAGGTGTGTTGGCTGTCTGTGTTCTGGGACCAGCCATGCATTCAAATGTAATATATAATAGTCATGGTGTCAATCCACCGCCTGTTTGTGCTCCATAACAACCTAAAGGGAAAGAGTCAGTTTACACGCATCAGATCTGTTGTGGTATACCATAAATTGACTCTGTATCCACCAACCAGCACCACCAAACCGCTAGTACCATCTGTTTGTTGAGAGTAAATCCTTACGGTCGTCTCTGGGTCCGCCGAGTGGATCATTTTTTCCATTGTAAAAATTATAAGGAAACCTACATCAGCTCTGAGCTGGCGTAGGTTTTCCTCTGTGCGCACTCTGAGGGAAACCTCCGAGCTTGAGAGAGCCTCTATGACTCTACGTGCTATTAAATTAAAGCATTTTTCCACACTCTGGAAGGACAGACAGATATATGATACCATGTGTTTCCTTGTCCTAACATCTATCTAACAGTTCGGAATGTGAATTACAGCTGACAGATTCCCTTTAATTATCTCTGAACATAAGTTGTTATCAAGTAATTGTAAAAACACATACCGTATTTTCTCTTTTCGCCCTATGACGGCACCCCTGGAGAGGACCACCTCCTACTCCCATAGGACAGGAAACAGGATACAGGAAATCCCTGGATCATATAAAGAAGTAAACTCCCCTCCATCGCCAGTTTCTGTTTCCTGTCCCCATGGGAGCAGGAGCTGGAAGGGCTTTTTCCCTTCCCTTCCCTGGACGGAAAGAAATGACTGGGGGTTACCGGGTAATATCCTACCGGCTTCCCGGCGGCGTCAGGCTCCGAGTGGGGAGCAGCCTCCAAGTCTGGCCTCCTCCCCCGACACCTCCAGATATGGGTCCCCGGAGCTCCCCTGGCCCTCCTCGGCGTGGTCCGGTGCCCCGATCCGTAGCGCTGCGTTCGCGCGCCCTGCGGCATGGCTGCTGGATGATGCTGGGAGGGGGTTGCTCTGCTGGCCGTGTTCGGCAACTTCCGGGGCCTACGGCCTGCCTCAGGTGGAGCGCCGGGAGGGTGACGTCTCAGCGCGCGGCGAAGGGGGCGGAGCCAGCCGGTCATGTGACTCTCGGCGCCAAATTCAAAAGAGCTGCCGAGAAGGACGCCAGGTGAGTGCTCAGTTCCTGTGTGCTCTAGCGGTATTTTGTTTCTGCTGCCTGGTGTCTTCTCTACTGTTCCTGACAACGGCTGCAGAGAGTCTTCTACACCTCCAAGACCTCAATTGTCCATTATGGAGGCTGAAAGCGCTGAATTATCAGAGTCTACTCCAGCCAGGATTCAAGCCCCTGTGGAGGGTACTACTAAAAAGAGTCATGCTAAGAGCAGAGATTGCCCCGTTTGTAGGAAAAGATTAAGTAGCTCTTACACTAAAGTGCTGTGCGGTAGCTGTATGAATAGAGTCCTAGAGGAGCAGGGACCCTCTTTTATGCGTAACATGAAGAACATGATAAAGAAGGAAATTAGGGCCTCCATGCCCTCTCAGACTCCGGCCACTACCACAGCTTCTCCTCCAGAGCTGACGCCAGCACCTGTGTCTCAGTTACCTTTGGCTACCCCAATACCCCCTACTATTGAGGTGGAGCAGTCTGTTCACAGTCAGCCTCCATCTACCTTGGGGGACGATGAGGACCTATCGCTGGGTATAGACGAACCAGAAGCAGGCCCATCTAACGTAGAAAGTCTGGAGGAAGAAGTGGCTACTCCATTACCTTCTGCTGACTATATCGAATCACTAATTAAAGCAGTAAGGGAGACTATGGGTATAGAAGAGGTTCCAGAATCTAATACTATACAGGACCGTATGTTTGGAGGGCTAGCACCTAAGAAACGATTGGTCTTTCCCATTCACCAAAACATTAAGGCCTTGATTAAACACGAATGGTCCAATCCGGATAGAAAATTTTTTGTTCCAGCTGCTTTCAAAAGGAAGTACCCCTTTGACCATGAGGAGTCGAACTCCTGGGGCTTTGCTCCAAAGATAGATCCTCCGGTAGCCAAGATTACAAAACTTAATGCGCTACCTTTTGAGGACTGTGCAACTCTTAAAGACCCTATGGACAAACGTGCAGAGATTTATTTAAAGAAGGACTGGGAAGCATCCACTGCCTTGTTTAAACCTCTAGTGGCAGCAACCTCAGTCTCTAGATCTCTAGGTGTATGGATGTCTGAACTTAAAGACATGATTAGTAGGGGGACTCCTGCGGAGGAGCTCCTCAAGCCCTTTGAGACCTTAGAGAATGCTGTCTCATTTATATCAGATGCTTCAGCGGATGCTCTTAGACTCTCCGCTCGTTCAGCAGCACTCTCAAACTCTGCCCGCAGATCCATGTGGCTTAAAGAATGGAAGGGGGACGTCACCTCTAAATCTAAATTATGTGGAGTCCCTTGTGAAGGCAACCTGCTTTTCGGTCCAGCCTTAGATAACATTCTCGAGAAGGCTTCGGATAGAAAGAAGGGGTTCCCTCTGATCCCGCAGCAGTCTAGCCGTCCTTTTAGGGGAAAAGGTAGGAACACACATAGAGCCCCTAACACGAATACTAATCCTAATACAAATAGGAAGGAATGGAGGCCCACCAAGAAATCCAAGGGGTTCCTCTTTAAGGGTTCTGACAATGCCAAAAAACCTGCTCAATGACGCCAGGTCCCTGTGGGAGGTCGCCTTTCTCTTTTTTGGTCACAGTGGTGTGGTATTTCCAATAGCTCCTTTGTATTGGATACAATAAAGCACGGTTTAAAAATTTCTTTTGTGTCCTCCCCAGGGGAAAGATTCGTCATTACGGATTTATCATCCGATCCCATAAAGCAGACAGCACTTTCTACGGAAGTACAGTCCTTACTCAGGAAGAAGGTTTTGGTTCCCGTTCCGGAGACAGAGTGTGGTAAGGGTTTTTACTCTACTCTGTTTTTGGTAAGGAAACCCAATGGTTCTTTTAGAACCATTATCAATCTTAAACCTCTTAACAGGGTTTTAGCCTACGAAAAGTTTAGGATGGAGTCAGTTTCTTCAGCCATTTTGAATCTTTCACAGGATTGTTTTATGGCCACCTTAGATTTAAGGGATGCATACTATCACGTCCCCATCCACCAGGACCATCAAAGATTCCTGAGGGTAGCAGTCAAACTTAACGATTCAGTTTGTCATTTCCAGTACCAGGCCTTACCTTTTGGCATTTCACAGGCACCTAGAGTTTTCACTAAAGTGATGTCAGAGGTTATGGCACATATCAGAGAAAAGGATATAATTATCATTCCTTATTTGGATGATTTTTTACTGGTCGGCGACTCAGTAATCTCTCTTCAGAGCCAGATCAAAATAGTAGAAGACATCCTGTCTAGATTAGGTTGGGAGATTAACGAGGAAAAATCCAATAAGATCCCCTCTCAATATTGTCAGTTCCTGGGAATATGTCTGGATTCGAGAGCTAAGAGATCTTTCTTACCAGATAGCAAGATTTCAAATGTTCTTTCCAGAACACAGGAGCTTTTTGATAATCCCATTACTACATTTAGGAAGGCTATGTCGGTGTTGGGTCTATTTACTTCCTGCATTCCAGCGGTTCCCTGGGCACAGTACCACTCTAGGGTGTTACAATCACAGATTCTTGGTGAATGGGACGGTGCCTCTGAGTCTCTTGATGCTTGTTTCACTCTATCTCCACAGACTCTCAGATCTCTCTCTTGGTGGAAGGAAAGGGAGCATCTATCCAAGGGACTTCCTTGGATTCTGGACAACATTTTGACCATCACCACAGATGCCAGTCCCAGGGGGTGGGGAGCCCATACAGACACACAAGTATTCCAGGGCCTGTGGTCCCCAGAGGAGGCCAGGGACCCACAAAACGTGAGAGAATTGAGAGCAATATTCTTCTCCTTGTCCCAGGCTCTTCCGTTAATAAAAGACAGAAACGTGAGAATACTAACAGACAACAGATCGGCAGTGGCGTACATCAACCACCAAGGAGGCACAAGATCAGTACAACTTATGAGAGTTGCCCACTTCATGTTCAGGCTAGTACAGTCACATTGTCTGTCCCTCTCGGCACTTCACCTGAAGGGGGTAGACAATGTGAAGGCAGATTTTCTAAGCAGACACTCCCTAAACCAGGGGGATTGGGAGCTTTGCCAGGAGGTATTTCTACAGATATGCAGAATGTGGGGATCACCGGAGATAGACCTCTTCGCATCGCGGAAGAACAGAAAGACCCAGGAGTTCTTTTCCCTATGTCCTGCAGACAAGCCCAGGGCTCTAGATGCACTAGCCCAGCCTTGGGACAAAGGCCTACTGTACGCATTCCCACCCATCAGACTAATCCCAAGAGTAGTCAGAAAGATCAGGCAGGACAGGGCCCACATAATTCTAATAGCGCCCTTTTGGCCAAGAAGGGTGTGGTTTACTTGGCTCAGGAAGATGTCTCTGACAGACCCATGGATTCTTCCGGACAGGGCAGATCTCCTCGCCCAGGGCCCAGTATTTCACCCTCAGGTTCAGAACCTTCACCTGACGGCATGGCTGTTGAGAGGCAATTGTTGATAGACAGAGGCCTTTCATCCGAAGTAATCACCACGTTGCTAGCCAGTAGAAAGAAAGTTACCTCTACTATATATCTACGTACATGGATAGCATTTTGTAAATTTGTAAATAAACCTGTTAATGTCCTAGCTCCTCCTGACATTCCTTTAATCTTACAGTTCTTACAAGAGGGTCTAAACAAGCACCTCAGGCCTAGCACCATCAAGGTACAGATCTCCGCCCTCAGCGCACTCTATGACTATAAACTAGCTGAACATCAGTGGATTAAAAGATTTGTAAAGGCAACCTCCAGATTATGTCCCACGATCAGGTCCAGGGTTCCGCCTTGGGATCTGAACCTTGTCTTGAACGGACTTACTGCTAATCCCTTTGAACCTTTAGCAGACTGCAGTATTAAATTCCTGTCTTATAAACTGGCTTTTCTATTGGCAATAACGTCAGCCCGTAGAGTAAGTGAAATTAGAGCCTTCTCTATACAGACTCCTTACATGACCATTAGAGAAGACCGAGTCGTATTATCTCCTGACCCAGCCTTTCTTCCAAAAGTGGTTACGGACTTCCACAGATCTCAGGAGGTGATACTACCATCATTTTACAACACACCAACTAACGATCAAGAATTAAGTTTGCATAGTCTGGATGTTAGAAGAGTTATCTTACATTATCTAAAGGTCACAGAAAGTTGGAGATTATGTAACAGCTTGCTTATATCCTTTCAGGGTAAGACCAAGGGCAAGTCAGCTTCCACACAAACAATAGCCAGATGGGTTAAACAGGCAGTTGGAGAATGCTATAGAGTCAAGAACATGACACCACCAGTTGGATTCGGGGCACATTCCACTAGAGCTGTGGCAACTTCGTGGGCTGAGAGGGCAGCGGTTTCCATTGATCAGATCTGCAGGGCAGCCACATGGAGTACTCCACATACATTTTTTAGACACTACAGGTTACAACTATCTTCCACCGAAGACTTAACATTTGGACGTAGTGTTTTGCAGGCAGTGGTCCCTCCCTAGGCGGTTATATTCCTATTCTACTCTCCAGGGGTGCCGTCATAGGGCGAAAAGAGAAAATTCAAAATTACTAACCTGGTAATTTCTTTTCTTTGAGCCCATGACGGCACCCCGCCTAAATCCCACCCAAAAAAAAAAAAAAAAAAAAAAAAAAAAAAAAAAAAAAAAGGAAAGAAAAAGGGATAATAATAATAGTAGTGATAATTTTATTACATAGATATAGAAAAAGTAAACTTCTTTATAAACACAAAAAAAAAAAAAAAAAAAAAAAGGAGATTTTTTGTATATATTTTTCTTTTTGTGTGTGTCTTGTGAGCTTCGCTCCTAGGTCCTTGGTAAAGACTGGCGATGGAGGGGAGTTTACTTCTTTATATGATCCAGGGATTTCCTGTATCCTGTTTCCTGTCCTATGGGAGTAGGAGGTGGTCCTCTCCAGGGGTGCCGTCATGGGCTCAAAGAAAAGAAATTACCAGGTTAGTAATTTTGAATTTTCCGGCGTATAAGGCGACTGGGCGTATAAGACAACCCCTGACTTTCAATCAGATTGTCAGGAATTCGCCTTATACGCCGGAAAATGTTAACCCCTGCCGGGGTTAACTGCAGCTAAATGATGAAGTTAACAAACAGTTAACTCACCTGGGCCCGTTCCCGGCCTCCGCACGTCTTCTTCTCGGGTCCCGTTCCCCGGCACAGGCAGTGTGATGTACACTGGCTGCGCCAGGGATGCCCGAAGCTATCCCAAGGAGCCGAGCGTCTAATCGGAGATGCTCGGCTGCTCGGGAGAGCTTTGGAAGAATGACAGAGGCTTCGGGTACTTACGGAGCCTCCCGAAGCCTCTGTCATTCTTCGGAAGCTCTCCCGAGCAGCTAAGTGTCTCCGATTAAATGCTCGGCTCCTCGGGAGGGCTTCGGGCATGTGTACGTCACACTGCCAGCGCCGGGGAACGGGACTGGACGCGCGGAGGCCGGGAACGGGCCAGGTGAGTTAACTGTTTGTTTTTTAAATGGTCGCCCCATACGGTGGGGATATGGCCATTTTTGAGCCCCCCCCCCCCCACCGTATGAGGCGACCATACCCGGCCTATAAGACGACCCCCAAATTCTGACAAGATGATTCGAGGTTAAAAAGTTGTCTTATACGCCGGAAAATACTGTATTTTCTTGCAAAAACAGCACCACAGACATAGGGACATAGGGCATCATCCAACAGATGCCCTGAGTCAAATGCAGCTCCAGTTTGAGATAATGTACCCGAACAGTTCGGCAAGTCCACTCAACACTAGTCATCTCCAAACAACAGGTTCTTATGGTCCATGTGGCTGCTGTAAAGGTTATTTTTAAAAGATGTTAACACAACAACTTCCGAGGCAAAATCCCTGCCTCCATAATAATGTACAGAAAATAAAAAGAAGAAATCTACAAACAGAAAATGAAAACTGTACATATTAGTAAAATTACATATTACTTTTACATATTAGTACAAAAGAAAGTTACTCAATAACATTATAGAACACCAACTTTATAAAGGTACATGAGGCCTCCCTGCCCTATCGGAATCGGAAGGTTAGGATCATCGAACCTGCTGCTGGATCCCCTTTAATTAGCAAAGAAAATATAGGCAATACAATCCCTTTGCAGTAAGTGTTAGGTAATTCAGGATGTGGCAGGTTTTTTAGTTGTCTCTAGGGAACTATCTACTTCTATGTAGACATTTGGCCAGATTTCAACTTTAACTTTGCTTAATTGGAAAACCAAAGCATGCTTAAAAAATCTCCTGTCATTCTGTGCAGAAAATATAGCTTCATATTGTTGTTTAATGAGTTGGAAGCCAACATGAAAGCATTTTACACAGCCACGATCTCCATGCAAAACAACAATTATTATTTTTGCCACTTGTAGACATATTAGATGATGCACATGTATTTTACTAAGCAGAATGTATGTGATTTTTTTTCGTACATATATAAGTTAAGTGGTTAAGTAATAACAGGTGTTATATTGGTGTTCTCCTGTACACGGCTGGAGGTAATGTAAAAAAAAAATATATAGCATACTTACCACCCCAATTTACTGCAGCCTGTGATCTGATAAAATATACTTACCTCCCCCAATCTACTGCAGCTTGTAATCTGATAAAATGGCATACCTACCTCCCCCAGTCTACTGCAGTTTATTATCTGATAAAGCAGCATACTTGCCTCCCCCAGTCTACTGCAGTTTGTGATCTGATAAAATAGCATACTTACCTCCCCAGCCTACTGCAGCTTGTGATCTGATAAAATAGCACACTTACCTCATCCAATATACTGCAGCTTGTGATCTCATAAAATAGTATACTTACCTCCCCCAGTCTACTGCAGCTTGTGATCTGATACCATCTGGTCTTTGGTCATCTTTGCTACTTCCTGTCTCTAATAGGAGCTGTCTGAGCAGGAACTACCTCTGGCCACAGCAGTGTTACTTTTTGGTCAGTGATTAGATGAGCAAGCAGTTCATGTTGAGACTGCTCTTCTCTGATGCAGGAAGCAGTTAACATCAGACCAGGTGATGTGGTGGATCATGGAGAGGTAAGTATGGCTTATTTGTTATTTTTACACAACCTCTAGCCATGTATAACTAACACATTTTATTTCTTCTGACAACCCATTTTAACTTTAACATTTTATGGTTGTGTTCACATAACATGTAGAGTACATGTGTTTTTTTGCAGCTAAGTGGACGGTCCAGCTAAATTGTTTTCACTAGGCCCGAGAAGTATGGTTATGCCTCTGCATTGCATCTAGAGGACAGTGCTAATGTTATAAACAGAATATAAAAAATATTGGATTATGACTTGAATAGATAACATCTGCGAGTTTGTGTGGTGCGTGAACTTTGCTCTGCCCGTGTTAGGATATTGACTTCTGATTAGATGACTTCTGCGTAGCCCCAAGTAAAGGTGAAGCCGCTGAATCCAACATGCTCATTCATCAACTCGCTTATTGCTCTACGCTCAATAAAACTGAACTCTATGCTTGTTTTACCTATAAAGAGAAAAATGATATCACTGTAAGAAAATAAAACTTCTTAAGCAAATCTTCATTCATCTTCAAGGGCTTAGTGTTATCTTCCTGAAGCATATGTGAACTGAACCACATGAAAAGAATTTTCTAAGTCTCATCTGCCCGGGCTTTGGTAATGGGATGATTAACAGCCGAGCTCGGTGTGATTGAATGCTCGTCTTTTCCTTCATAAACAGGGCTCTTTGTCTCCACGTCAGATGACATAATTCATATTCACATCACTGCCGAGTCAGCCATTCTCGGAGAACCATACATTAATCTTTAATGGACCATAGACTCTGTGATTCACTTTCCCTGGTATTGTTATAGTCACTGAGTCGCTGAGATTGGGATCAAATGATTGAGGGTTTTAAAAGGGTTTCCCCTTCAAAATAAACATTCATTTACAGCTTGATGGCACAGAAAAAAAGCTGTAGTGATTTCATAACAAAGCTTCTGTGTGTGGATATTGCTGTTACAGACTTGATGTGGCGCCCCCTGGTGCTGTTTTGATTCCCTCTCACAACATATAACTATTACGTTCAGTATTGGTGTCCATCCATGCTCAATAGCTTAGCTGTTACCTGATCCTCTTTTCCATAATCAGAGTGACATTGTGCAGCCCTCTTTATAATGTGTGAACATGTCTGATTTCTTCATCATTCACAGTTCTTACACCGTAAATACAACAGTAATAGGTATAAGATGTATACTTACCCATCCCTGTGCCCCAGCAGTGCTCCATTTCAGCTCCCTGACCCTGCCAGCCTTCTGGATCTCCCACTCCTGCAACCATGACCCGGCTCGGAGATATCTATTTAGCCAGTCAGTGAATGGGGTGGGACACTGCTGCCACCACTGACTGGTTGAACATACCCTTCCCGTTAAGTCCTGATGACACCAGAACCTGGGAGAAACTAAAGTTCGACTGTGGTCAGCCAGTCTGTGACGTGGCATGGAGACAGGTAAGTATTGATTCTTTATTATGTTCCCACACCCCCCTCCCGCACTGTATTTATCATTTTGGCCGGACTTCTCCTTTAATGTAGCATTTATTAGACTTGAATATGGCTGTGTTTTTTTTATACTTATTTTATTGTCGGATTTTGCTTTAATATTAGAACATTAGCCTCAGACAGCTAATGGCCCATGCTCTGTATGCTGGCGAAGCATTTAGTTGTCCATTGTCCTATGACTGAACTTGGAGGTGCATTACATGGACGAAGCACATACTATTTGCTGGATTACTTGTATGTGTGTGGGGGTGGGGCGGGGGGTTGAGTTCACACAATAGCGATGCACAGCTGTGACAGCTGATGATTGTAGTATAAAACAACAATGTGTTAACTCACCGACCACGTTCCTAGGGGTCCTCGGGCCTTCCCTGGTCTCTGCAGCTCTGCTTTCTGCTCCCTTCTGTTCCGGTCTCTGTACTGACAGGCCCCAGCCGCTCAGCCAATCACTGGCCAAGACAGGCAGCGGCCAGTAGTTGGTTGAGACCGGAACAGAAGGCAGAGCTGCAGAGACCTGGGGAAGGCCCGAGGACACCGGGGAACGTGGTAAGGTAAGTAAATACTTTATTATTTTACATTAAGGCAGGTGTAAAATCTGAGACAAAAAATGGTTTCGTAGTCAGCTCACCTTTCTCTTGTTTTCCTTGTGCTCGAGGATTGGAGCCTTTTTTTTGGTAAGGAGGGTGCATGGATGACCAGGACGCCGGCTCAGCGTTGTTGTGCCAAATGCAGAGGGAGACAAAAAACTTCTTCCAGCACTCCAAAAAGTAATGTTAAAAAGCAATCCTTTAATTCATCATTATTAAAAATCACTAGTTGCACATTTTACCGAATACACCATGATTAAGCACTAAAAGTGTGAAACGCGTTGGTACGGTCTCCCATTGGGAGTAAAACTTTTTTAATAATGATGAATTAAAGGATTGCTTTTTAACATTACTTTTTGGAGTGCTGGAACAGGTGTAAAATCACTAACGATGTCCGTGCTGCCCGTGTAATTGCTTAGCAATCTAGCAGATCCGTGCTCGTTTACAGTTTATCATCTAGCCGAGTTATAGGACCCTTACTCTTGTCCTGGGTTCTCTTTCTTGAGAGGGGGACACTGCAACTAGCTGGCTTCCTGTGAATTCCTAAAAAGCAATTACTTACTGGTCCTGCAATGTCAACTGCAGGGTCCAGGCCTCAGAAAAAGTGTAGCCGGGGTATTCCCTTGGTATATAGTTGTGGCCTGAGGCCCTAAAGGCCCTAGAGTAGCTATAGAGCCCATGTCTGACTTCTACCGGTAGTGTGTCTTTCTCTCTGTCTTTTAGACTATACCATCAATTGTGCTTGGATTTTTTCCCCCACTATGATTTTAAACCCCCTGCCCATGTATTATGCTGTATATTGCTGCAGACATTAGCTGCGATCTTGCAGCTTTCTATTTCACGCCATGTGTAGTCAGAGGCGATATCTATGCTAATCCCTCTATCAGACTATACCTATACATAAAAACCCGTAAACTATATGTGTTTGCATAAAACTGCTTTACTATGCTTGTCCTTGTTTTGGCGGAATTAAGGGCTGCGTTGTTCTAAGATTCATCTGATTTAGGGAAACAATCCATTTAGCAGGTAATGCTGCTCAGGAAAAGACAATGTTGATTTATCGGTATTGTGTTTGGCAATCTAAATATTGGGCTCGATCCAAAAAAAGCAGAATCAGGAGAGGTGAATGCAATTTATTCTTTTGAATTGGCTTTTCTATGTGAAGCATTAATGTGCAATTCCAGTGCTTCTGCCAGTGGAGAACAGCCGGGGCAATGCGGGTCCATTTGTTTCGAGAACAGAATGTATTCTCTAGAAATAGATGTTTTTTTTGTTTTTTTTTTACCGGAACCCTCTTTACAGAAGAAATAAAGGTATTTTAGACGGAATCCGTTGGGGGTGGCGTGTGTGTGTGCGCGCAGATGTTGATGATGATATTGTAGCGATTGACATCTGGTAATCTCTAAACCTTAGGCCTCATTCACATGTCCAGTGTTTTTCAAGGAGCAAGATTTTGTCCGCTGCGTGAAAAACACTGGACATCCGTTTAGATGCGCAGGGTTAGGGGTTGGGAGGCGCTAGTGTTGTCCGTGGGCTGAGTGGGGGGCTGACAGGAGAGGGGAGAGACTGGAGCGGAGACAGGAGTGGTGGCGGGAGCGGGGGAGATGGGCGTGGGGCATATCGGAGTGTTGAGAGACAGGAGCGGGGGAGATGGGCGTGGGGCATATCGGAGTGTTGAGAGACAGGAGTGGGGGAGATGGGCGTGGGGGATATCTGAGTGTTGAGAGATAGGAGCGGGGGAGATGGGAGCAGGTGAGGGGAGTGGGGGAGATGGGAGCGGGTGACAGGGGCAGGGAGAGGCATCAGTGCCGCAATCCACACTATGACCTGTCCTATTTTTTTGCGGCAAGGATCACGGCAAGAATGATGGAACAGATGGTATGAATGCACATAGGATTTAATGGGCTCTTAAATTTCCTTGGTCATGTATCTACGACCACAGACATTTTTACGGGACGTGAGAATAAGGCCTTTTATTGTCTTGGTTTACTACATAAGGGTACGTTGACACTAAGGAAAACAGGCGGAAATTCTGAGCGAAACCCTCACCACCGACTCCGCTCGGAATTCCACCTGCCTTGTGTCGCCATGTGATGTATAGCACATCGCCGCTCTCCGCTCAAAGAATTGCCATGTCAATTCTTTGAGTGGGGGGCCGTGCAGGCGCGCTATACATCACATTGAGACAGTGAGGAAGGCGGAATTCCGAATGAATTCCGTGGCGAGGGTTTCGCTCTGAATTTCCGCCTGTTTTCCTAAGTGTGAATGCAAAGTCATCTTAATGAATAGTAATTTCTCTTTTTTCAGTATTCTCAGAGAGATGTCAAAGGACTGCGGCATCCCTATATAATTGTGCCTTTTATTGGTCACCCAGTGTGCAGCGTTTCATCTTTTAAAAAAGGTTGATTATTCATCTGTAGCATTGAACATGGGTGACTAATAGAGGAACACTTTTTTTATTTGGATGCTGCAGTTCATTTCTTTCCTAAATAGATTGTTTCTAGTTACATTACGATAAAGCTTACCTGTCACTATAACATCTCATCAGACGTGTCAAAAGTTATTGATCACAGTGGGTCTTACTGCTGAAACCTGCAGTGATCAGGAGATATATCTGGGGAGAGGACGTGGCAGCGTGATCCATTCCCCGTCTGCTCTCTATTTCCATCAATCAAGGACAGTGCTCACTTGCTTCTCATTCCCCAGCCTGCTGCCACCGTTATTACATGTGCCGAAGGCGCGCGGGTAATAACTGTGGTGGGGGTGGGGGTGCAATCATTAGATCGTCCGGGCAGCCCATTGAATATTGGCTACTCCTATTACACAGAGTGACAACAGCAGATTGTTGCTATTGTGGTCTTTTGTTTTTCAACATGTTGAAATACAACGATCAGCCAACATTGTGCATGTCGGCTAATCTCTGCTTCTTATTACACAAAGCGATTATTGGCTGTAATGGCTGATAATCGGCCAAATAAGGCTGATATTAGTGATGGTCCGAACCCGCCGAGGTTCGGGTTCGGCTGAACCCGAACGCTCGGCATTGGATTCCCGCTGTCTGCCCGCTCTGTGCAGCGGGCGGATCCAGCGGGAGGACCGTCTGGAAAACTGGGATACAGCCTATGGCTATGGCTGTATCCCAGTTTTCCAGGCGTTCCTCCCACTGGATCCGCCCGCTGCACGGAGCGGGCAGGCAGCATTAATCAATGCGGAGGGTTCGTACAAACCCCGTCCGAACCAGGTTCGGACCATCCCTAGCTGATATCTCTTTGTGTATTAGCCTTAAAGCCCCTATTCCACGGGCCGACTGTGAGGAGCAAACGAGCGCTCGTTTGCTCCTCGTTCCGCGCTCACTGCCACCGCTATTACACGCGGCAGCAGCAAGCTGGTGAGTGCGGGAGGGGCCCCGGGGAGGGGGGGGGGGGGAAGCTGCCTGGTCTGATCGCTAGATCGTCCGGGCAGCCCATAGACGATAGTGGCGGTCTGCTGCCACTGCTCCTATGCCACGGAGCGATGGCAGCAGATCGCTGCTACCACAGTCGTTTGTTTTTCAACATGGTTGAAAGACAAACAACAGCAACGATCAGCCAACATGAACTATGTCGGCTGATCGTTGCCTTCTATCCCACGGGACGATTATCGACCGTAATGGCCGATAATCGTTCCGTGGAATAGGGCCTTAAATCTATTGAAATCTGAAAAAAAAAATTCATATTTGGAAGAATTTCAATGTAAATTTGGATGGAAACCGTTTTGTTCCAAACTGATCTCTTCCTCTCTAGTAATAAACTCAGCAGAGCGGTATGGAAGAATCACATGACAAGAGAAATATTTTAGGCCAGTTTCTCACATTTGTGACAAGTCAGCTGTCTAATGTGTATGGAAGCCGTCTGACTCTCACTTGACAGACAACGTCAGGGGAGAGGATTTTTAAATGCCAAGCCCTTTGGTTTTGTGATGCCAGGTTCAAACAATGTAAAAATGATGTCCGTCTTTCAAAATAACGGCCACCATTGCACAAATAACGTTTATTATTTTTGAAATAACGGACTACTTGCACAATGATGGTCCCAACCCCCACTCCCCCATGTACTGTGCCTCTGCACAGCGAGCAGACATTGCCATCACTGCTGACTGTGCACAGCTATCTAACAGCGTCAGCAGTTTGTAACATGAATTGCAGCTGACAGTTTCACCTTTAATTTTTTTTATAATGCTAGAATACCCCTTTTAGTAGAATAAAACTGTTAAAGGGGTACTCCGGGCGGGGGTTATTTTTTGGGTATGGACCGGGAAGGGTGGAAATAGAGGCCTCCGGTCACTTACCTCCCCGGTTCTCCCGTCCGGCTGCTGCTTCCTGGTCTGAGCTGCGGCTTGAGACATGACATCTCAAGGCAGCTCAGCCATTCAGCGGCTAAGGCGATACTCCACTGAATGACTGAGCTGCCTTGAGATGTCCCGTCACAAGCCACAGCTCAGACCAGGAAGCAGCAGCCAGACGGGAGAACGGGGCGGCGCGATCCGGGACCCGGCGCTGGAACCGGGGAGGTAAGTGACTGGCGGCCTCTGTTTCCACCCCTACCCCGGCCATTCCCTAAAAATAACCCCCTCCTGGAGTACCCCTTTAATGCCCCTCTTAAAAGGGGCTGTCCCATCCTACCCTTTTCAGCTTGGCTCTGTCTATTCCCGCTCTCACTTCCTGCTCGGCTGGGGGGGGGGGGGGGGGGTAAGGGGGCGAGGCAGGAAAGTAAACGTCAACATGACTGTGAGAAAAGAGTGCCAAACTTCAAGAGAAAGCAAGTTTGCAAATGCAAGCCTGTGCAAAATTGCTTTCTTTTGCTCAAAAGTTTAGGTGATGGGAATACCCCTTTAAACATAACCACGATAGTTAGGGATACTTCCATTTCCTTAGACCACCAGGGTAGCCTTATTAGTATATGTTTTTTTCTAAATCAAGCATGGATACTATAGTCGTCTTTATAGTCCAAAACATACAGAAATGAAACTAAAATTCAGTCCATGAAACATTCCCTTAAAGTGTTTCTCCAGGAGCTAGTAGTGACAGAGCACTTTCACGTAACTGACCCTGGGGGATATGTGAGTGGGCAGCTTGTGACTCACATATGGTAAATATAGTATCTACATTTGATATTCATGTGTATTCAGAACCTATAAAGGTAATTCGTGGAAAATCCATGTAAATATTAACCATTGTGAAATCTCTCTTCTGTCCTTAGATTATCATGGTGGTTTCCTTAATGATCGTTGCAGACTCCTAAACCACACAGTAGCAGTCGTACCTTTTTAACATGGTTGTGGTCACGGAGTCTGTAGAAACTGTTTCCGAACAGGCGCCTGAAATATGTAGAACGGATCCTGCACGGCCAAGAAAGCAATGTAATTTATTGCTTATGAAAAACATAACATTTTAATTATTAGCCAGTGTTTCCTGGCTCTTCCGTATTATGTCTAGAAACTTTTTGGGCAGAGAGTAATTGTTGTTCTGCATATATAAAGAGGGTCTCTGTCACTGAACGTATACGAGTGACAACCCAGTAGTGTGGATTCTGGAGTTTATTTTAGTGTATGTTAAAAGCCTCATAACTATCAGGAAAGCAGGAAATTGCCTCTATAACGGTATTCACGATGTTGTGGAATTCTAAAAATAAGTCTTATCACATTTCTGGGCAGATATAATAAGACCTGGTAGTCAGCTGAGAACAAAGCTGCAGAAATAATCATTGTTCCATTTTAGGTTTAAAACTATGTCCTTATTATTTTATAAGGCTCCTTAGGCCGTACATGCAGTCATGCTGGAGGAAAAAAAAAATCGACATGTTGTATATTTATTAATGTTTCTGAAGACTCGGTCATGTTGGAGACCAAAAACAGAGTGGTGAAGCTGGCAGACAATGGTGTGCGGGTGTTAGGGTAATGGCAGAAACCAGTTGGGCATACCATGGCATTTTGCAGTATGTTAAGCACCAAAAATTAATTGAAATATATATTAAAGACCTAGGGAGCCAGATTAATCATCCAAGGAGTCTGCCTTATTTTTACATTAGTCAAGCTATTAAGACTTTCATAGATGCCATTAGAAAGGAACCCAGGAGTATCAAACAGATTTCCAGTAGCATTGGCTTCGCAGTTTTTGGGATATGTCTAGTCATGCACCACCTCATGTATTCTGTTCTTTATTCTTACAATGATTAGTTTTTAAATGGGAAACCTGCTAATGTGTCCCTATAGTGCATGGGGTGCTGAGGATGAAGGTGAATTCATCTTCCTCCTCGGCAAAGTTGCTGTTAATATGCTAATGAGGGGGTGCACCGCCCCTTCTATTGAATATTCATCAGGCTGGGGCGGAGTGGTGCACTGAGGGTGGTAGTCCTGCCCCCAGTGCACCAAATGGCCTAATTAGCATATGGAATAAACTACAAACTGCACTGAAACTGCGCTGAGGAAGAAGGTAAGAAACTTACCTTCATCCTCAGCTTCCCATGTCCTATAGGGAGATATCAGCAAGTTCGAACCTGGTGATAGTTTCCCTTTAGGCCAGTTTCATATGTACTGTTTCGCAGCGAATTTCACGCGAGTTCCGCAGCAAAACCCCTCCGATAACCTGTACCAATAGCGACGGCCTACATAACTCAGCATCTGCCGGGCTAACAAGCCAATACATTGCAGAAAAAGAAGGAAGATGATCCAGCAACCAAATCATCCTGCTTCTTTTTCTGCATACAAGATCCCCAACCTTTCTTCAGGTGGCTATCCTTTGCAACACCTGAATGGAATAGCATGCATGATTATGGTGATAGCGGCACATCACTTTATGTGAAGCGAATACATTACCTGTCCACTCTGCTGGATGCCTCTCCGACTCCCGGGTCACTGCTGTCCTGCTCAGCCAATCAGTGGCTACAGCGGGACAGCGCACTGATTGGCTGAGCAGGGAGCCAGAGAAGCAAGCGGTAGTGCAGGCAGGTAACGTATTAGCCCAGCAGCGGTGGGTTAAGTGTGCCTATGGAACCCACTCACAGCACAATAAATACGGAGATAGTGGGGGCGTTAAGAGGTCAGGCCCCCCGCAATCTCCTATTTTTTCCCGATCCTGTGGATAGGGTAAAGATTGATTTTCTTGGAATACCCCTTTAAGGATACTTTTTCCGAACCTCCTTTTGTAGTCGCACTTCTATAGTTGTGGTAGCCCCACAAGCGCTGCCATCAGATTCCATACTCTCCTTTAGGGTCATTGCCTGTAATAAAACTATCCAGAGTCACATTAGATAATTGGTGGCTAATAAGATAATAACCTCTCATTTTGCTTTTTGCCGAGCCTCCCGTCTTTGTTTGCCTAAGTTACTGCTCAGATTGTACATGGCATTTATTAGAATCAGCTAATAGCTTCATAATTCATACTGCCTTCCCACACGTTCAGAAGAAAAACAAGCTAATGGTTTTCAGAAAATGCATGTCTATACGTCACAATGATGACTTTTTCAGCTGTACGAGCTGAATACTATGCTGTGGATGCCCTTTTGTTTGCCCATGGTATATTAATGTGATCGCTGCATAGAAAAAATGTGATGATTTTCAGGGGAAGCTTCTACATGTTTAACCTTTCGGTGGCAGAAAAAAATGGAAGGCATTGAGATCATAATTATAGTAATTAATCTTTGTATTTATTTGTACATATTCCAATAATCTTTATATCCAGTATGAAGGGGTTCCATGTAATGTGTCATGTAGTTAATGGAAAGTAATGGACTGTTCCAGCACATGCAGTCTTATGCTCATGGTAGAGCAGCATCTCTGACACCAGAAGCCAATGTGCTGCTGTGCAGTGTTTGGTGTCCCAAAGTTCAGTGCTATTGGATTCACATAGGATCCAACACGAGAAAAAAAATCATGTGTTTACCTCTGTATGACAATGGATACAAAATTAGTATAGGGATCAACAGAATTCTTTGGGTGCCTTAGTATGGGTTGTAATTAGAGATGAGCGAGTACTAAAATGCTTGATACTCGAGACAAATATTTCCCGATGCTCGGGTGCTCGTTTCGAGTAACAAACCCCATTGAAGTCAATGGGAAACTCGAGCGTTTTTGCAGGGGACCAAAGCTCTGCACAGGGAGGGTTGCCTGAAAACCTCAGAAAATTATGGTAACAGCACGTGCAACAGCAGGGGCAGCATGCATGGATGCCTCTGGGACACAGTGAGGATAGTTATAGCTGAACTACAGATCCCAGCCAGTCAAGAGAATGTCAGCAACAAGACAAATTGACTACTGACAGCTGCACTACAAGTCCAAGCAGCAGCCAAGAGTAGCAACAAAAAAAATGTTTTTTAAACATTTTAGGCCCTTAGAAGCACTTTGGGTTCTTTGTGTTGGATTCCTGCCTAACCGCACACTAATTCCCTGCCTAACACTCTCCCTAACAGAGAGCAGCTCTCTCCCTAATCTCTTCCAGCCTGCGTCTGACGAGCGCACCACAGGACCTGATTCTTATATGCCCAGGTCATCTGATCTGGCCAGCCAATCGCTGCTATCGACATGTAGGGTTTCCATGTGATGCTACAAGCTCCCAAAGACTCTCCTGCATGATGATTGGCTGAGAAAAAGCCACCAAACATGCAGGAAGAGGAAGATGCTATTGTCTCAAGTATCGCGAGATGCTCGTCCGAGTAACGAGCACCATCGAGTACCCTAATACTCGAACAAGTACCAAGCTCGCTCATCTCTAGTTGTAATTATAGAAGCTTTCACTAACCCATAATATGACCATGTGCATGCGTTCTAATGGTCAATAATAATAGTAATGAATAAGGATTGTGTTAATAAAACTCGAAGAATGCACCTGTGTAAAAGTATCATCGATCAGCCGAGGAACAGGAAACGTCTGATCCTCGGCTGATCACATCTTTTCTGCAACTCCAAAATATATCTCTATCGGCTCAGGGCTGCATGTGTCTTTGTGTAATGTGGGGATGTGCGACTGATAGCAATATATTTAAATGGCCGCATGAACTATACAGGGATCGTTTGTGTGGCCCGGCTGCTTGCCGCAAGACCTAGAAGTATAAAGACAAGGAGGCAGAACTGTGAGCTTCTCCATTATAAACTATGACAGGGTCTGTGCAGAACAATCCATCTAATTCCATTATACCGGACATTCTGGTGTCTGCATGAGGGACACATGTTTATCTGCATCGATTTATACAGAATGCGTCGCTGAAGCCTGGTTCACACTGTTGCTGTTTACACATGGAATTCCTTAATAGTTTTGAGTGGAGTTCCCCTTTAAGTACTCGTATGCGATTCACCTTCTAGTAAGGATGGATAAAATCGGATGGATTTAAAGGGTCGCACAAGACCACTGATGTGTTTGGCCACAGCATCCCATGCCCAAGAATTGTGACGTCTCTGTGACACTTGCGCCGGGGAGTGCAACACAGCAAACACAATTGTGATTGGTTGCTGAGGGCAGTTTACACTAGTTTCTATGTTACACTCTTTGATGAATCTGCTTGTGACTGTGAAAATAGCTAACTTTTAGTGGAATACGGATTAGATTGATTTTGCATAAAGCGAGTTAAAGGGAGACTTTGGAGAAAAAAACAACATCAGCTGGTGTCAGAAAGCTATAGAGATTAGTAATTTACTTCTATTAAAAGAAAAAAAATAATTTCTGCACTTATCAGCTGCTGTATGTCCTGCAGGAAGTGGTGTTTTTTTTTTTAAAGTCTGACACAGTGCTCTCTGCTGCCACCTCTGTCCATGACAGGGACTGTGCAGTGCAGGGGAGATTTTCTATGGGAATTTGCTACTGCTCTGGACATTGATGGCAGCAGAGAGCATTGTGTCAGACTAGAAAGAACACACCACTTCCTGCAGGACATACAGCAGCTGATAAGTACTGGATGATTTTTTTTATTTTTTTTAATAAAGGTAAATTGCAAGTTTCTATAACTTTCTAAAACCAGTTGATATAAAAATGTTTCTCCCCCCCCCCCCCCCCCCCCCCACCACCACCACTGTACCCCTTTAAATGCATTGGGCTTGCTTCATAAAGAAGTGAAAGAGTGGTCGATTTCCATTGTCCGTTCTTTACTCATCCTCATAGCTCTGGGTGTTTTTGATTAAATTCTACTAGTCGACCACAACAGTATTGTAGAGAAAGTTCTAGCATTCATTATGATACAGCAAGCTACTGGGCTGCGCTAATGTTTTTTATTTCGGTAATGTAGTTCAGGGAGCAGTCATTCAGAAGGAAAATACTTTAACGCTCCCGTGCACAATAGTTCAGAGGATGTGAACTGGCGGTGCTGCAGAAAATCTTTTATAAAGAGGTTCATAGAATGTTATTTCATGTATTTTTTACATTCACCTATAAAGTACTAGGTCATTTAAGGGGGTTATTTCCCCAGCTCTAGCGCTCTTGGCTATCTGTCTGTGCCCTGGAATAGCAGCCATGCCATACATCCCAGCACAGAGGAATAAAATGCTAAATCATTGATCACAAAGTCATGCTGCATCCAAAGGATATTCCCTCTTCTATAAGATGGGAGTACCCCTTTAAGGGAACAATTAAAAAGGGGCAAGTTGAGATACCCCTTATAGGCACCTCATGTATGCTTTAAGAACAGCTATAAGACTTAAAGCGACTCTGTACCCACAATCTGACCCCCCAAACCCCTTGGACCTTCAGATTTTGCTGTTGCTCTGGACAGTTCCTGTCTAGGACAGAGATGTCAGAAGAGAGCGCTGTGTCAGACTAAAGAGAAAACACCACTTCCTGCAGGACATACAGCAGCTGAAAAATATGGAAAGACTTGAGATTTTTAAATAGAAGTAAATTACAAATCTATATAACTTTCTGGAACCAGTCGATTTAAAAGAAAAAGATTTTCGCTGGATAACCCCTTTAAAGTAAATGCACCATTAGGAGTTTTGAATTTTTTTTTCACTACCTTGTCAGCGGCACAAAGATTTCATATAAAAGGGGTAGTGCGGCGGTAAACAATTATTCACAGAATAACACACATTACAAAGTTATACAACTTTGTAATGTATGGTATGTCTGTGAATGGCCCCCTTCCCCGTGTCCCACCACCCCCACCCGTGTACCCAGAAGTGTGGTGCGCTATACATACCTGTCACGTGCCGACTCGTCTCCGATCTTCAGTCAGCGATGCCGTCTTCGGCCGAATCCCTCCGTCCGTCCTGAGTGCCGGCCGCCCTCTGCCGCAGCCGCGATTGGCTGAGCATAACTGTCTGGAGAGCAGGTCGGGAGAAGTCGCACTTATCGCATTATGCTCCGGGCTCTGTTTCACGTGATGGAACAGACCACCTCTTTAATCTGACCCAGGGATAGAATGGCACCATCACGGGAGAGCCCGGCCCGGTTCCTGTGTACAGCGCTGTTCTATCCACGGGTCCCGGGCCGCTGCTCATGCACTGGAGGCGGGCTGGCACGCCCCCAGTGGGAGGGAATTTCCTCCCCTCTATGACGCGGCTCCATTGATTCTAACGGAGCCGCGTCATACAGGGGAGGGAATTCCCTCCCACTGGGGGCGGGCACCGGCTTGTCTGTGACGGCACCGTTCTATCCCTGTGTCAGATTAAAGAGGATGTACCTGGTGGTACATCCTCTTCAAAGGAAAAGTCCATTTTTAAAATCCGGCAGCCGGCAGAACCAGGGGGATTCTGATTGAGTGGCAAGAGCGGCCTCAGGACCGGAAGGCATTTTCCCCCGAGTTGTAAAGACGTCAAGATTTGGAGGAAAATGCCTGTCCCGGCTGATTGACTGGCCGCTCAGCCAATCAGTGAGTGGAGCGGCGTCTCACCTTAGTCATTGATTGGCTGAGCAGCCAGTCCATCAGCCGGGTCGTGACGTGTCAGCGCCAGAGATCCCGGAGCCTGGCGGGGGTCCCAAAGCCGGTCCCGCTGCTCATTGCAGGCTCTGGGAGAGGTAAGTTCATACTTGTTATCAAATTCCCCCCTGCTGGATTTTAAAAATGGACTGACTTCTCCTTTAACGAAAGTCTATGGGGGGCTTCCCTTTAAATTGACACATAGCAGGGAGCAGACAACGCGGCCCTCTCTCCGCTCAATCCACTGATTGGTCATGGTCTAAACACTCATACCCTGCCTGATAAAAACTGTTGATGTGTCTCTATGGCATCACAGAAAGTAAAGAGTCCCAACAGCACTAAGGAACCAAGTCCAGTTAGGCCACGTTTGTAGAGTACTGTATGTACACTGGTAAGCCCACAATCCCAAGTGTGGGCAAATAGACCTGAAGAAGATACGACATGGAGAGAGAAAAGAGCTGCTGCACCTCACACCTATGGCTGACACTAATGCCTCTCGGCCACATTGAGAAACCAGCGCCAGGATGTTGGTATATAATTTGATCAAACCATATTGCCTCATGTACCACGTGTAGGTCCCCTGGTTCACATGAGTCCCTACACTAACTCAACACTGTGTCGGTCAGTGACTGCCAACCCCGCAAAGTGAGCGTAAGCAGGGAAGGGAGGCCACGGAATGGCCCTGCAACCCCAATGTCACAGGATCAAACCCCAAGGTCCTCCGAAACCCAGCAGGTGCCGCCGGCGGAGAAAGCTAACTACTCACCATTGGTCACATGGGTCTTACCAGGAGGAGTGCTAGCTACTCGGAAAAGGGAGAAAAGTAAAATACGACATGGAGAGACCTAAAGAAGAGAAGATCCAACAGCCTCCATAGTAAGTTATAGTCCAAATTAAATTCATAAGATCAGATACAGAACTGCAATGTTTCAGCCTGATCTTGTGATTTAAATTTGAATTACAAGTTACTGCGCATGCTGTTTGACCTTCTCTACTTCAAGTCTCTCTAACATATCAAAAGTTTTTTGGGAAAAATGTACACTTTAACGATAACCTATTGTCATTTTTTCTCTATGGATGTTATCTTTCATTGTAATCCTGTCTGTGATGATCAGAAGGTGACATGTGAGAAATGATCTCTAACCACTGAGCCTATTATAATAAAGTCAGCGACATGAAAAGAAGAACAATAAAATCACCAAAATGTTTAACTTTATTTAAAAGTGTTAATGGTGCCCACAACCATCAGCTTCTCCTGGCTGTATCTTAAGATCAGGGGGGTCTCTGCACTAATATCCTGACCAAACATTTTTTTTTCACACGTCTGTGTGACATGCCAAAAGTGACAGTAACACATTAAACCTACATTTCCTTTAAAACAGCTGGTCAGGGACCTTACACTGGTGGGTGCTATGAGGGAGATTTATCAAACATGGTGTAAAGTGAAACTGGCTCAGTTGCCCCTAGCAACCAATCAGATTCCACTTTTTATTCCTCACAGACACTTTGGAAAATGAAAGGTGGAATCTGATTGGTTGCTAGGGGCAACTGAGCCAGTTTCACTTTACACCATGATTGATAAATCTCCCCCTATGTGTTTGGGGGCCTAGGTGTCATTACTAAGACTTTAGAGGATGTTTCCTACAAAGTTACATTCTTGTTTGACCAAATTTTATGGTGTTTTTTTCAACTTATTAGGTAAAAATTGGTGACAAACAGGTGACATTGGTGTTAAACTCAGGCCCTCCAGCTGTTACAAAACTACAATTCCCATCATGCCTGGACAGCCAAAGCTAAAGCTTTGGCTGCCCAGACATGATGGGAATTGTAGTTTTGCAACAGCTGGAGGGCTGAAGGTTCTGTCTATAATCTGGGTTGTGTACTATTATAACCTCATTGGAAACCACATCATTTTAGGGGCCTGACCTCTCCTGTTTACATCTACGCTCAGTACATGTGTAATATAACTGGAATAAAGCCGATATGAGTGACTGTCCCGTACACAGTGTTTACAGATATATAAAGCACAAGGTCAGTGGGAAGCATCTATGGGAGAAGTGCCACATTCTTGTCCGTTGCAGTCATAAGCTGACGTGCAAATCATTCCCGCCATTGATATCATGTGTCAGTAGGCCGGTCCGGCAGGAGGCTGGGGTATGTAGCAGGGAGGCACTATTCATACAGTAGTCCTGCTCCCACCAATGTGCTAGCATGTTAACCATGGTGCTAGATTTGTCGTGTACAGTAAATAGTATTAAACGGCTTGTCTACATTCCACGCACGCTTCTTCTAGTAAGTGATAATTGTTTCTAATTGTAAAGGTTTACCAGGCACTTAATACTACATCCACTAATTCACCTTAAAATGGTTTATAATTGCACCTCTCCGAGGCAAATCTACCGAGCGCCCGCTAACATCTCTTCTCATTACCTATATGGTGTTTTTCATTAAATACTCATATTTTCTCATTAAACAGAAAGTATTTATTGCATTGTGTAAAAATAAAGGAAAAATTCTTTAATAGCTAGCGTTGACCTTCCTCCTTAAAGGGGTACTCTGGCAGAAATATTTTTTTTTTATTTAAAAATCAACTGGTTTCAGAAATGTATGTAGATTTGTAATTTATTTCAAGATCTTAAGTATTCCAGTACTTATCAGCTGCTGTATGTTCTACAGGAAGTGGTGTATTCTTTCCATTCTGACACAGTGCTCTCTGCCACCACCTCTGTCCATGTCAGGAACTGTCCAGAGCAGTAGCAGATCTTCATAGAAAACCTTTTATGCTCTCGACTTCTTCATTTTTAGCTATGACTGTAGTACCACCACCTATTCTCAATAGTCTTCCTCCAGTTCGGCAGTCTGTGCTAAATCAATCCTTACTTTCCTCTTATCCATGATATTGGCATCTGTAATGTTCATTAACTGTATGACCTCATTTAACCCCTTATCCTCCTCATTGCCGTTAGAAAGTCATCAACCTAACACATTTTATCCTTTGGCCATCGATTGGGAGCTGTAATAACGTTAGAGACTAGCGTTTAAGATGTGGAAGGCAGCTAGTGGCGTATTAGCATATATTCTTTTCCTTAAAGTGCTCGGCACGCTTATGTGTCACTCAATATTCCAGGTTAGTTGTCAGCAGTAATCTCTGCATTCATATTGTATATTAGATGATGAGGATAAATTATACAGTACAGGAAAGGACTGTCATGAATACAAAGTCCTCATTTGTTTCATGTCTTCATCTTTGAAAAATTTGAAAAAAAAAAAAAAATGAAACGTTCCTGGCATTACATAAATAATAAGAGTTTCCATCTTACTTGTCTGTTTCCTTATCTGTCATAGCCCAATTAAAGGGGTACTCTGGCAAGAAAAATGTTCTTTTTTTTAAATCAGCTGGGACGAGAAAGTTATATAAATTTTTGTAATTTACTTCTATTTAAAAAATCTCCAGTCTTTTAGTACTTATTAGCTGCTGTGTGTCCTGCAGGAAGTGGTGTATTCATTCCAGTGCTCTCTGCTGCCTTCTCTGTCTGTGTCAGGAACTGTCCAGAGCAGGAGAGGTTTTCTATGGGGATTTGCTACTGCTCTGGACAGTTCCCGTCTCAGACAGAGGTGGCAGCAGAGAGCACTGTGTCAGACTGAAAAGAATACACCACTTCCTGCAGGGCATGCAGCAGCTGATAAGTACCAGATGGCTGGAGATTTTTAAATAGAAGTAAATTACAAATCTATATAACTTTCTGAAACCAGTTCAGTTCAAAGAAAATACATTTCGCTGAAGTTCCCCTTTAAGTATTGACAGGCAGCCTTATTTTCTGGATCAGTATAGTGCCTATGAATCGGACCCACACAGACCTATATGGCATATCCACAGGATATACAAAAAAAGAAAATCGAAATATAGTTCAATCTGAAGCCGGTTTCCCCATTAATAAAGTAATTCAGGCATTCAGATGATGGTTATGACTAATTGACCAAGTATTATGGTAGAATAGGCAAGAAAAAAGGAAAGTTTTGCTTCCTGACCCAAGTAGTGCATGAAGTACCTGCCTATGAATGTTCGCCAAGCTATTGTTAATGAATGAAGCATATTAAGGGATGTATTGCGGTGTGTGTGAGCTACTTTCATATTGGATCTGTGTATTAAAGGGGACAACATATTTAAAAGGGTCAGGGTTGCCTTTAAAATGATTAATGGCCACGTCACCAGGAAGTAGAGATATGTGAGGACCCAGGCACTAGTGGGATTGCAGCAGCGGGGGATCAGGCAGGTAAGTATTCATTGTTTTTATTTTAATTTTTTTTAATCTCCTAGAAAAATCCTTTAAGTAGCTGTGAAAGAGAAGAATAATAATGTCCGTCGTTCATGGCTTATTAAGGAATCCTCTAAGTTTGTGTGTTGGTCTTGTTGGCTCAAAATAATTGGTAGAGATGAGCTAACTTACAGTAAATTTGGTTTGTGAAAGGCCTAATACTCTGCATTTGAATCCCAGTGGCTAGAGAAGATTGATGCAGCCATGTTTTAGACCTGATACTGAACAAAGCTTGCTGCCCAAAAAGTCTCTTGTGATAAGTGCTGGGAATGCTTCCTTAACATATATATTGGCTGTGGATGAGGAGAGCGGCCAATGGTGACATATGTGCTGAACTGGAGCGGCCAACAAGCATAGGCTCCACAGTGATCTGCTTCATACAGAGCTCTAGTCTACACAGTCAGACCTTGGTTTTCTTATTGGCACAGCTTGACACAATCTCCAAGTTGCAAGTGATAAATATATCTTCACAAAGGGCCCTTGCACACTGAGCAATAGACGAGGAATTGAAGAGGAAAAATTTCTGCTTGAAATTCCTTGCCTATTCAGCTCTGGCAGAATAGGAACGAAATTCAAGTAGAATTTAAGCCCCATTGACTTCTATAGGATTCCTCTAGCGAGATCCGCCCAAAGAATTGACATGTCCATTCTTTGGATGGAATGCGGATCCGCAATGGAATTTTCCTGACAGAGACTCCGCCATGTGAACGAATTAGCGGAAAGCACATTCAACACAATAGAAAAATGAAATGTTCGTTTCTTATGGGTGGAATTTCGAGCGGATTCAGCGTGCAATTGGACATGGAATCCTTTCGAAATTTCGCCTCTTTTACTTAGTGTGTTAGGGCCCTAAGGCAATTAAGTGGTTAAGTTGGAACTATATGGGTTCATCTAGAAACCTGATTTACATTACTGTTGTTAAAGGGGTACTCCAGCGAAAATCTTTTTCTTTCTTTCTTCATCAACTGATATTAGAAAGTTATATTGATTTGTATTTTACCTCTATTGAAAAAGTCAAGTCTTCCCATACTTATTAGCTGCTGTATGTCCTGCAGGAAGTGTTGTTTTATTTTCAGTCTGACACAGTGCTCTCTGCTGCCACCTCTGGCCGAGACAGGAACTCTGTCTCGGTTTTCTATGAATCCCCATAGAAAACCTCTCCTGCTCTGGACAGTTCCTATCTCGGCCAGAGGTGGCAGCAGAGAGCACTGTGTCAGACTGGAAATAAAATTTTCTGCAGTACATTTAGTAGCTAATAGGTATGGGAAGATTTGAAATTCTAAATAGAAGTAAATTACAAATCAATATAGCTTTCTGACACCAGTTGATTTGAAAGAAAAGGATTTTCGCTGGACAACCCCTTTAAGATTGTCCTTATGAGTATGGCTCTTAAGGAAACTATGGTGCGCTTTGTACATTGAGCCCGACTTCTCGAATGGATTTCCAACAGAAAAGGCCAGTTGTAGACCACATTACCACTACTGTTCTAATCCGCCAAATGTCTACATACTTATCCGTCAGTGTGTTATACAATCCCAGGCCTATATTCCCTCTTGCGTGATTGGAAGGGTCCCGGTGACCACAAGATCATTCTTGATCTTTATTCCAACCCATTCTGGTTTAGTTTTTTATGCCAGCATTTCATACTAGATTACATCAAAGCTGCTTAGTAAATGGCAATTTGTAACTTGATGGTTCCAGCATGATGATCTGGTAGAAATTACATTCCACATAGAAGAGGTGAAATTCGAGTTCTCTGTTTATGAACATGTAAAACATGCAAATGTATGAGGCAGAATCCAGTTCGGTGAGAATCCACTCTTTAGTTAGGATAACATAAAATATTTTAGAGGTTTTTTTTTATATGCCCACAGTAGATTATTGGTTGCTTTGTTGCTACAGTAGTGGCAGTATCAACTGGATGTGGTACAATTTTTTTTTTCTTTTAGATTTGAGTTGTTAGTACAGTTAGTACAGATTTTCTTTACTTAGAATTATCATTAGCATACAGATATATAGACATGAATGCAAACTATTACATTGTTATACTGGTAGTGATTTTAACCAGCTGTAGGTGTGAAGGGCGTGATGGTGGACTGGCAGAGATAGGAAGGTGGTACAGAATAAAATGACCTCGAGGTGCAAAGGAAAAGCAGAACTGTAGTGTTATTTACTTAGCAGGTGCTGGCGGGAAATCAGTTCTGACATAGTGTGAGGGATTTGTGTTTCATTGCTTCCTTCCTAAAGTGGGACTCTTTGTGCTTTATCAGATGACAGCTGCAGTGGAGAGAGACCTATTTCCATACTCTGAAATTTCCTGATCGGTTTTTCAGGAGATGTTTTAGAGGTGAACTTCTAAAAGCATTGGCAAGTAAGATTGGTGGTCTTAGGGTATGTTCACACTGAGGAATAGGCGAGGAATTAGGAGGTTTTCTGCTTGAAACTTCCTCTTCTTCAGCTCTGGCGGAAATTCAAAGCCCCAATGACTTCTATGGGATATCTCTAGCAGAATACTTCCCAAAAAATTGTCATGTCAATTCTTTGGGCAGTAAGTGGATCCACGGTGAAACATTCTAAGCGTAAATTCCAGCGTATGAACAACAGAGTGGAAATCCCATTGAGCACAATGGGACATTGCTCTGTACATAATTTACAGGCAGAATTTCAAGTGGAATACGCGTAAAATTAAAGTATTGGATTGCCCCCCAAAGGTTGTACAAATCCCCAATATACACTTTTTATGGGAAATGCTTATAAAGTGCTTTTTTCCCTGCACTTACTACTGCATCAAGGCTTCACTTCCTGGATAACATAGTGATGTCACTTCCTGGATAACATAGTGATGTCACTTCCTGGATAACATAGTGATGTCACTTCCTGGATAACATAGTGATGTCACTTCCTGGATAACATGGTGATGTCACTTCCTGGATAACATGGTGATGTCACGACCCGACTCCCAGAGCTGTGTGGGCTGTGGCTGTGCAAAATTGTTTCTAAAGTTTATCGCCATAGGGTTTGGGTGGGTGTAAAACAATGCTACAGTACTTCTAGGAAACAATAGCACTATAAAAAGGTTGAAATATATGGAAGTAGTAGGGCCCAACAATAGTTTAGTACTGTACTTTACCTCCACAACTTAGGTTACAACTTGGGTTACACAGAGCCATAATCCATTCTTGTGTGTGAGTTGTAAGAATACTATTAGCCTCCACCACTTTGCATCTGGAAATCAATTGTAAGATGAACACTTTAATATCATTTACATTCTTTTTTTTTTAAGTAGTCCATGTAGAAAACTTAATGGGAAAAACAGATGCTTTGATATTTGTCATTCTGCCAGTCTGTGTTATGTTATCCTTGGCGGGTTAAATGGCTTTTCTCTCGTACGGTTTTCCAAAGTCAGCAATTGGTCTCAGTCTGTGATACATTTATCAAACTAGATGCCGCAGCGTAAAAACACTAAATAAAACATGTGGTTCAATAAAAACAACAGTGAGAGATACTACACCAAAAGCCGCTATAGAGGATATGACATCAGACTATGCAGACTGGCACATGGACGGGTCGGCTCTGCTGTTAACCAAGTGGAACTATATGTTGTGTGCTGTTCAGGCTAATAGAAGTGATCAGAGAATACAGCCGACTCGTACAGCAGTGATTGATGGCCGACTGCTGTATATGCAGGTAGCAGCACATCTATCACCGCTGAGCCGAATGGAACTTGGTACCGTACTGGTAGTTAAAAAGAACCTGTCTGCCATCTGATCTGCCAGCATCATGGGTTTAACTGAACAGATTGATCCACACCCCTCTCCCCGCCCTCCTGTAGATTGACAGCTGACTGCCTATACACAGCATGGATAGATAACTGCCAATTATCAGCTAGTGGGCGGAGTTTTCTGCTTCTCATGAATATCCAGGACTAATGGGCTCATGCACATAATGGAGAGGACTACTTATTGTCCATGATATTCAGGAGGATATCTCTGGATCAGCTGCACAGAACAATGTAAGTGATACATCATTCTGTTCAGCTTCTCTGTCACTAGTTTATGCTACCCTGAGATAGCACAGTATAAACCTACTGACAGAGTCGATTACCAGTAGGGTAATATCTATATTACTTAATCATACCTTTTATTTATCCTTTTAATATTCAGCATCTAATATACAGATATACTTGCCTTGCTTATAAGTGCTACCCACAGCTTGTGCAGTAGCATGTAAGAGGAGATTCACTTTAAGCCCAGTGCAGGTGTAGCGGCATGCCATAGTGTATATCAGGTGAGAGGAAGCTAAATCCACCATGAGGCTTAATAGCTGATTGCACAGAACTGCTTACACTGCAAATCCCATTGTGTAAACATGTCATCGCTTCCAATTGAGAGCTCTGCCAGGATTATGTATGTCCTGAATATAGCCTGCCTGCTGGAAATGCATGGTATAAACAATAGCTCTGCAGTCTATTTGCACATTACGTGTTAGTATTCTATATATGTGTTAGTATTCTATGTTTATAGTAGCAACAAAGCAGAGGGGAAAGGTAAGGTAATGTGATTCTTCTCCCTCCATCCTGCTGGCCCCCAGCACGTGATGCCATGTGACCCTGCGTCTGCTTACATAAATGTAAACCACAACAACGCCGCTTCTACATTAGTACCGGCTGGTAATTATTGTTTAATGGCCTCACTGTTTGTATACGCTCCATTAAGTCCCTTATCTGGAAGCGGTGAAAGAAGGTAATAACCTCTGAATCCAATAATTTTCATGTATTATCAATAAATGCACCAGAGGTGGAACATGCAAATAAATGGCCTGCCTTGTGAAATCAGTAGACGTGTATCCACTGGCGGACATTCTGCCACTTATATTGTCAGAAAACGGAAGCAGAGATAACCAATTCTCTGAGTGTAGCAAACACCATAGAATATTTATGTGAGACTAGGTTCATACTACTTATACTATTATAAAGTTATGGCCTTTCCTCTAACATAAGCCAAAAGGAAAAAATAGGGTTCCATCCATTATAAAAGAAATACATTTTTCCAGAGTTAGAGGGCATGGCCAACTTTTAGTCCTCCGGGGATGCATAAGTCGCTCTGCTCTACTAGTGATGAGCGAACATCACGATGTACGCTTTGGTTCCCGAACACAAACATTAAAAAAATGATTGTGAACGGTTCATGTTCGCCGAACATTAACAAAGAAATACAGTAAAAGCGTCCTTTTCGTCTACACACATGCGTATCGATACAGTAGAAGCATTTGTTTCGGTCTATGCACATACGTATCAATACAGTAGAAGCATACATTTCAGTCTACGCACATGCGTATCGATACAGTAGAAGCATTTGTTTCGGTCTATGCACATGCGTATCAATACAGTAGAAGCATACGTTTTAGTCTACGCACATGCGTATCGATACAATAGAAGCATTTTTCTTTCAGTCTATGCACATGCGTATCGATACAGTAGAAGCATGCGTTTCAGTCTATGCACATGCATATCGATACAGTAGAAGCTTACGTTTCGGTCTATGCACATGCATATCGATACAGTAGAAGCATTTGTTTCGGTCTATGCACATGCGTATCAATACAGTAGAAGCATACGTTTTAGTCTACGCACATGCGTATCGATACAATAGAAGCATTTTTCTTTCAGTCTGCACATGCGTATCGATACAGTAGAAGCATACGTTTCGGTCTATGCACATGCGTATCGATACAGTAGAAGCATGCGTTTCGGTCTATGCACATGCCTATCGATACAGTAGAAGCATACGTTTCGGTCTATGCACATGTGTATCGATACAGTAGAAGCATGCGTTTCGGTCTATGCACATGTGTATCGATACAGTAGAAGCATACGTTTCGGTCTATGCACATGCATATCGATACAGTAGAAGCATACGTTTCGGTCTACGCACATGCGTATTGATACGGTAGAAGCATGCGTTTCAGTCTACGCACATGCATATCGATACAGTAGAAGCATACGTTTCGGTCTATGCACATGCATATCGATACAGTAGAAGCATACATTTCGGTCTACGCACATGCGTATTGATACGGTAGAAGCATACGTTTCAGTCTACGCACATGCGTATCGATACAGTAGAAGATCGCAAGATATACGTTCCCGTGTTCAAATATGTTTGAAAATGATCGTTATAACCATTCCGATTATCATACAAATTGTTTGTGATCGGTGAACACGAACATATCCGCTCATCATCTTGTACTTGAAACCCAATCCATTCCCCAATCCATTGCCTATTGTCAGGCAGATACCTGTGTTTGGCCAGCAGCACACCTGCCATTGGCCAACAACCAAGACTAATGACATCGGTGACCAGATACATTTATTTCCATGCACTGGCCAGCATAACTTTCTGCCATAGTTAGATTTCTAGGGGGGCACCATGGACCATTGTAGTCCCATGTGGCTCCCACTTAAAGGTCTAAGATCCCTCATTTCTCTTGTGGTTTTAGTTATATGTGTCAACCAAAACACTAATTTTAACCAATCCTCACATGTATTTTATGTCATTATTTTCTTAGCTTTGACCACTGCATCTAAGTCGCTAATTAGCCAGGTGCGGCAATCGGCCGAGGCGGCTAATACGTGCGATCCCTGGCTCCATCTACTTAATGGCAGCCGGATGAGTGTACTCGTCATGCGTTATTAATGGGTTAAGGCAACATACTGGGGTATTGTGGATGTTATTGTTTTTTCGTCAATTATGTTCATACTCTTGGTAGGCCATCTATTTAGTACTTGTTTGTTTTGTATGTGGCTGCAGTGTTCCATGTTCTGTGTAGTATATTGCTTGAATGTCTGCATGGAGTTTTAATAACTTTTGATATAATGCTGCCCATGGATGAGACATACAATTCATTCCATACGTGTTCTTATCTATTCAGTCTCCTGCCCACAGTTTTGAGCTGCTGCTTTCTGTTGAAAACACAAAAATCTGTGTGTGAGCTGTTCTCTACGGGACAGCTGATGTCACAAATCCCTGGCCAGCTGTATCTGCAACTCTGTAGCTGCTTTGTAATGCTGGGAGAGATAATCTAGTTGAGTTGCTGATGAATGCACTGTGTTGTATCCTCCCAACATTAAAAAATTGCAGATAGGGAATTGTTTACATCAGCCCTCTTGGAAGAAAGGGGGGAGGAGGGGGGGAGACTGAGAGAAAAGCTCACACACAGTTTTTTGTGTCTGCAGCAGAAAGCTGCATCTCCGAACTCTGGGAAGGAGACTGAACAAAGAATAACAATTATGGAAGGAATTGTTGTTCTCACCATGGTCATTAATGTATGAAAAGTTATGTTTGAGTGGAATACCCCTTTAAGTTCTCCTTGTACTTGGTTTGGTATAGAAAGAAACACTGATTCCATCTCTGCTTAGCCAATCAGTGGCTGAGGCAGGAAAAGATAAATAAGAATTTATAGTAATGGGAATGCTATCTATGCCTTAAGATCTGTTCACATCGGCTTTATCATAACAACATCATGGTGTCCAGTATTTTACAAGACAAAAAAAAAAGAAAGAACTGCATGCTGTGATACTTTGTAATTCAGCATTTGTAATGATTTCTGCTATAGAGGCCTCTAATTGAGCCACCAAATCAGGTTTTAAAGGTAAGCTGTCACCAAGACAATGATATATCCTCTATCCGCATCATGTTGTAGAGCAGGATGAGCTGAGCAGATTGATATATATCATTGTGGGAAAAGATTCTGTATAACTTATAACATGTTGAGTAAAATCCCTGATCATTCTGTGATAAGGAGTCCAGTGGGCGTGTCGCTCAATGGGCAGGACTCTTTAGCATGGAAACATTAGAGATTTCAATCAATAAATTACAAGTTATACCGAATCTTTTCCCATAAAGATATATATCAATCCGCTCAGCTTCTTCTGCTCTATAACATGTTGCGATAGCTTAGGTAGCAATTTCATGGTGACTGATTCCCTTTAGTTATTGCTTCCATTTCAAAGGTAGTATACTACTTTTTATTTGGTCAAAAATGGTAATAATGTGTCCACTGCTTTGTTGGAGTTCAGCCTGTAGAAACTAGGTCAGTGCTTTCATCAGGTCAGCAGCATCAGGAGGAATGTTGCCTTTTCCAGTAACTATTTGTTAATGGGCATCTGAGACAGAGCCCTCATTATAATAGTGTCTAGGAGATGCTCTAACAGGGTCATTGGGTGGCTTCCTGAGTAGCCCCTCCATTCTTCAATTCAGAGACTGTTTGCGCAGCCATTTAAATGCATACAGGGAGATGTGCAGCCGATAACGATAATTTTTTTTTTTTTAAACGATATTTTATTAGAGGCTTATGTAATATTTGAACATACATATTGAAAATTCATTACATATTCAAAAAGAAAGTCGCTCACAGGCAACAAAGGATTGTATGTCTACAATATCATACAGATACAATGAGCCTTTGTAATAGATAACAAAAAATTCAGTCAGCCGATGAACGAGCAAGCGCCCATAACTGATAATCGGCATGTGTAAGGCTGCCTTTACACGGAGCGATAATTCGCCCGATCGTACAATTAATGATTTTGAAGTAACGATTTTTTTTAATAACGATCAGCATTTAGACGGAACGATATATTGTACGGAAAATTCGTTTTGTGATCGCTTAAGCCTATCTCGCACATAGGTAAAATCGGTGAATGACTGTTTACACAGAACAATCTGTGAATTTTTTGTGAACAATGATTTAAGAACATGTTCAAAGATGAAAATGAACGATTTCCATGTACGATTATCGTTTAAATTCGATCGTTATCATTCGCAAATTCGCACGATAATCATTCTGTGTAAACGCAGCATAAAAGGGCGAGCAATTGAATCTTTTGTGCGGCTATATAAGTTATCCTTATTATCCTTACAAATTCAGCAAATGCATGTACTGTATATAGTTCTCTGCACATTGGGTATGAAGGTTGCAGGTACTTGTATTCACTGCAAGACCTAGCTGAAGTACCCACTCATTATTATAGTATCTCTACTTTTGTTATGCTGGTCAATGAGTTAACGTATTCATGGATTCCTGGACTTTGTTAAGCCAAGGCTTTATAGAAGGTACTTGATATAAACTTGCCATCTTTCATACTAGACATGGATCCAGTGATATTAAATACAAAATAACGATGTTAAAAGAAATATCCGGCCATTTGGAAAATTCAGCAGCCGGCAGGAGCAGGGGGAGAAACCGATGAGGAGTACGAACTTACCTCTCCCCGTTCCCGCATTTTCCCCCGAGCTGTGATGATGTCACAACGTGGGGGAAAATGCCTGTCCCAGGTGATGGACTGGCCGCTCAGCCAATCAGTGAGTGGAGAGGCGTCCGGCCCCAGTCACTAATTGGCTGAGCGGCCAGTCCATCAGCCGCGTCGTGACGTGTACACTCTGGCGATCCCGGCGGGGTCCCAAGGCTGATCCCGCCACTCACTGCAGGCACTGAGAGAGGTAAGTTCATACTTGGTATCAAATTCACCCTGCTGACTGCCAGCTGCTGGATTTTCCAAATTCCCGGACTTCTCCTGTATGTGCTTTTGTGCATAACAGGTTCTGCCTCTAATGCGGGTGATGCATTCCACAATGGTACCTAATTTTTTTTTTCTCTTTTTCTATTTCAGATTACAGGTGTGATTCTTCTAGCTGTTGGCGTGTGGGGAAAACTTACATTAGGAACATATATCTCTCTTATTGCTGAAAACTCCACCAATGCTCCCTATGTCCTCATCGGAACTGGAACTACAATCATTGTCTTCGGACTCTTTGGATGCTTTGCCACTTGCCGTGGTAGCCCATGGATGCTGAAACTGGTAAGGGGCTTTTGTTATCTAATATATTTCTCTTGATGCTTTGCTATGTTATACTCGCACTATATTCTTACTACTATTTTTTTTTTTCATCCATTTTTTTTCTTACGTATTTGAAAAACGAATGAAAAAAACTATTGGAGTTGTGTGCATCCGTTTTGATCCATTCTTCCATCTACTTCCATTATTAAAAAATGATCAAAACGCAACCATTTTAACGTATAAAAAAACGTAGCTGACCTTATTTTTGTGTATATTAAAAAAACGTGCGTTTTGATCAGTTTTTTTTTATAATAAAAGTCAGTGGAAAAACGGATCAAAACGTATGCACCTGTTTCCACCCTTTTTTTTTTTTTTTTTTTACAAATAATAATTTTTTTTCTGATATATAGAATGACAAAAAAAAATCAGCAATCTTGGACCCCCCCCCTCTTTTTCTTTATGTTGTTCACCGTGCGGGAACAATATTGTCATATTTTAAACCCTTCCCGCACCACAATGTCAGTTGCATCATGGTGCCCATAAGGGGGTACAGAGGGGGGTCATGGCGTGCTATTAGAAGCTGGGGGTGCAGCAAGTAGCAGGTACAGAGCAATCCTGTGCACTATAGCAGTGTCTTATGTTATACGATGTACACATACACTGCATTTTAAGCTGTGGAGAGTTAGTTGATTAATTTAGGGGGTAAATAATACTGGTAACGTTAAAGGAACCTGACAGCATGGATGCATATGCACTGGTGACGATTGGCCTTGAGCATGCTGGAGTTGCGTTCATCTCTAGTGCTGTCAAATTCCCTTAACCTACTTTAAAGGGGTTGTTCTGCCTTTTTTTGATTATATTTTATATACTCCTGGCCGACCATATAAAACAATAAACATGTTATCCTTACCCGTCCGTGCTCCCAATGTGTCCTCCTCTGGTGTCACTGGTGTCCCCCGCTGACTGCAGAGCCTCCACCTCCGAGACAAAGTCATCTTGGAAGTGAAAACCCACTCAGCCTATCACTGATTGACACAGGAAAGCTTCACGGCAAGTGATTGGCTGAGCAGGCTGTCACTCCCAGCAGTCAGCAGGGTACAGCAGAGGAGGACACGGAGGGAGCAGGGACAGGTAAGGATAACATGTTTATTGTTTTATATGGACGGGCAGCAGTATATTAAAAAAAAAGGATGACCGTCTGACAACACCTTTAAAGCAAAAAAAGAAAGTGTGAAATTGAAAAAAATTAAACATTTTAACCACCTTACACCTCCCTAACATCTACAAAATGAAATAGTATCAGTAGGGCCATATTAATATCAGCTGCTGGGCACTAAACCTGCAGACCCCCCCATCTTCACTCACCAATTAGCATCATGATTTTCTAGTTTCTGAACATCCTATTGATATCTGATCAGTCTTAGGCTGCATTCCCACATATACTTTACGTTACCACATGCAGCCGAAACCAGACCCTCATGCAGTAACCAACAGCCGGTATGGCCAATGATCCTGGTAACAGCACATGACTACTGAGGAGGAAATGAGAGCGGGATTCGGCCACATGCATTTCTCTACATGTAGAAATATTGTCTGAATAGCATTTTTATGTTTTTTAACGGCTTATAACATAAACAAATTTCCACATTGAATCAATGATTAGAGCCGTCTGCATATTGTCTGAAGGAATTCTCACCACAGGATTGGTAGATTGGTAGGCATAGCTCCAGGCATCCAGACATTCCCCATCCCCAGCCCTGAAGGTTCCTGTAAGGACAGGAGGCTTCCCCGAGGCCTCCTGTGCAACAGCTACGGTGGCAAATCAGGCTCAGGATCAGTCCGAGTCTGATCTGCTTTGCCTTTTACAGACACATTGCAGTGCAGATCCGCACTGCAATGCAATATGCTCTGCAGGCAATTACACAGTGTAGTCCCTATGGTGCAACAATAAAATAAAGTTTGAAAAAAAATAATGATCTAACTGCCTGGTCAAACCTTAAAGGGGTTAGCCAGCGAAAATCAACAGGTTTCAGAAAGTTATATAGATTTGTAATTTACTTCTATTTAAAAATCTCCAATCTTCTCTTGCTTATCAGCTGCTGTATGTCCTGCAGGAAATGTCTTCTTTTCAAATTGCCACCATGCTCTCTGCTGACATCTCTGTCCCAGACAGGAACTGTCCAGAGCAGGAGAGGTTGTCTGAGGGGATCTGCTGCTGCTCTGGACAGTTCCTGACTGATGATGATGTGGATACTAAGCAGACACCTGCAAATATATTCCTGTGGGCGCACTGCACTGTAGGATCTGATAGATTGCAGAATCTCATGCAGAATGTTGTGGCTTTGTCTATCCTACTGGCCCAGGGGAACGGCTCCATGGCTTTCCCATCAGGACATCCATGCAGTATAGGAATGGTTTCCTGTATAGAGATGCCAGCTTATCTGGATTTTCCCCAGCATTATTTCTAATGGTATTGTTACTGTAAGAGGATATCTTACTATAGTATGGGTCACTTCTTCTCCCTGCTCAGGGAACTCTGAAGCCGTCATATTCTGGGCTTTTCATATGTGTGTGTCGTGAAGCTCCCAGGAGAAATCTCTTTTTATAGCGCACCAGAACAGCGGGAGCGTTGCCTTTTTTTTCCAGTGATGATAGACCAATTAATTTGTGCAGTTTTTCTCAGCATATTGTGTGGGAGCTGCAGCAGAGAGCCAGCTGTGATGGTTACGTATATGCATGGCGGATCACACAGTAAACTTACCATGGCGAACAGCTGATAAAGTGACTAGTGAGATGCTGCAAAGCTAATAACAAGCCACAACGTTCTGCCATACATGTGGCTGTCTCTATCAATTTCCTATAAACCTGCATGTTTATCTTAAAGGGGTAGTTCACCAAAAAAATGTTGTCTGGTGCCAGAAAGAGCAAGAGATTTGTAATTTACTTCTAATAAAAAAAATCTCAAGTCCTCCAGTACTTATCAGCTGCTGTATTTCCTTCAGGAAGTGGTATTTATTCCAATCTGGAAAGAAGGAGAATTTTTTAATGGGGATTTGCTGCTGCTCTGGACAGTTCCTGACATGGACAGAGGTGGCAACAGAGAGCACTGTGTCAAACTGGAGAAAATATGCCACGTCCTGCAGGGCATGTAGCACCTAATAAGTACTGGAAGACTAGTTGTTGTTTTTTTTAAATAAAAGTAAATTACAAATCTCTGGCACCAGTTGTTTTAAAAGAAAAAAAATAAAAAGGTGAATAACCCCTTTAACAATGAGAAGAAGAGAGGCCAATGCGAGAGACCCCTGGTAGTTGCTCACCTCCTAAAATAAAAAACAAACAAACAATCAATGGATTGGGCATGTTGAAATTCTGAAGGAATAGCAGTACAATGAGTGCTCATCTCACCATCAATAAAACAACTTAGTGGACCTTGTTGTGATATATATACTATATTTATTTATACCATATATATATATATATATATATATATATATATATATATATATATATATATATATATATATATATATATATATATATATATAATATAATTTTTGGTCAATTCAATGAGAAGCAACCAGAAAAAAAAATTATGCTAGCTTGCAGGATTCGGTATGAAGTAGTTTTGCTGGTGGTCCTTATTATTATGACTCATTTGTGGAATTCTTATATCAGTTTCCTTATTCTGATCCTTATTTCAACATCGTTTGTGTCTTGCAGTATGCTATGTTTTTATCCCTGGTTTTCCTGGCTGAATTGATTGCAGGAATCTCAGGATTCGTGTTTCGACATGAGGTAAGTGACAATTATTCTTCCCATCAGGTGCCTGTTTGACCTCCCCACACGCCTTGAAAGGAAGTGCTCCACCTAAAATATAAAAAAAAAAAGTATGACTTCCCTACAGTCTAAAATGATACAGCAGGATTTAACTTGTTACCTTGGTCGGATACCAAAGTCTTCCCACTTTTGGCTTGAATGCTGATTGTTATGGGTAAATTCAAGGCCTAATGGTGGAGATTTAACAAACATGGTGTAAAGTGAAACTGGCTCAGTTGCCCCTAGCAACCAATCAGATTCCACCTTTCATTTTCCAAAGAGTCTGTGAGGAATGAAAAGAGGAATCTGGTTGCTAGGGGAAACGGAGCCAGTTTCACTTTACACCATCCCGACTGCAGGTCCCCTGCTCACTGACAGCCCGCTTAGCCAATCACTGGCGGACAAGGCAGTGATTGGCTGAGTGGGCTGTCGCTAAGTGGGGGACTGGAGCCAGCGCCGGAGGGCATCGTGGGAGCTTAGACAACTAAGCATGGCTGTTTTATTGTTTTTACTATACCAGCAGCACTATATGTTAGGTCTTACAAGGTTATGGACTCCACTCTTGCAGTCAAATTAAAATCTGCTGCGAGAATGGAATACTATAGACTTTAACGGTAATCAGTATCACAGTGGATTTCAGTGGCAAACTCTCAGCGTGAAATTGGCTGCACAAGAAGGTACCCTTAGGGGCCTATTACACGTAGAGATAATGAGCTTAAGTGTAACAGAGACAACGATCAGCCATTGAAATGATCATCGGCTGCTACATGTAATAGCAATGCGCAGCCGACTGCTGATGATTGAACAGACAGTTATTACTTCACCTGTCCACGCTCCCGGTCTTCTCCTGCGCTCTGCATGCGTCCCAGCACCGCATGCTGCAGCTTCAGAGCTCAGCCAATCACTGTCCGGGATGCATTCAGAGCACAAGAAAAGACCGGAAGCGTGGACAGGTAATGTATTAACTTGTTTGGGCAAGGTCTGCACAGTCATCGTTAACGATGTCCGTGCAGCCCTTGCTAAATGATTAGCGGGCCATGTAATAGGCCCTGTAAATGAGCAACGATCTAGCAAATCGGCGCTCATTTACAATATTGATCTTAAGGTGGACTGAAAATAACATACACCATATGTTAGTGTCCCAACTAGAGATGAGCAAATATCAAGCATGCCCTGGTTTGTCCAAACCCGAACGCTCAGCATTTGATTACCGGCTGGAGATGTTGGATGCAGCCAAAGGGAGTCCTGGAAAACATGGATACTACCTATGGCTGTACCCAGGTTTTTCAAGCAGCCTTAGGGTCCTATTACATGGGGCAATTTTTAACGATTAACGACTAACGATAAACGATCGCAAACGAGATTGTTTATCTTTAACCTGAAATCGTTCGCCATATTACACGGAACGATAGTCATTAGATACGATCGTTATTGTGATCGTTTATTCCTTCTGATCTCAGGGAAACAATGGGCAATGTGCTATTACACTGAACGATTAGTGAAAAAGTGCGGAACTTGAACGAACGTGGAATTACAGAGAACGATTAACGATAATTTTAGGTTCAGATCTATATGAACGATCAACGACTTACAAAGATTTTTCGATCATTGCCTGCAATTACACAGAACGATTATCGTTTAAATTCGAATGATTTAACGATTTTTCGCAAGATAATCGTCCAGTATAATAGGGCCTTAGAGCTGCATCCAACTTCTTCAGTCACAGGTAATCGAATGCTGAGTGTTCAGATTTGGACGAATCACAGTGTGCTGGAGACTGGCTCATCTCTTGTCCCAATGTATAAACATGGTCTATAGTCATGTCAGGTTAGAAGTATATATTATATTATTTTGTTCTGCTGTTAGTGACCAGAAGACAATGAAACTTTTCATGACTATAGATAATATTGCAATTTCTACCGCCATGTTATCAGCTTTAACGCTGCTTCACTGAGCAGGTAATTACAGGAAAGCTGGTGATGAATGAGCTAGTTATAGGGAAGCCCTGCTAGAAACTGGACTCTCCCATTGTAATTATTATACATTAGGGAGTTCTGCAGTCTCTGCAATGAATAATCCCTGCACAATCTCAGCTGACAAAGCAGTTCAATACGTAACAAAGAAATGTCTTGTACTGAATAATAAATATGGTATATAGTATCGAGAATTTTTAGTTTACAACCCCCAGCATTCTACTTCTTATATCGTGTGTAGATATCATTCTTCCTCTTGAGAGAAACAACCCTTGTGTCAGAATACATTTGACTTTTATGTATAACAATTAGAGATGAGCGAACCTTGAGCATGCTCGAGTCCATCCGAACCCGAACGTTCGGTATTTGATTGGCTGGGGCTGCTGTACTTGGATAAAGCTCTAAGGTTGTCTGGAAAACATGGATACAGCCAATGACTATATCCATGTTTTCCACATAGCCTTAGGGCTTTATCCAAGTTCAGCAGCCACCGCTAATCAAATGCCGAAAGTTCGGGTTCGGATGGACTCGAGCATGCTAGAGGTTCGCTCATCTCTAATAACAATATAGCAGTATATGGTGTTTTATATATGTATGACAGTATAGAAGTACATGGCGTTTTACATATCAGAAACTGAGAGAGAGAAAGAGAGAGAGAGAGAGAGACTCTTTATGCCGTATAAAATGCACCTAAATTAAGCATATAGCAGTATATGGTATGTGTGTGTGTGTGTGTGTGTGTGTGTGTGTGTATATATATATATATATATATATATATATATATAGTATAGTACTTTATAAATAGAAATATAGCAGTATAAATTATATTATATATCAGAGTATACAGTATTATATATGACCATATAGCTTTATATAGTCTTTTAGTAATTTATTAGTAATGATAATTATGATTATAAAATGTGCAGCACTGTACAGAAAATATATTTATTCCCAAATGTTGTGAAAATATTCTTAAAGTCTGTTTCTTTTCCAATGTCTTAGGAAAAGTAGTAGATGTGCCTGTCTTTTCCTCAGAACTAGGTAATATGACAGATTCCTTGTCATTGAGATAACCTGTGATTACAGGCTCGTATTGGTGCTCCGTGTTATAGGATCAGACAGTGCAGTCCTGTAATAGGTGCTTTGAGATTGCCAAGAATATTAGAGCAAACAATCTCATTAGAGGGAGATATTATATTTTCCTTTTGGTGCTGCGCCATCTAGTGGAAGAGTATATTATGGGCACAACGTTGCTTATTAAAAAAAAATGAAAGACTACTAAAAATCTCATTCTTGTATATTGTTCTGTCTTTACCTTTTATACAGATCAAGGATACTTTTCTTAGAACTTACACCGAAGCGATTCAGAACTACAATGGAAATGATGAAAGAAGTCGCGCAGTTGATGACGTTCAAAAAAGTGTAAGCTGTGTATAACATATGCTGTTTCGTATATATAATTGGAAAGTAAATAAGAACGTATTAGGTAGAAGAAATTGGGAGGTAGAGAGTAGTGTAAAGGGGTAGTTCACCAAAAAATTCTTTTAAATCAACTGGTGCCAGAAAGTTCTAGAGATTTGTATTTTACTTCTATTAAAAGAATCTCAAGTCTTCCAGTACTTATCAGCTGCTGTATGTCCTACAAGAAGCGGTGCGCTCTTTTCACTCTGGACAGCAGGAGAGGTTTTCTATGGGGATTTCCAAATGCCCCAGGTAGTTCCTGACATGGACAGAGGTGGCAGCAGGGAGCACTGTGTCAGACTGGAAAGAATACAAAACTTCCTGCAGGACATTCAGCAGCTGATAAGTAATGGAAGGCTTGAGATTTTTTAATAGAAGTAAATTACAAATCTATGGCACTTGCTGGGACCAGTTGATTTGAAAGAAAAATTTATTGGGTTTAACTACTCCTTTAATGCCATAACCTTACATTGCCTACAATGTGAAATTCATGTAGTGTAATAATGACCCTTTGAAAAGAATGTTTTATGATCCATTTGCCTTCCTGTAGTCATGGTTCTCATCTATTCACAAGAATTTATCAAGGGCAGTCAGAGATAGCATAGTGTATGTGATACTTGTTTCCCCAATGGTTTTATACACATGCTCTAATACACAGTAGAAAGTTGCTCTTAAGATGATGGTAAGTCCCTGCTTATTACAACGGCCACCATTATCCATGCACCTGATGTGTACGTGTCATTTCTCTCCTCCTTTGCAGTTGAGTTGCTGTGGAGTTCAGAGCTACTTAAACTGGACTAACAGCAATTATTTTCACGAACATGGCATCCCCCCCAGCTGCTGCTCCAATATGAGTGACTGCAATCCATCAGATATGCGCAACATGACTATTGCTTCAACAAAAGTGCATCAGAGGGTGAGTACTCATTTTGTATTATGTGCTTCCTCCTGAAGGTCAGGGCTACATTTCAAGGAATTCCAGGAATTATTTTAAAGAAGAAGTCCGGCAGATTATAAAATCCTGCAGGGGGGAAATTGATTACAAGTACTAACTTACCTCCCCGTGCCTGCGGTGAGCAGTGGGACCGGCTTCAGGACCCCCACCAGAAGGCATTTTCCCCCAGTTGTGATGGTGTCAGGACTCGGGGCTGGAGCGGCGTCCCACCCCAGTCACTGAGTGGCTGACTGGCCAGTCCATCATCAGCGGGGTTGTGATGTGTCAGCTCCTGAGATCCTGGGGGTCCTGCAGCCGGCCCTGCCGCTCACTGCGGGTACGGAGAGAGGTAAGTTAGTACTTGTAATAGATTTCCCCCCTGCTGGTGCAGGATTTTATAATCCGCCGGACTTCTCCTTTAACTATCAACCTACAGCTGCAGTCCAGAGGAATTCATTGATCTGCATGCAATCTTATGGACTGCAGCTGTCACTCAATAGATAAAATCAGGCTTTTAGCACTACAGAAAGTCTCAGTGTAGCCCTGGTGGTAAGTATTGAAAATTTTCTCACGATCACCAACAGGAGGACCTCTGTACTAGACAGGCTCATTTTTATCACAGGTGACCCCCTGAAATAATATAATGAAATGCTAATGTATACATATCCCAAAATGGTACTTCTAGAAGCTACAACTTGTCATATTACTGCATCAATGCACAAATTAAAAAAAAAAAAAAAAAAAAAAAGTCACAAGCTCTCCATTGAATTTTTATTACATTTATTTTATTCCTGTTCAGGTGTCATTTTTTTAAAAATATCTTTACCTTATATGTATAGGCCCAGATTTATGAAAGGGTGTAACGGCCAACAGCAACCAATCACAGCTCAGCTTTTAGCCCAGGTGAGCTGTGATTTGTTGCTGTGGGCAGTTTACACCCTATGGTAAATCTGGGCCATAATATATTAGTAAACTCCTGTATGACATAGGGCACATTATTTTGACCAAAGAGCAACCTAACAGCGGGCTTACCTAACAGTAACCTTCAGTGTCCACAGGACTGACTGCAGTGATGGTCAAAGTTAAAAACTATAGAAATTGAAGTTTCCTCCAGTCCTTACACCATAGTGCAGGTGGCTGCTTTATGGACAGGAAATTTTAGTAACCGCTTGGCCACAGTGAATCACTCTGCTCTACTGTAGCACCACCTAAGCTGTGCCTGTAGATGGAGGACCTGTGCTGTCTGCTGTCGGCACAGGTCTCTCTGGTCTCTGGATCCCACCTGTACTCAGCCAATGTCAGTGTTTTGGAAGCATCCAGTGACATGTCACTCCCTCTGTCACTTTCCAAATGGCAGTCAACATAGACTGCAGCATGTCACCTGACAATTCCAAAATACTGATATTGGTGGCCTAAGATCCAGCAGCTGCAGGTCAGTTGGACAGGTAAGTATACATTACAAAAGTTTCCCTGCAGCCCTGGCAGCAGTGGCGTAGCTACCATAGAGGCAGGGTAGGCAGCTGCTATGGGGCCCGTGGATGCACAGGAAGGATAAGAGTCTCCTGTGTCCTTCTGCTTAACCCCTTATGTACTGTAGTGTGTAAGTGACCCAGTGTTCACTTACATGCTGCAACATAAAAAGGGTTAATAAGCGGAAGACAAGGAGATCTCTGCTTCACTGCTCTGATAACCCCTGACTTCTGTTTAGCTGCTGCAATCAAGTAGGACAATGTGCCAGAGGGCAGGGGTTATCAGTGTACAAGCAGTGAAGCAGAGATCTCTTTGTCTTCCTTTTTACCCACTTTTGTAGCTGCCTCTGCCTTTGGTCACAAGAGATTTTAGATTTTGGTCAATATATATATATATATATATATATATATATATATATATATATATATATACACACACACACACACATACATATATTAGAGATGAGCGAGTAGTGAAATATTCGACTTTCGAGAATTCGAATCGAATAGGCACCGATATTCGACTATTCGAACGAGTATTCGATCCCATTGTAGTCTATGGGGAAAAAAAATTTGCGGCGCTTGGAAATCAAAATTCGACCACTTTGAGGTCACCAAGTCCCCCATGAAACCTCCCTAAACAATGCAAACACCTCCGGAATGACACTGGGACATTAGGGGGAGCATGCCTGGGTGCACCCCAAAATCACAGTATAATGCCACTCTCCGCAGTTGCGAAGGAAAAATATTTGCGAACGCTTTACAAACATTTATGGCAATGTTCCCAGATTTCGTCCGTTTTTCTTGCGCAGTGTTACATACGTGATTCCAATGTGCGTCCGCAGAGCGTCATGTTATTCGCGCGAATCACGCGTAATGCTCTACGAACGTTACTGGAACAGTATGTATGATGTGCCTTTTTCTGGGCTACTGGAACAGTATGTATCACGTGCCTCTTACTGGGCTACTGAAACAGTATATATCAGGTGCCCTTAGTGGGCTACTGGAGCAATATGTACTGGAACAATGTGTATCACGTGCCATTTACTGGGCTACTGGAACAGTATGTATGACGTGCCCTTTTCTGGGCTACTGAAACAATATGTATCACGTGCCTCTTACTGGGCTACTGGAACAGTATGTATCACGTGCCTCTTACTGGGCTACTGAAACAGTATATATCAGGTGCCCTTAGTGGGCTACTGGAACAATATGTATAACGTGCCCTTAGTGGTGTTAAACAGGGACACTATAAGTCACTTGTACACACAGGGTCCTGGAATAAATACACCTGCTGCTGCTGCTGTTATATCATCTATTTCTTAGCACTGAGAAGTGCTTTGGATTCAGAGATAACTTTTTCGCTTGATCTTAGCCCTGAAAAGGACTTTTGGGTTCAGTAGTAAGCCTGCCTAATTAAAACACTACTAAAACCTCTCTCTCCCTGCTGCAAGATCTCTCCCTGGCTAGTTTGAAAGCTCATCTGCGGTCGAGAGGCGTGAGCCAAGTATTTAAGATTCAAGGTCATGTGGTTCAGCTATCCAATGAGGGTAGACGCCGTTTTCGCGCTGCGTGCATACTCCCAGGGTCCCTCACGGCCTCCCTGCATGGTCATTGGTTTAAAAAAACTTGATTGAATTCAAATCTTTTGAATACCGCAATATTCGATCGAATACCTACTCAATCGAATCGTATTCGCTCATCTCTAATAAATATATATATATATATATATATATATATATACAGTTTATATATTTGGGGCCCCATGAATCCTAGCTACACCCCTGCCCGACAGGATGCCCAGTTAGCAGTTTTTTCCCTGACAACAATTTAAAAAGACAATGTATTTCTTTTTACTTCCACCTTTTATAGTGAGTTTACACAGACAGATTTATCTGACAGATTATTGAAGCCAAAGCCAGGAATGGATTTGAAAATAGGAGAAATCTCAGTCTTTCCATTATAACCTGTTCTCTGTTTATAGTCTGTTCCTGGTTTAATAATCCTCAATGATCTGTCAGATAAATCTGTCTGTGTAAACACACCCTAAGTCACCTTCACTTACGAGGTTAATAGCCTTTACATTTCGAGCCTTCTGTGGAGTCTTTACCATATAGTGTTTCTACATGTTTATGCTTATTTTTAATTACTTTCTTGTACTTTCAGGGCTGCTATGAACTGGTCACTGATTTCATGGAAATTAATATGGGAATCATAGCCGGCGTGGCTTTTGGAATAGCATTTTCACAGGTAGGAACAATCGATTTCACTGTAAACTAGCAGGACCAATTTTATAATCTGTGACAGGGACCCCTTTCAGTTCAGGTCCCCTCATATAGGGCAGAAGTACCTTTTAAGCCTCCACCCACTCGAGTGCATGAGTGGGCGAGCGCTGCTTCCAAAAAACTAAATCTCTGTAATTATTATCAAGGTTTTCTGAACATTTAATAGGATGCAAAAGTAGTCGAGGATATGAAAACTCATATGCAAAAAGTGTGGTTTATTTATAGTGATAAGTACCTATGTACTCCATATTAGACATCGGTCCAGATCATAGTCAGACATGATAGCAAAGCAAGAGATTAGCAGATAATTGTGTTCCATGGCAGGATACTTCTACACCCTTGGGCTGTGTGCTCACGTGCAGCTTCTACTGCACTTTTCTTATCTGGTGGGAAAAATGGACTACTGAAAAAATAAATTAGTAATTATTAGTAGTACTTCAGTAGTGTGTGGCAATGATAGTTAGGCTGCAATGACAAACAGCCACATTTCTTTAAAGGGGTTGGCCACTTTATAGTAAAATTGTTCAGTGGACAGTATAAGTAGGTGTACTCACTTCACTTACTGACAGCAGCTCCCTGTGTACCTGATAGAGCTAAAATCATTCAAGTGATTCTGTCCATAAGATGGCCGACATGGAGGAACATGTGACCATGCCCCGCCCCCAAGTGTCCAACACTGAGCCTGTAATTGGGTGATTGTGGACACATGTGCATGAGTCACATGCTCCTCTATGTTGGCCATCTTATGGACAGAATCTCCACAGAGCAGGGCAGCCCAGCCTGGAGGAGTGGAGTTTGATTTTTAGCTCTATGAGGTACACAGGGAGCTGCTGTCAGTAAGGCATGTCAGCCCTCTGCACCAGAAAATTAGAGAGGTGCTAGGGGAAGGCGCTTCTCTACTTCCCCTAACTGGGCAGAAAACACTATACAGGTCACAAAACCACATATATGTGTGTGTGTTTGGCCTGTAGCGGCTCAGTACTTGTACCACACTGATGCTGCAATGTGTTGGCCTCATGTAATGGCAGCCATTTACCTCATGGAATAAAGAGTCTGGAACCAACCTGAGTGTGCATCATCCTAAAGGACACTAACAGAACATGGAGATATCTGGCCACAGGACCTGTGTATAACTCCAGAGGGATTGTGTGAGGCTGGGACTGCACAGAGTCCCTGTTATTACCACACCATGGAGAGTGGTCTGAAGCCCCCTCAGAGTCTGGATGTCACCTCCAAACTTTCATAGACCTGGAGACACTACAGGGAAGAATTTACTCTGTATATGGATCTTTCCATGACCCCCAGTGATGAGAAGAGGAAAGTAAAGCTGAGGGGAAAAGGCAGAGGAATAGCCCAGACCTTACTCTCAGAGAGCCTGGCCCTAGCCGACATTGTGCAGGTATTGAGACTGTGAGGAGATAGAAGTTCTTCTCAAGGAATCAGAGGGTTAAGGAATATGTGGACAGCTATATGTGACAGAGCTGAGGAGACTGGCTGCATCATGTGGCATTAGGGATAATCTCATCCGAGACAGAATTGTGTGTGGAATAAGAGATACTCACCTCAGAGAAGATTACAGAGAGAGGAAATGCTGGTCTCACAGAGAAGCATGCAAATCCCCAGGGCTGCTTGCTGACAAGTCATGATGGAGGGCCCTAGTGATGATACAGCACATGGACTAACTGTGAAAGGGCATGCAAGGTTCTCTGCGAGCGCAGTCCATTGCAAATACAGTGGTAAAAGAGATGAGGGCAACAAAGTGATGTGTCCAGTATATGGGGAAACCTGCAGAAATAATTTCTTAGCTCCGTCTAGACTAAAACTGGGTAAACAGCACATAAAAGTCCACAGTGTGATAGAGGACTCACATAGTGACCGTGCAGAGGACATTACATGAGAATATCATTGCAGTCACACAGCCAGTAGTCTATGATGCAAAACAGCCTTTTTACTACCTTTTTGTTGGATGAACAAAGAGCCCATTAGATTTCAGCGGGATTGTGGCTCAAGCTGTAGTGTAATTCCATGTGCTCTCCTATATAAGCTGGTTTCCATTGAGCCCACAGGCAAGGTACCGATGATGTGCAACAAAAGGCTTCTGAAACCTATGGGGACATACAAGCTTCAATTACAAAACCCATGTAATAAAAAGAGTTACAGAGTTGAGTTTATTGCTCTGAATCATATGGCATTACTGGAAGAAAAAAAAACTACTATCTCATAACATTAGGGCTGTTGAGTGTTGACGTTTCCCAGAATATACAAAATCATAGAAAACAGGCAGAGTGCAATGTGGACATTAAAGGGGTTATCCAGCAAAAATCTTTTTCTTTCAAATCAGCTTTCAAAAAGTTTTATATAGCTTTGTAATTTACTTCTATTTAAAAATCTCCAGTCTTTCCATATTTATCAGCTGCTGTATGTCCTGCAGGAAGTGGTGTTTTCTTCTCAGTCTGTCACAGCGCTCTCTGCTGACATCTCCTGTCGAGACAGGAACTGTCCAGAGCAGGAGAGGTTTTCTATGGGGATTTGCTGCTGCTCTGGACAGTTCCTTTCTCGGACAGTGATGTCAACACAGAACACTGGAAGACTGGAAGTACTGGAAGACTTGAGATTTTTAAATAGAAGTAAATTACAAATCCATATAACTTCATTTGAAAGATAAAGATTTTAGCTGGATGACCCCTTTAACCTCTTAAGGACACATGACGTACCCGTATGTCATGCGCCCATAAGAGGTGTTCAGAGCGGGGTCGCGCGGCGACCCCGCTCTGAACCGCCGCGGTTCCGGGTGCCCCTTGTAGCCCGGGACCATGGGTATTAGCGGGCACGGTCCGATCGCCGTGCCCGCTAATACAGTAATCAGATGCAGCTGTCAAAGATAACAGCTGCATCCGATTACCGGACGCAGCGTCATCCCTGGTGTCTAGTGGAGGAGATCGCTCCTCCGGGACAACGCGATCTCTGTTACTGCTGCCGGCCGGGAACCGCTCCAAGATGGCGCCGTCCCCGGCTCGGCACTCGTTTGTTTTCGGCTGCAGCAGCTGAAAGCAAACGAGTGCCGATCTCATTGATCTTTGCTGTATAACTATACAGCAAAGATCTCAATGAGAGATCAAAGTGTATATACTAGAAGTCCCCTAGGGGGGCTTCTAGTATATGTGTAAAAAAAATAAAAAAAGTTTTGTTAATAGTAAAAAGCCCCCTCCCCTAATAAAAGTCTGAATCAGGTTTTAAATAAAAGTAAATAAATAAATAAACATGTTAGCTATCGCCGCGTGCGTAATCGCTCGAACTATTAATTAATCACATTATCTCGCACGGTAAATGGCGTAAGCGCAAAAAAATCCCAAAGTGCAAAATTGCGCATTTTTGGTCGCATTAAATTCAGAAAAAAATGTAATAAAAAGTGAACAAAAAGTTGCATATGCGCAATCAAGGTACCGATAGAAAGTAAACATCATGGCGCAAAAAAATGACACCTGACACAGCCCCATAGACCAAAGGATAAAAGCGTTATAAGCCTGGGAATGGAGCGATTTTAAGGCACATATATTTGTTAACAATGGTTTGAATTTTTTACAGGCCATCACGTAATATAAAAGTTATACATGTTATATATCATTTTAATCGTAACGACTTGTGGAACATATATAACAAGTCAGTTTTACCCCAGGGCGAATGGCGTAAAAACACATTCCCCCCAAAAAAAGAAATGCGTTTTTTTTTTTTTTTTTTTCAATTTCACCACACTTTGATTTTTTCTGGTTTCGCAGTATACTTTATGCAAAAATTTAGCCTGTCATTGCAAAGTACAATTAGTGACGCAAAAAATAAGGGCTCATGTGGGTCTCTAGGTGGAAATATGCAAGTGCCATGGCCTTTTAAACACAAGGAGGAAAAAAACGAAAATGCAAAAACGAAAATTGGCCCCGTCCTTAAAGGGTTAAGCAGGGTATGCATCATTTGTGCAATAATTCCTGCGCACTTTATACCCTTCTGCACAAAAAATCTCCAGTCTATAGGCTGCTCAATATGTTTTGCGTAAAATAAAAAAATCACACATGAAAAATCTGTCCAAAAAAGGAGCTAATATAAACCTCGGCCAAACCACACCCCCTCCGAGTGAAACATTTAAAAAATGGCGCAGGTGGTGTAAAATGCTCAAAAATAGCACAAACTGTACATTGATACATGATGCCGGGCAGGGAAACACTCCACTACAGGGTTTCCCTATTCATAGCATTCGAAAAAATGGGACTTGGGAATAAGCCCTTATGGTGGCCCTGCCATATTTAAACAGGTATAAATTGCCTGTAGGAACACTTTTAGTTTTCTCTGTATTAGATATGTTTCTGTAAATGAAGGGACAATGAGATGTATTAGCAGGCAGGTCTGTCTATAATTTGATTTTGCTTATTACTATTCATTTGAGTGGCCGCTAATGGAATATAAAAGCTTTAGGTATGTAATTGCATTTAACCAATAAGTCACAGCTGTCCACTTTACCTTAATAAATGAATTCCATATAGATCCGTGCCGCTATGCTTTACTTCCGTACAGAAGCTGCAGTTTGTATGCAATGATCTGTAAATCCCAATGCACTTAAGTCTCGCAGAGGGGCGTATTATTATTATTGGACTTTTATGGATCTTGTAAGTTTAAATCTAGTTCTAATATTGACCCGTGTGATGCTTATCAAAGCAGTAATGACGGCCTAATTGTAAAAGGGGCAGGCCGTGAAAATATTACCTGCCACTTTTTTTTCCCCTTTAAGACCCTATTACACAAAGCGATTATCGTCCGTATTTGGCCGATTATCAGCCATTACAGTTGATAATCGCTTTGTGTAATAAATGGCACAATGTCGGCGGATTTTTGTCTTTCAACAGGTTGAAAGAGAAACAACTTTAATAGCAACGATCTGCTGCCGTTGGTCAATTGCTCTATTAGGACTTTGCAGACCTATGTAAAACATGACTCTTAAAGAGATTGTCCAGTTATATTTCCCCACCTGATCTTCTATCAGGTATTGAGAGATGGAGATGAGCGCAACTTGAGCATGCTCGAGTACGATCTTTTGACATTTGAATACCGGTGGCTGAAGAAGTTTGAAGCAGCCCTAGGGACACCTGAAAAACATGGATACAGCCTATGGGCATGTTCATACTGCGTAAAAGACGGGCCATTCCGTGACCCGGCCCTGAAAAGAGCATCTGTGCACACCTGCATCAGAACTCCTCACCGCCGCAGCTGCTTGCTCCATAGTGTGCACTGACAGAGCTTTCTGCGGCCACTATTCAATGAATAGCGGCCGCAGAAAACTGACATGTCCGGTTTTTATGGCTCCACTAGGGGTCCCGGTTGGACTGTATACTATGTGTATGCACTCCGACAGGGATTCTATAGGGGGGCAATGTTACGTATATTTTCATAATCGGCAACAACAGCCAACGTTTTACGAAAATATACATAGTGTGAACATAACCCACAGCTGTTTCCATATTTTCAAGGCAGCATCCAACTTCTTCAGTCACTGGTATTTAAATGCCGAACAATCGGTCTCAAACATGCTCAAGTTGCAGATACAAGCGTCTGATATTTGCAGCATGCTCGTAGGGTTGGATGAAAGGTTTCTGGTGAGATAAGGATTTCTCTTTAAATAAAATTTCAGTTTATAAGGGTATGTGCAGACTACAGAATACGCACAGAGACTTTAAGTGGATTCCGATGCGCGGCCTTCACTTGAAATTCCGCCCTTCCCATAGACTTAATAATATTCGCTGGCAAATTCCGCCTTCCGCCCAAAGAAGTGACAATTGACAAGTCTCAGTGCGTATTCCATAGTCTGCACGTACCCTGACACTTGACATATGAGAAGAAATAAAGGGTTTATGGTATATGTGAAATGCTACACCCGCCCAAAGTGCAAGGGCACCGGCTTTGTTTCTTGCTGGGCAATCTCTGAGTACTCTGCAGGAGCTAAAATAAAACCAATAGAAAATATTGATGTGAAGAAAGAAAATATTCTTCATCCGTGCAGGCAGCATTGATCACCGGACAGAATGAATGACCTGCGGCGTCCACATTATCTGTTGCCAGAGTAGTAATAACCTTTGTTCCTCTCTGTAATTGTTTAGCAGACTTGGTATAGACTGCTCTGGCAGCTATTTATGAATGAAATTCTTCTTCCGCCACATCACATCTCTCTGGTTGGTACATTTGACAAAGCTAAATCCCAAGTAACAATTAACCTGAAGGTTGCGAGTGAACGCCAATAAAATCTTAAGATTCTACTTTAGTTTTTTAGTGTGGTTCCAAAATGAGATTTTGTGGCTGCAAAATGTTAAAACATTACAATAATGTCTGGTTAATAAGATCAGCAAATGTAATTACCTGAATAAATATTGGCAGATTAACCTATTAAGCAATGTTCACACTATGTTTTTGCAATCCCTTTTTTCATCAGTTTTTACGAACAATGCTGAAAAAATGGATGCATTTGTGTGCATTTGTTTTGATCAGTTTTTCCATTGACTTCCATTTAAAAAAAAAGAGGATCAAAACGCATCTTTTTTTTTTTTTTACGTACACAAATACATGGTCAACCACATTTGTGTACATTAAAAAAAGGATACATTTTGATCTGTTTTTTTTATATATATATATATATATATATATATATATATATATATATATATATATATATATATAATGGAAGTCAGTGAAAAAATGGATGCACACAACGGATGCATCCTTTTTTTTTTTTGTTGTAAAAAATGGATGAAAAAACATTGAAAAAACGTAGTTATATGTTTTACAAGACTTACCGTAATTGATCTTAGGGGATTGTGTAGCACAAAATAGTGTAACAGTGATTTAGTATTTTGGGCCCCTTAGGAAAACCTAAATGGGCTTACACATTCAATATTTGTATCTATGATCCATTTCCGTTTGACATTTCATTGACTACCACAAATCCCATAAAATCGCTCTCTAAACACTCGAGAGCTGGATATCAAAATACCTCAACAGCTTGAAGTAGATCAGATGTCACATACAGAATATGAGTCCATGGAGGGATTGTATGCAGATGACACAGGCTGCGTGACTTCATGTGACAATACTTCTGTGTTCTGTCATGATGGTGGACCACAATTATCACCTCAGCCATAACTGGCAGCACTATGTTAACAGAAGGCAGTGCCAACTGATTAGGCGCTAACACAATGTTGGTGGCATATATACTAGGTGTCAGATAATTCAGCGCCTGGTGAGGCAGACCGCTTGCTGAATTATCTGACACTTAGTATATATGGAAACATAAGCTGTCAACTCAGGTGTCGACATCATGCAGGTGAGTATCTAAAATTTAATTAGAAAAAAATTTTCTGTAAATTACCGACCCCTTACCAAAGCTTCCCATAGAAATGTCATAGACGACAGTTGCACAATATACTAAGCTTGAACAACAAGTCCAACTTGGATTGGGTCCTTCTTTTCCCTGACAGCAGATGTCTCTGGGAATTATTATTTACTATATGTTGTTATCCTCAAACTTTGATCTGAGTGGATGCTACAGTAATGGTGATCTTTGTCTGTTCGTAGACATCTGTGACCAGCTTAACTCGCTCAAGGTGTTCTTCCATCATATAAAGTGATGATGTGTAGCTAACATGTACCATCACTTTCTGATGTGTGGGCGTCCGACTGTCAAGACCCCCACAGATCTTCAGAATAAAGGGGCCAGGAGCTCTAGTTAAGCACTAAGATCTCTTTACAGTTTTTCCCTGAGCAGCAATATTCCCAACCACACGCTGTGCAGTGAACTGTAAAACATCACCCTTCACTTTAATGCTGTTAAAGTGGACAAGTAAGAGGGGTCCGGTGTGGGGAAAAACTGTCAATATTCATAGGCTAAACTGACACTAAGAAATCCAAGGGTAAGCACACTGCTGTAGCAGTCAATAGTGTCAAAAAGCAGAAGGATTCTGGCACTCACTAACTCTTTAAAAAACCTTGAGAACTTATTCACAAGTCATGGACATGGTACAGTAGGACGTGTTTGGGAACCAGCGGAGAAAGGCCGAAACGCGTCCTACCGTACCATGTCCGTGATTTGTGAATAAATTGTCTACGTTTTGCAAACAATTGGTGAGTGCCGGATCCTTTTTGCTTTTTGGAAACTGACACTAAGGATCACGCATTTTTTACAGATAAGTTAGAAAACCATAATACATCATAAAGATTATAAGGTATTCATGTCTCTAGCTCAATGTTCTGATATAAAATGATCACTAGTTGTAAAGTGATAATACCAACAGTATAACAAAAAGCATGTATTTTTTCATGGAAACTAGAAAAAAGTTCTTTATTTTGCGCTGTCCAGGAATTTCTGGACCGGATTATATTCAGAGCATGTGAGCTTGCATGTGAATGCATTATTTGACTGTGACTAGCCTGGTGTGCTGTGGTGCTGAATAAAAGTACTCTCTATTAATGCAGGAGGACAAGTGGCTAGTATAGAAAACCATGGGAAATGTTACTATTTACATTGAATAGCACACAAATTTTAGATTCAAAATTCAGATCCACACATCGCAAATACAGTATAATGTAATACCTGATGCCCTGTAAGAGTTTTCAAGATTAGGGAGTAGGAAACATGACTGGAACGCGGTCATTGATCTTTAGCTTAATAGCTCAGTGTTCAACCCTATAGGACAATTGTGTTTAGGTGTCCTACTTATTTCTTTTTTTGCATTAATTATTATTTATTTATTTATTTATTTTGCATTATTCTGTATGGCCATTCTACCTTGCAGCTTGTCACATTCATATTGTCTTTTCATGTGTGCTGTGTTACAGTAGATAATATACCTGGAATAATATGTATATAAAAGTAAGGCCTTGTCCACAAATCCTTCTGTGATATCTGTAATGCAAAGTCCATAATTGCGGACGGATCAGGATAACGCTCAATGGACCGCAACCAATCATGGATCATGCAGACTCAGGACTATGAGCCCGAGCCGCAAATGCACCTATTTTTTTTTTTTTTTTTGTGGTCTGAATCACATGAAACCAGGGGTGTAACTACCACCATAGGAGCCATAGCAACTGCTATGGGGCCTGCCACATCAGGAGGCCCAGTGATACACTCCTGAAATACACTGGGCCTCCTGAGCCATCATCATTTGAAGCTCCCAGTGACAAGCACTTGCAGGTAAATGTTAAAGCGACTCTGTACCCACAGTCTGTGTCCCCCCCCCCCCCAAAACCACTTAGACCTTCAGAAAGCTGCTTTTAATCCAAGATCTGTCCTGGGGCCCCTTCGGCATTTATTGTCCCAAAAAACAACTTTTATACTTGCAGCCCTGTGTCAAACTGGCGTGGCTTTGAGTGTCTGTGCCCTAGGCCTGCGACGCCCCTCCGTCCTTCCTCTACACACTCTTCAGCGCATGTGCAGTGTTCAGACAAGTGATTAGGAGAAATCCTGCCTGGGGGCTTTTCTAAGGGGTGGAAAGGAGGGACGGAGGGGCGTCACAGGCCAGGGGCACAAACATTCCAGGCCACACCAGTTTGACACAGGGCTGAAAGTATAAAAGTTGCTATTTGGGACAATAACTACATCACCTGCCGAACGGACCCCAGGACAGATCTTTGATTAAAAGCAGCTATCCCACCCAATCGTACAAGCGGTTTTGGGGGGGGGGGTTGGCATATTGTGGGTACAGAGTCACTTGAAAGTTTATGACTACACTTGATGGATTTGTGGTCAGTCTAAAGTTTGCTATAGTGCGCAGCCATTTGTACCTACTCCCTTGCATGGAACCGTCAGCTGTAATTCATATTCCAAACTGATGACAATGTTAGATACTGTAGCTGTTAGGTTAAGAGACATGATAACTTATATATCAGTCTCTGCCTCCAGAATGTAGAAAATACTTTTATTCTATAGTAGAAAGAGTCAGAGGCGTTCCTAAGCTTCTGAAGGGCACAGGATCTGAATGCCCTACTCTATAGCTTTACAGTACTGGGAGGGCAGGCTTATGTTGCATAAGGGATCTGGCGGGTTCCCTTTAGGGTGGCCATGCACAATAATTGTTTGATGTAACCTGAGAAGTCAGTCTTTAGGGATTAGCGTTCTATGTATGTTATTAAATCGATTAGTTCTGACCAGTGGAAATTAGTTCCATCTGTTGTCACAGATTAAGGATTTCCTTTGATTTTTTTTCTCGGTCATACTGATTAAACACCACAATCGAATAGAATTTAATCAGCTCTCATGCAAAAAAAAAAAATTATAAAAAAATATACTTAAAACTCTTAAAGTAGCATGGCATTTTTTTCCCCATTTGCTTCCCAGCGACAGGCTCCTCTGTATACTCACCCATAATGACTTCTTAATTCTAGTGATAGAACGCCGTTCGGATTCCGCTGGTGTCACATCACTTCTGAGCCCTCTTCTTTCTTCAAGGCTTTTGAAAACCAGAAGTCAGTGTCTTCAATGCACCTCTATGCTGTCAGAGAGATGCATTGAAGACACTTACCTTCGACCTCTTTAGATGTGGGACAGCCTGAGAAGTGGTCACATGAGACCCAGCAGAATTTAAACGGCCTCATAGCCCCGAAATGACACAGCATTGCGGGAAAGCAGTCATCACAGGTGAGTATATAGAAGAGCTTGCAGCCGAGCCCCCCCCCCCCCCCCAAAAAAAAAAGCTGATCCCATAGGCTCTGTCACTTTGACCATGTGATCACAGGTGGATGTAGAGCTGCATAATTAATAGTATTTTTCTAGATTATTTTTTTTCTCACGAAATACATTGGTTGAAAGGACCATATTTACATTAATTTACGCCTCTTCACAAAAATCTGCAACCGAATGTTTGTCCAAACCAAATGTACTTTATACTATACAGTAGCTATTTAGTCTACATTTGACATCTACCTATTTACGTGTTGTAAATGGACGCATATCATGTAAATGGAAAAGATAAAGGGATTGTCCAAGATTAAAAAAATGATTAAAAAAAAACAAAAACTATACCCCACTGGTCAATGGGTTGTATCTGGTATTGCAGCTGAGCCCCATACCCCTGAACAGAGATGAACTAAAGCACCGGACGTCTATGCTACTTATACAATACAAACTTTACACGTTTGGCCGGAGCGTCACTCAAACTGTTCCTTGCTGCAATTGTACATCAGGAGAACATGGGGCTCTACAATAATCTTACATTTACTCCCTGTCTAGTGCATGTTTTGGACTTGAATACTACTTTAGGCTGGGTTCACACTACGTATATTTCAGTCAGTATTGTGGTCCTCCTATTGCAACCAAAACCAGGAGTGGATTAAAAACACAGAAAGGATCTGTTCACTCAATTTCAACATTGTGTGAACAGATCTTTTCTGTGTTTTTTTGTGATGGCCGTCATATAACAGTAAATAACTGCCATTATTTCAATATAACAGCCGTTGTTTTAAAATAATAGCAAATATTTGCCATTAAATGGCGGCCATCCACTCAATTTCAACATTGTGTGGACAGAGCCTTTCTGTGTTTTCAATCCACTCCTGGTTTTGGTTGCAATATGAGGACCACAATACTGACTGAAATATACGTAGTGTGAATCCAGCCTCAAAGGGGAACTATCTGCAGGTTAGACAAATCTAACCTGCTGATATGTCCCTATTGCACAGGAGACGCCAAGGAGGAAGGGATGTGTCTTACCTTCCTCCTCGGCACCATTGCGGTGCAATTATTCGTGTTTCCTATGGTTTTTTGAGACTGTTAGGAGCACTGGGGGTGGGGGTATTAAGAGTACTGCCTGCCCCCATAGTGCCAATCAGGCCCCTGGCCGTCCTGCCCATTTCTAACGATAAAGAATGGATCGGGCCGGCCAAGGGCAGGCTGGATCGGTGCGGGCAGTGCTCCTAGCCCTTCCCCGAAGGGTTCCTAACAGTCTCACCAGACCGCGGAGCACACGACTAACCAGATAGGTCTAACCTGATAGTTCCCCTTTAACTATGTTCATCTGATATCCAGACACTTTTAGAAATCATGTATTGGGTACCATTGATGCTGGATAAAAGGAGTGTAACTTTTGTTCCTGTCTGCGCCTTTGCACGTAGTATTGTTCTGAAACAATAAGAATAAGACGTAGAGTAGAAAATAGATATTTATTAAGATACAATGGGAGATGATTGCCGTCTAATGTATGTATTCTGCTCCTTTGTCTTCCAGCTGATTGGGATGCTGTTGGCGTGCTGTCTTTCCCGGTTTATCACTGCAAATCAGTACGAGATGGTGTAACATGGTAAATTTCCGCTTTTGTTTTTTCCCGCTGTCTAGCAATGGGCCACTGGCATCCTCTCTCACTTACTCGCCTCAGATTGTATTCGCTTTTAAATTGCTGAAGCAAATGCCGCCATTTAGTACTAATCAATTCAGCTGGTAATAATGTGTCTGGCCTTATTTGTGTATGCAAGGCGCTTACGGATACGGCTCCTGCAATTTATCTATGAACGCTTTTTCATCTGTAAGATAGGAAGCCGAGTAAATGCAATTTCCCTAATACAGCATTAGCGGCTATATATTGGGTTGCTAAAACAGCAGGATATTGTTTTTGTAGATTTGGCTTTTATTGCATAGAAATTGGGGGGGGGGGGATATACAGGTTTATTTTAATTGTCAGTTTAGATTTCATTATCCTATTGTGCAGAATTAAAGCGGTATTCCCATCACACCTTTCTTTTCTCGTGTAGAGCTGCCCTCCTGTCCACCTGCTGTGCAAGGAACTGGAAGACGTCTGCATTCAGCTGAGCAGGGCGCTTTCCTGTTCTCTACACAGCAGGTGGATGGGAGCAATACAGTACAGGAATAATCAATGGAAAGGCTGGGAGTAGCAGTCGCATCACTATCGATCAGAGGGATGACATGTTCTGGCAGTATATACCCTGTTTCCCTCGAAAATAAGACAGTGTCTTATATTAACTTTTGCTCCCAAAGATGTTATGCGTCTTATTTAAGAGGATGACTTAATTTTCCATGAAGAAGAATTCACACTTCCTCCCTGTCCTGATTCTCCCCTCACTGTCCCATCAGTCCTGTCTCTCCCCTCACTGTCCCATCAGTCCTGTCTCTCCCCTCACTGTCCCATCAGTCCTTACTCTCCCCTCACTGTCCCATCAGTCCGGTCTCTCCCCTCACTGTCCCATCAGTCCTGTCTCTCCCCTCACTGTCCCCTCAGTCATGTCTCTCCCCTCACTGTCCCATCAGTCCTGTGTCTCTCCCCTCACTGTCCCATCAGTCCTGACTCTCCCCTCACTGTCCCATCAGTCATGTCTCTCCCCTCACTGTCCCATCAGTCCTGTCTCTCTCCCCTCACTGTCCCATCAGTCCCGACTCTCCCCTCACTGTCCCCTCACTGTCCCATCAGTACTGTCTCTCTCCCCTCACTGTCCAGTCAGTCCTGTCTCTTCCCTCACTGTCCCATCAGTCCGGACTCTCCCCTCACTGTCCCATCAGTTCTGTCTCTTCCCTCACTGTCCCATCAGTCCGGACTCTCCCCTCACTGTCCCATCAGTCCCGTCTCTCCCCTCACTGTCCCATCAGTTCTGTCTCTCCCCTCACTGTCCCATCAGTCCTGTCTCTTCTCTCACTGTCCCATCAGTCCTGTCTCTCCCCTCACTGTCCCATCAGTCCTGTCTCTCCCCTCACTGTCCCATCAGTCCTGTGTCTCTCCCCTCACTGTCCCATCAGTCCTGTGTCTCTCCCCTCACTGTCCCATCAGTCCCGTCTCTCCCCTCACTGTCCCATCAGTCCCGTCTCTCCCCTCACTGTCCCATCAGTTCTGTCTCTCCCCTCACTGTCCCATCAGTCCTGTCTCTCCCCTCACTGTCCCATCAGTCCTGTGTCTCTCCCCTCACTGTCCCATCAGTCCCGTCTCTCCCCTCACTGTCCCATCAGTCCCGTCTCTCCCCTCACTGTCCCATCTCTCCCCTCACTGTCTTATCAGTCCTGTCTCTCCCCTCACTGTCCCATCTCTCCCCTCACTGTCTTATCAGTCCCGTCTCTCCCCTCACTGTCCCATCTCTCCCCTCACTGTCTTATCAGTCCTGTCTCTCCCCTCACTGTCCCATCTCTCCCCTCACTGTCTTATCAGTCCTGTCTCTCCCCTCACTGTCCCATCTCTCCCCTCACTGTCTTATCAGTCCCGTCTCTCCCCTCACTGTCCCATCTCTCCCCTCACTGTCTTATCAGTCCCGTCTCTCCCCTCACTGTCCCATCAGTCCCGTCTCTCCCCTCACTGTCCCATCTCTCCCCTCACTGTCTTATCAGTCCTGTCTCTCCCCTCACTGTCCCATCTCTCCCCTCACTGTCTTATCAGTCCCGTCTCTCCCCTCACTGTCCCATCTCTCCCCTCACTGTCTTATCAGTCCCGTCTCTCCCCTCACTGTCCCATCAGTCCTGTCTCTCCCCTCACTGTCCCATCAGTCCTGTGTCTCTCCCCTCACTGTCCCATCAGTCCTGTCTCTCCCCTCACTGTCCCATCAGTCCTGTGTCTCTCCCCTCACTGTCCCATCAGTCCCGTCTCTCCCCTCACTGTCCCATCTCTCCCCTCACTCTCTTATCAGTCCCGTCTCTCCCCTTACTGTCTGGTCCCCTTCAGGACTGGCCAATGTACCTCTGCCGGGTCCCGGTAACAGCAATGTGGTGCAGAGACTGTGGTGGTCACACAAGACAACGACTGCCAGACTGGAGACAGTGGGATGGCTGTAGCTACCGATACCCCCACGCTGTGCATCCTCAGCACGCTGCCCGGCCTCTTCACAGAGTGGCGCATAGACATTATCACACTAGCGGCCTGCGTCTTCCCTTCTAGTGCACCACCACTTCCCCTCACAAGGCACAGAGGTTGGCAGAGGGTAGCAGCATGGTGTCATGGTGGCGGCAGGGGTCTTATTTTCAGGGGATGCAGGGGTCTTATTTTTGGGGGGATGCCTTAGTTTAAACTGTCATGTAAATCCTCCACTATGCCATATTTTCGGAGGATGTCTTATTTTTGGGGAAACACGGTGCCACCACTTGACAACTTGGTGAAATTTTACAAAGTTGCATAAAAAGCTATGAATTGCAATATGCAACCGTACAGTGGGTAGTGGCTTATAATGACAATATTCTATCATTTATTTTTATATGTATAGGCATGAGTACTAATAAAGGGCAATACTTTCAGTCAAAAGCAAGAAAGATGTCAGACTTATCACCAGGATGTTGTACTAACAGGATAAACTACAAGCTTTACTATATTGGATTTACTGCTAATTCTTGCACATTAAAAGGGTCACCCAGACTTAATAAATTGAAGGGGAACTCCAAAATAAAATTCTTTCAAACCCATGGTGTCAGAAAGTTATACAGATATGTAGATTATGGTGGTCCATCAAGTTCGAATACTGACTGGTTCCAAGACGACAATTGTATATTGAAAAGAGCAAAACTGGTAATTGGTAAAGCAAGTCCTTACATACAACAGTTAGAAATAGTGACTGAAAGCTGTAAACGACTTTCTTGGAGCATTTTCAGAGAACAGTACAGATTACACAGGGTTCCAGAAAAATAAAATGAAGCCGTACTCACTTGGTGCTCAAAGGAGCAACTCATCCTGACAGAGGTAAAGAGCAGTACAGGACATGTATCACACTGTACTGTAGAGGAGATACTAGACACACACAGCAGTACACGACATGTAGTATCACACTATACTGTAGAGGAGATACTAGACACACACAGCAGTACACGACATGTAGTATCACACTATACTGTAGGGGAGATACTAGACACACACAGCAGTACAGGACATGTAGTATCACACTGTACTGTAGAGGAGATACTAGACACACACAGCAGTACACGACATGTAGTATCACACTTTACTGTAGGGGAGATACTAGACACACAGCAGTATTGGATATGTAGTATCACACTTTACTGTATAGACGAGATACTAGACACACACACACAGCAGTACAGGACATGTAGTACCACACTTTACTGTATAGAGGAGATACTAGACACACAGCAGTACAGGACATGAAGTATTACACTGTACTGTAGAGAGGGGATGATAGACACACAGCAGAACAGGATGTGTAGTATCACACTGCACTGTAGAGGAGATACTAGACACACACAGCAGTACAGGACATGTGGTATCACACTGTACTGTAGAGAGGAGATACTAGACACACACAGCAGCACAGGACATGTAGTATCTCCCTATACTGTAGAGAGGAGATACTAGACACACAGCAGCACAGGACATGTAGTATCTCACTATACTGTAGAGAGGAGATACTAGACACACAGCAGTACAGGACATTTAGTATCACACTGTACTGTAGAGAGGAGATACTAGACACACACAGCAGTACAGGACATGTAGTATCACACTATACTATAGGGAGGAGATACTACATGTCCTGTACTGCTGTGTGTGTCTAGTATCTCCTCTCTACAGTATAGTGAGATACTACATGTCCTGTACTGCTGTGTGTCTAGTATCACACTATACTGTAGAGAGGAGATACTAGACACATACAACAGTACAGGACATGTAGTATCACACTATACTGTAGGGAGGTACTACATGTCCTGTACTGCTGTGTGTGTCTAGTATCTCCTCTCTACAGTATAGTGTGATACTACATGTCCTGTACTGCTGTGTGTGTCTAGTATCACACTATACTGTAGAGAGGAGATACTAGACACATACAGCAGTACAGGACATGTAGTATCACACTATACTGTAGAGAGGAGATACTAGACACATACAGCAGTACAGGACATGTAGTATCACACTATACTGTAGAGAGGACATACTAGACACACAGTAGTACAGGACATGTATCAGACTGCACTGTAGAGGGAATACTAGACACATACAGCAGTACAGGACATGTAGTATCACACTATGCTGTAGGGAGGAGATACTAGACACATACAGCAGTACAGGACATGTGGTATCACACTGTACTGTAGAGAGGAGATACTAGACACACACAGCAGCACAGGACATGTAGTATCTCACTATACTGTAGAGAGGAGACACTAGACACACAGAAGTACAGGACATGTAGTATCTCACTATATACTGTAGGGAGGAGATACTAGACACACACAGCAGTACAGGACATATAGTATCACACAATACTGTAGGGAGGAGATACTAGACAGCCAATCACTGCATATACTTCACTAATACTGGGTTTTTACCAGTAAAATGGTGACGTTTATTGGTCAGTTATCTAGCTATTCACATGTGCTGCAAATCCTGACCATGTGTAGCCTTGTATGTTGGGTCTGGCTTGAAGTTACAATGGTCCAGAAAGGAACATTGTCTATTAAAAATATTGAATAACCTGAGGCCAATGTAATTTGATTGACCACTGTAATTCTTTTTGAAAATCTCACTTTATCCAGTACTTATCAGGTGCTGTATGTCCTGCAGGAAGTGCAAAGAGGTTCACCATTTTTTATTTCTTTCAAATCAACTGGTGCCAGCTGCTGTATGTCCTGCAGGAAATGGTATTCTTTGCCAGTTTGGCGACCAGGAGAGGTTTTCTATGTGGATTTGCTACTGTAACTGCTCTGGGCAGTTCCTGACATGGACAGAGGTTGCAAACAGAGAGCACTGTGTCAGACTGGAGAGAATACACCACTTCCTGCAGGACATACAGCAGCTGATTAGTACTGGAAGACTTGAGATTTGTTAATAGAACTAAATTACAAATTTCTGGCACCAGTTGATTTTAAGGGAAAAAAAATAATTCATATATTTAGTGGAAAGTTCTAACCTATTTATTGCTTTATTTCCCCCCCCCCCTAGGATCCACCCATTACTACATCAGGAGGTGAAGGAATCGAGAAGGAATTTACAGAATGTTAGAGCACACAACACATTACCAAGCACTCCGTGTTCCCATTTTGTAGTGTAACCATCCGTTCCAGTAAAGTTGTGCCATGAAGAGTAGCCTGTATAGTGTCTAACTGCACACTTCCTCCCTGGAAGGCTTTTCGTATGATGGCACTCTGTGTGTTCTTTAGTCATACTGTAGTTGTATTGTTACTATGATAATCCATTAACTGCCTCGACCTGGCTGTGCATGCAGTGGCTGATACAAACAAAGGGACAAAGACGTCCTTACCTACGGTTTATTAAATGTTCCACACATTTATATAAATCAATTCATGAAAAACAAATATAGCCTATCTAATCTTTTTTATATATATCTCTATATATTTATTTACAAGGCATACTTCTTTTTTTATTTTTGCCATATACCACATTAATTACAATAAATCTGTGATATTACAATACTTGAAGAGTCATGTTGAACTATGTTGTGCTTTAAATGACATCCAGTAGGCCTAAATCTAGGCCGCACCCTGGATTCTTACTGTGTGCTGTATGCCTCTTGCTAATGATCTTCGTCTAGTGAATTTCTTGCTTCCAATTCCAAGATCTTGTGTTTCACTGTTATTAAACTGTTGTTGCTTACTGTGAAGGCAATATATCAGCGCTTTTTTATCCTTTTAGTGTACAGCTAACCTCAATTGTGTTGTTAGGCCTATTTTATTTTTTTTTTCTTCCTAGCTAATGTCGCTCCTGTTTTTGTTCTCCACATGTTGCTATGGAAGTACAGCAACCAAATGATATTTTAAGGAAAGCGTGAAAAAAAAGTATAAGTAAGGGCAGACAATGGAAATGTTCCAACCTTTTTAAAGATAAAATTGGAATATAGGATTTTTATTTTATTTTATTTTTTTCTTATGTCTCCATCTAGCATGCTGAGGAAAATGCTTTGATATTGTGAGCATTTGTGATATATATTAATAAACTGAACTACAAACAGTCCATTGTGTTACTTTATTGCAATCTTTTGGGTATAGACAGACCATCAAAATCGATTGCTCCAATATCATCTCAGTCATTTTCTGTATTTTAAGCCGAATCATATCATTGTCACCAATTGTTTAGGTAGGCTTGCCGTTTCTAAATATCTGCATGCAAGAATATTGGTACTCGCTGGATACTGGTTATGGCCAGTTTCACACGTACTGCTTCTCCATTTTATCCAGTATTTTGGCGGATCCTGCAATAGAGACACCAAATGAAGCCGCCAACACAAGTGTAAACCCAGCCTTAGGCCAGTTTCACATGTACCGCATTGCAGTGGATTTCACGCTGTGAGTTCTGCTGAGAAAATGTAGCGCCTGCCCACTTACCCCACCACGCTTCCACTAGCTTCTCTGGCTCCCGCCTTTCTGGTGTCCCGCTTAGCCAATCAGGGAGCCGAAAAAGCACAGAAGTGCAGACAGGTAATATATTAGCCCGGCACCGATGGGTAAAGTGGGCAGGGGCTGCATTCTCGCAGCTCAATGAAAATCACAGTATCACAGTTTGAAATTCACTGCGATGCAGTACATGGCTTAAGGGCCCTATTCCACCGGTCGATTATCGTTCGCATAATCGTTAACGAATAACGATCTCAAATGACCGCTATTGCGAAAGACCTGAAAACGTTCACTCATTTCCATGGAACGATAATCGTTACTTATGATCGTAATTGCGATCGTTTTTTCTTCGATATTTCTTCGCTATTGCGTTTGTATCTATTGCGAACGACCGAACAATGTCTTATTCAATGCGAACATTTTGCGAACGAGCAACGATAAAAATAGGTCCAGGTCTTATAAAGTGATCCACGATTTCTCGTTTGGCCGTTAATCGTTAACTGCATTTCAACCGAACGATTATCGTTTAGATTCGAACGATTTAACGATAATCGTCCGGTGGAATAGGGCCCTAAGGCTGGGTTTACACTTGTGTTGAAGGCTTCATTTGGTTCCTCTATTGCAGGATCAGCCAAAATACTGGATAAAATAGAGTAGCATGCTGTTCTGTTTTGTCCGGTAATGTATCAGACATCATGACAAAAACCTGACGGCTCCACTAAAGTCTCCGGGGTCCATTAGAGGCTGTTGGTGTCCATCAAGTTTGTCATAGTTCTGCTCCAGTGACAGAGCACAAAAACAGAAGAAAGAACTCTGGTGTGAACATAGCCATATTCTTTTATAGGCAACAGTTATCCATACTCCACAGTCTTCAATATCAATAAATCATGCATTCAGAGAAAATGTCACAACCATGAGTATTCCTTTTATAACTTGTATAATTTTTTAAACGATTTGGAAGCTTAGAGTGGACTTCAGATGAAAAAAAAACAAACTTCCAGGTGCTCTTAGATCCTCACATAGAGTATAATCATAAATCAAGAAAAAACAAGCGCCAGCTTGCCGCTCCTTGCTTTGCATGCAGCTCAGGCTCTAATGGGAGATGGAAACTGTGCAGTTTTTTGCCCTTGTGAACAAACCCCACACTAGACCAATTGAGAAGATCCTTGATCTTGGGGCCCTTTGTAACTGTCGGATCTTGAGCACATTTAATGTTTTATAGAGTTTCTCCCCTTAGCATTTGCATTAAAGCAAATGTACCATCAGGTACAATCACTTTAAGTTTAGCCCATGAATAGAACAGCGGAGAAGCCAGTGCCACATTCCTTTTTTTGAACTATGGTCCAGTTCCTGTGTACAACGCTATTCTATTTACAGGCACCGGCCTGGAGCATCATACAGGGGAGGGCATTTCCATCCACTGGTGGCGGTTGGGTCGCCTCCAGTGTTTGAACCTGGCTGGTGCCCATGAATAGAACGGCGCTGTACACGGTAGCTGGGTCGTGGTTCAAAAAAAGGACTGAGGCACCGACTTCCCTGCGCCGGCGCCGTTCTATTCATGAGCAAAACTTTGAGCGGAGAGCATCAGGCTTATTCACTTTAAGTTTTGCTCATGGATCCACCTAAATTCCACCTATTTTACTCAGTGTGCAAGGGCCTCTTATTCTGCTGTATTTTTGGTTTTTATGCAGTTAGTAAGGTTTTATGCATCATTTATGGAGACTTTTGAGCAGTACTCCAGATAGACCCTCGCTTAGTTTTTTTTGCGCAAGGACTGAAGATTTTTGCGTAGCATGTGAAAAGTGCTCAAATAATACATACCCCTCCCTAAATGTACCTCTTGTGAATTGTGTATGTTATATAGATGGATTCTGATGAACATTAGTCAGCGTGCTGGACACCTCTTTGTAAACCTACTTGAATATCATACAAGGATCAGTCAGCTCAGTCATTATCAATGGTTGATTTAAAGGAGCAATTTTGCCAGAGATTTTCATCAACAACAACACAATTCTGCACTAATGTCTGACTGCCATAAAGGAAAATTAGGTTAGGAGATGTGTGCAGCGAAATATTGTTTCATTAAAAAACAAAGTCTCTGATAGAAATCAATTTATAATGATCTCATTGACAATCACTAATAGCACTAAATCTAGTATTATAGCCTATTACTGCTGACGCTGTTGTGAGAATAATAACCAATGTTTCCTAACCACACTATGGACATGCACACTCAGCCCTGTATTCATGTTTATTTCAAGAGGAAAAGGGCAACCAGCAGCCGAAGGACACCACCGGCTAACACAGCAAGAAATGTTGGGGCATGTTGAAATGTTTAAATCCTAATTTTTGTAACATAAATGTAAAAACTGAAAAATGTTGCTATGCAGTCTGCTAGTTGGCTTACAACTGGACTATGGGTGAACCATGAAAAAATTTCTGGATAAAAGACCACTCTCAAAAGTATGATTCAGGTGAGTACTACTAGGTCAGTTGTTGGGAAACATGCCTTATCACACCACCCATGCATTGCCTAGACCTGGCCTTCAGCCAAAATGATTGGAGAAGTGAACTTGTGAGTAGAGATGAGCGAACCTGGAGCATGCTCGAGTCGATCCGAACCCGAACTTTCGGCATTTGATTAGTGGTGGCTGCTGAAGTTGGATAAAGCCCTAAGGCTATGTGGAAAACATGGATATAGTCATTGGCTGTATCCATGTTTTTCAGACAACCTTAGAGCTTTATCCAAGTTCAGCAGCCCCCGCTAATCCCGGTTCGCTCATCTCTACTTGTGAGTAAAGATGATCGAACATCGGGATTTTGCTGGAGAAAGGCAAAGTAGGTCAGCACTTCCAATAAAACTTTGTTCTTTATTTCTTTACTCCATTAAAAATTGAACAGAAAGGCAGATACAAAAAAAGAAAAAATACACATCTGACGCGTTTCTGGCTATACGCCCTTAATAGATGGAAAACAGGGATACAGCCATTACTACCTAGGCTGTGTCCCTGTTTTCCAGGCGGTACTCGGGCAGTCTCCACCTTCCCCACGGAACGTAAAGGCATCGGGCATCAAATGCTGAAGGTTCAAGTTCGATCGAACCTGCAAAATCCCAATGTTCGATCATCTCTACTTGTGAGGAGGAACGCTATATAGAGGCCAATAATACCTTAAAGACACTACAGAGTTTATTGACTGACTGGAATGAAGCTTAACTAGGGATGGTCCGAACCGAGTTCGGTAATGATTCCCGCTGTCGGGAGGACCGCCTGGAAAACTGGCATACAGCCATAGCCATTGGCTGTATCCCAGTTTTCCAGGCGTTACTCCCGCTGTATCCGCCCGCTGCACGGAGCGGGCAGACAGCGGGAATCTGCTGCCGAGCGTTCGGGTTCATACGAACCCGAACCTCGGCAGGTTCGGACCATCCCTAAGCTTAACCATAAGATGGATTGTAAGGGGAGGGAACATGTAACCAATACCAAGGACAAGGAGGTACAAGAAGGTTACAGCCCCTCAATGCCTTATGATAATACAACAGATTAATACAATAAGCATATTATTTTACATTTTTCAAGTGATTCATTGTCCTATGGAAAAAAACACCCTGTCATCTCTTTCTTCACCAGTCATTCTAGTTATGCTAATTTTACAAGCACATTATTATACACAATTACACACTATTATAGATGTACTGCCATTATAAATAAGTGTATCATAATTATTAGTAATACTCAATGCCAGACTTATGTGTGACTAGTGGGGTCGCTTGCACCAGGTGTTGGCAACAAGACTAACATTGGGATGGGTGATTGATGAAGCCTAAAACTCGTCCATCCATACTGTCCTTGGCAGGGCTGATATCAGCATCGGCTGCTGAGTACTATGTCCAGAACTTTAACTAAAATCGCTTGTAATGAGTGCTTACAGTTAAATGAGGTGCACTGACAAAACGAGGAGCCATTGACTCCTCACCCTTTTAGTCAACCTTGTGGTCGCAGGCAGTGTTATGCCTGCAGTCACAAGAAGACGCTCTCTCCCACTGAGTTCCAGTGTTTGAGTGGCATCTCTCAAGTGCCACTTGCAGAGCTGAGATGGAAAGAAGTTGCCGAAGGACTGCACGGGAGCCAGGTGAGTAGAGGAGTCTGTTTTTTGTTTGTTATATTACATGCGTGGCTAACTACCTACCGAGAGTAGTTACCAACATGGGGATGCCGCTATTTACTGTTGGGTGATTACTACCAGGGCCAAGGGGGTTAAAGGGGAACTCCACATAAGGAAATCTTGTTTTCTATTAAAAGTTATATAGATGTGTCTATACAATGTATTACCATTAGAGATGAGTGAACCTTGAGCATGCTCGAGTCCATCTGAACCCGAACGTTTGGCATTTGATTAGCGGTGGCTGCTGAACTTGGATAAAGCCCTAAGGCTATGTGGAAAACATGGATATAGTCATTGGCTGTATCCATGTTTTCCAGACAACCTTAGAGCTTTATCCAAGTTCAGCAGCCCCAGCTAATCAAATGCCGAATGTTCGGGTTCGGATGGACTCGAGCCAGAACCCAGTTCGCTCATCTCTAATTACATATCTGTACGGTTCTGCCACACTGGTAGCTGATTGAAATCCAGGAAGTTAAGAAAAATGGCCTCTGTGGCAACCCACATTGTCTCCTGCTCACTCTGCCCTTCCACCTTAGGAGACAAAAATTACATGCCTATGTCTCACATTGTGTGTGTTTGCTGAGCACAGGCTGATGATGCAGGCAGGGCATGATGTCACAGGAGGCAGGCTGGATTTCCCAATCCTGTGAGTGATTCACCATCTCTGACGGCCAGAAGCAGCTGCTGCAACTTCGCTGATTGTGCAGAAGTCTGCAGGGAAATTAAGGCTGTCTTCACACATGCTGGAGTTTCATTGCAGTACTGCAGCGTCTTAACAACAATGATGCAGTAACACGATTAAATTATGCTAAACGACAGAGAGGAATAGAGCTGGCACTGCCAATCCCACCTGCAAAAAACAAGGCATAAACAGTATATCCCATGTAAGATAATTTTGGATAAAGTCCTTATTATGGGGCTTAACCTCAAAGAAAAAAGATGCTTGATCACAATATGTGTGTGGAAATGAAAATAATTATTATTTAAAAAAAATTTCTTTACTTTATTCCAATATCAGCATTACAAGTAGAAGCAGTGTGCTGTGTGGTGTTATAGGTAGAGAATACAGTGTGCTGTGTGGTGTTATAGGTAGAGAATACAGTGTGCTGTGTGGTGTTACAGGTAGAGAATACAGCGTGCTGTGTGGTGTTAGGGGTAGAGAATACAGTGTGCTGTGTGGTGTTATAGGTAGAGAATACAGTGTGGTGTTACCGGTAGAGAATACAGTGTGCTGTGTGGTGTTACAGGTAGAGAATACAGCGTGCTGTGTGGTGTTACAGGTAGAGAATACAGCGTGCTGTGTGGTGTTAGGGGTAGAGAATACAGTGTGGTGTTACAGGTAGAGAATACAGCGTTCTGTGTGGTGTTACCGGTAGAGAATACAGTGTGCTGTGTGGTGTTATAGGTAGAGAATACAGTGTGCTGTGTGGTGTTACAGGTAGAGAATACAGTGTGCTGTGTGGTGTTACAGGTAGAGAATACAGTGTGGTATTACAGGTAGAGGATACAGCGTGCTGTGAAGTGTTACAGGTAGAGGATACAGCGTGCTGTGTGTCATTACAGGTAGTAACTGTGTGCTGTGTGGTCTAACAGGTAGAGAATATAGCGTGCTGTGTGGTGTTACAGGTAGAGAATACAGCATGCTGTGTGGTGTTACAGGTAGAGAATACAGAGTGCTGTGTGGTGTTACAGGTAGAGAATACAGTGTGCTGTGTGGTGTTACAGGTAGAGAATACAGTGTGGTGTTACAGGTAGAGGATACAGCGTGCTGTGTGTCGTTACAGGTAGTAACTGTGTGCTGTGTGGTGTTACAGGTAGAGAAAACAGTGTGCTGTGTGGTCTTACAGGTAGAGGATACAGCGTGCTGTGTGGTGTTACAGGTAGAGGATACAGCGTGCTGTGTGGTGTTACAGGTAGAGAATACAGTGTGCTGTGTGGTGTTACAGGTAGAGAATACAGTGTGGTATTACAGGTAGAGGATACAGCGTATTGTGTAGTGTTACAGGTAGAGAATACAGTGTGCTGTGTGATGTTACAGGTAGAGAATACAGCGTGCTGTGTGGTGTTACAGGCAGAGAATACAGCGTGCTGTGTGGTGTTACAGGTAGAGAATACAGCGTGCTGTGTGGTGTTACAGGTAGAGAATACAGCGTGCTGTGTGGTGTTACAGGTAGAGAATACAGCGTGCTGTGTAGTGTTACAGGTAGAGAATACAGTGTGCTGTGTGGTGTTACAGGTAGAGAATACAGCATGCTGTGTGGTGTTACAGGTAGAGTATACAGCGTGCTGTGTGGTGTTACAGGTAGAGAATACAGCGTGCTGTGTGGTGTTACAGGTAGAGAATACAGTGCTGTGTGGTGTTACAGGTAAAGAATACAGCGTGCTGTGTGCGGTTACAGGTAGAGAATATAGTGTGCTGTGTGGTGTTACAGGTAAAGAATACAGCGTGCTGTGTGGTGTTACAGATAGAGAATACAGTGTGCTGTGTGGTGTTACAGGTAGAGAATACAGTGTGCTGTGTGGTGTTACAGGTAGAGGATACAGCGTGCTGTGTGGTTTTACAGGTAGAGAATACAGTGTGCTGTGTGGTGTTACAGGTAGAGAATACAGTGTGCTGTGTGGTGTTACAGGTAGAGAATCCAGTGCGCTGTGTGGTGTTACAGGTAGAGAATACAGCGTGCTGTGTGGTGTTACAGGTAGAGAATACAGCATGCTGTGTGGTGTTACACGTAGAGAATACAGTGTGCTGTGTGGTGTTACAGGTAGAGAATACAGCGTGCTGTGTGGTGTTACAGGTAAAGAATACAGCGTGCTGTGTGGTGTTACAGATAGAGAATACAGTGTGCTGTGTGGTGTTACAGGTAGAGGATACAGCGTGCTGTGTGGTTTTACAGGTAGAGAATACAGTGTGCTGTGTGGTGTTACAGGTAGAGAATACAGTGTGCTGTGGGGGTGGGACTACAAGAAATGATAAAGCACTGCAAATAATTTAGTAACATGATAAAACTGCAATGTGTAAACGCAGGGGCACATGGGCGAAAGCATTGCATTCTGGAACCTGTAGTACTGTGTACAACTGCTCATCCAGGAAGCACAGCAACACAATACAGAACAAAACCCCCCAAAACAAATGGAATTTCAGTAGTTTTAAAACTGGGATAGATAGATAGGTAAATAATGTCTTTTGCTTCTGTAGAAGTTAAATTTTTTCCATCTACCTGTAGTTCCCCTTTATCTACAGGGAGATTAACTACATGGGGGATAACATTTACTTAGGGCACTACCTACTGGGGGGATGTTTACATGGGAGATTATACCTACTACTTAAGGATTCTACCTATTGGAAGCCTACTTACTATATGGATGTACAGCGGGGCCGGCCTACCTACCATGTGGGGACACCGAGGGGCCTTATACTATATGTAGACAAAGAGGCAGCTATTTTCCCTACAGGGGTGGCCTAACTACTATATGGGAGCACAGAGGGGGTCTAACTACTATTATGATGCTCAGGGTGCCTAACTATTATGTTGGGGCACAGAGTGGGCATAAATATTATATGAGGGCACAGAGGAGGCCACCAAAGGGCACATTTACATGGCACCATGGACACACGGCTGGCCTTGGTAATGCTACTGCTATTGCTACATTTATCACTACTATAAGTATTTTTTCTGATTCCTGAATACAGAACTATTTTTAATATACTATTAATTTTGTACTTTTACTAATATAATTTTTAATGCTTTTTCTTATTACTCCACAACCATAAATGATGTCCCCATGCCTAAAGTTGCTGACTTGCAATGTCACATGCCTGTCATCAGACAATCAGATAGTGAAGTCGCCATGATAGGACAGTAAACAAAAAGTAAAGAGAAAAAAAAAAGTGCAATACACACATAATCCCCATAGCCTCCAATGCAATAATAAACATCGATAAAAAAAGAACACATACTGTACTTAGTATCGTCAAGTGCATCATGATAATTGAATTAAAATATCACAAGATTAAACACGCATGATGACTGCAGAAAATTCCAAGATTTTTTCATTTCATTTCTTGTTTACTTTTATAAAAAAAAAAAAAAAAACTTAAGTCTTCCAGTACTTATCAGCTTCTGTATGTACAGAAAGTGGTGTTCTATCCTGTCGGACACAATGCTCTCGGCTGCCACCTCTGTCCATGTCAGGAACTGTCCAGAGCAGCAGCAAATCCCCATAGAAAACATTATGTTCTATGCCGATGAACACTGTTTTAGATATATAGATCACATGCTATTCTATATACAGTGTTTCTGACTTGTTTTGTCTATGTTATAGCTCAAATATCCTTGCTGCAACTTTATTATGATGTAATTCTGACATTTATTATATAAGAAATTAATAAAAAGATTGAAACGGAAAACCTCTCCTGCTCTCTAGACTGGAAATAATACCACTTCCAACAGGACATACAGCAACTGATAAGTACTGGAAGACTTCAGATTTTTTAATAGAAGTAAATTAAAAATCTCTAGCGCAATCTGGCATCAGTTGATTTGACAGTTTTCTTTTTACTGAACTACCCCTTTAAAGAATGGGCTCTGGTCCTTAAAGGGGTAGTGCGGCGGTAAGCAATTATGCACTAAATAACACACATTACAAAGTTATACAACTTTGTAATGTATGTTATGTTAGTGAATGGCCCCCTTCCCCGTGTTTCCCCCCACCCATGCTAGACCCAGAAGTGTAGTGCTCTATGCACCTGATCCGTGTCGACCCCCAACCCCCAGACAATGATGTAATCTTCGGCCGGCCGAACCGCTGCGACCATCCCTCATGCCGGCCATCCTCTGCCGCGTCATCAGCTGCTCAGCTGCGATTGGCTGAGCATAACTGTGCTCAGCCAATCGTGGCTGATGATGCGTATAGAGCACTACACTTCCGGGTCTAGCGTGGGTAGGCAGAAACACTGGAAAGGGGGCCGTTCACTAACATAACATACATTACAGAGTTCTATAACTTTGTAATGTGTGTTATTTAGTGAATAATTGTTTAGCGCCGCACTACCCCTTTAAGGCACTTTCTCAACCGCTCCTAAAAGGGTTAATAGTGTTTTTTTATTATGTGCTGAAGAATGCAGGGAGGCAAATCAGTGGTGGAGGGTGGCAGACTGACCAGTCTGAGTAGTGAAGGGGGTGGACAGGGTGACCAGTCTAGGGCAATGGCGGATTATAATGTGGGCGGTTTGGGCGGCCGCCCGAGGCTCCGGGGGGCCCATGCCACGCCGCCCACATTATAATGCCGCTGCGGCCCACCCCCCCCTCGCCACTGCAGGCTCTTGTGACCGCAAGCATTGTTTTGCTTGCGGTCACAAGAGTCCTGCTCTTACTGTCCCCCGGCTGTTGTGCAGCTGTCAGACAGCTCCCCGTGCGCTTGTGGCTGTGACTTCCGGCGCACGGGGAGCTCTGTGATGCGCGCGTTGCCGGGGGATAGGACGGGACACCTCCGGCAGCTGTGCAACAACCGAGGGACAGACGGCGCCTGCAGGACAGGAGAGGATCGACGGGGGGAACGGGTTGTAAGGTGAGCTTTTTTTCTTTGTTTTTTTAAATCTGCCTGCACGGGGGAAAGGGGGGGGGGAGATGGGGACCATCTATAAGAAAGGGGGGGAGGGAGAGGGGGGACCATCTATAAGAGAGGGGGGGGGGGAGAGGGGGGACCATCTATAAGAGAGGGGGGGGGAAGAGGGGGGACCATCTATAAGAGGGGGGGGGGGAAGAGGGGGACCATCTATAAGAGGGGGGGAGAGGGGGACCATCTATAAGAGGGGGGGAAAAGAGGGGGACCATCTATAAGAGGGGGGGAGAGGGGGACCATCTATAAGAGGGGGGAAGAGGGGGACCATCTATAAGAGGGGGAAAAAGGGGGGACCATCTATAAGAGGGGGGAAAAGAGGGGGCCCATCTATAAGAGGGGGGGGAAGAGGGGGACCATCAATAAGGGTATAAGGGGGGGGAAGAGGGGGACCATCTATAAGAGGGGGGGGAAGAGGGGGACCATCTATAAGAGGGGGGGGGAAGAGGGGGACCATCTATAAGAGGGGGGGGAAGAGGGGGACCATCTATAAGAGGGGGGGGAGAGGGGGACCATCTATAAGAGGGGGGGAAAGAGGGGGACCATCAATAAGGGTATAAGGGGTGGAAGAGGGGTACCATCTATAAAGAGGGAAGAGGGTGACCACCTATAAGGGGGGAAGAGGGGGACCATCTCCTATAGGATTAGCACCCTCTTCTCCTGACATCCTCTGTGCTGCTGTGACCTCCCGTATAAGATCAGCGCCCTCCTCTCCTGACATCCTCTGTGCTGCTGGGACGCTGCGACCTCCCCTATAAGATCAGCCCCCTCCTCTCCTGACATCCTCTGTGCTGCTGTGACCCTCCCCTATTAGATCAGCGCCCTCCTCTCCTGACATCCTCTGTGCTGCTCGGACCTCTCCTATAGATCAGCACCCTCCTCTTCTGACATCCTCTGTACTGCTCTGACCTCTCCTATAGATCAGCACCCTCCTCTCCTGACATCCTCTGTGCTGCTGGGACCTCTCCTATAGGATTAGCACCCTCCTCTCCTGACATCCTCTGTGCTGCTGTGACCTCCCCTATAAGATCAGCACCCTCCACTCCTGACATCCTCTGTGCTGCTGTGACCCTGGGACCTCCCCTATAAGATCAGCTCCCTCCTCTCCTGAAACCAGGTGGCAGTATGTTTATTGGGGGCAGTGGAGGTGGGGTGGACAATGCTTACTGGGAGCAGCAAGGGACCAAACATTAGGTTTATTGGGGCCAGCAGGGAGGGGAGGCAGGCAGTGTTTATTGGGGACAGCGTGTGGAGGGGGGGCAGTAGCGGAGTATAATGTGGGAGGATTGACCGGGGGGGGGGCCCAGGTTGGGTGGACAGCCCGGGGCCCAGGGTACATTTAATCCGCCACTGGTCTAGGGTCAGGGTGGGGGACAGGGTGACCAGCCTAGGGTCAGGGTGGGGGACAGGGTGCCCAATCTGAGGTGAGGGGAGAGACCACAAAGAGCAATCAGTATTGTATTTTTACTTTTTTTCTTGGGGGGGGGTCCCATTATTTTATACTTATCCTCTTTTGACTCCCCTCCGCAGGACGCCTTACACAATGTGGAAAGATCATTGTTTCGTCATTGTTCATAAAACTTTATAGGTACACTTTAAACGTAACATGATTTATCCCATACTCTAGATGCCACTATATTGCTGCCATAGTTACAGTGGGGTGAGGGCGGACTGCCTGGGGTCTATACTATACACAATCCGCCACCACTCGCTTAATGATTAAGCCATTACTGTTATTATCGTCATTACAATTATTGGCTCTTTCGCTCTCTTCTACTTGTTGTGATCAGCAACGGCAACCGCAATCCGTCTTCTGTCTTCTTGTATTGCTCCTTTCCTTCCAGCTATTCTCTTGCTTCTCTTCTCCGGTCAAATGGCAATGTTTTGAGCGGAGAGCGGCAGGGAGCAGAGGCGTGCAACACATTACATTGAGACACTGAGGCCAGGGGCATAGCTAGGATTCACACAGCCCCATAGCAAAATGTTTTAAGGGGCCCCCCTCCCCTACGCACAACACAAAGCAGAGTGACTGGCAGAGTGCCAATGTCTGCTTGCTATGACAGTCCACTGTAGGGTTTAACCCCTTATGTACTGCAGTCTGTAAGTGACCCAATGTTCAGAAGACAAGGATATATCTTCTTTACTGCTCGTGCCCTGATAACCCCTGACCTCGGAGCCCTGTGTATTTTCCTACTTGATTGCACAGCTGGAGAACAGAGGTCAGAGGTTATCAGAACAGATCTCTTTGTCTTCTGCATGTTCATCCTTTTTTGTGTTGCAGCATGTAAGTAAACGCCGGGTCACTTACACACTGCAGTACATAAGGGGTTAAAGCAGAAGGAAACACGTTTTCTTACCTCCCCCTACCCCCAAAGGCTCCCCCTCCTGCACGAGCCCCATAGCAACTGCCTACCCTGCCTCTATGGTAGCTACGCCACTGACTGAGGCAGATGGGATTCCGAGCGGAGTTTCTGCCTATTATACTCAGTGTAAAGGGCCCTAAAGAGCGACAAGAAGCAGATAATGGAATCAATCAGAGAAATATAAATATTTAGACAAATTGCCACATTGGTGTTACTTGGAGCAGAGACCCTGGTATAAGCACTTTAATAAATAGGTCTTCTGGTTAAATGAGAAGTCTGGCAAAATTTTTTATTAAAGTATTGTATTGCCCCCCAAAAGTTATACAATTCCCCAATATACACTTATTATGGGAAATGCTTATAAAGTGCTTTTTTCCCTGCACTTACTACTGCATCAAGGCTTCACTTCCTGGATAAAATGGTGATGTCACGACCCGACTCCCAGAGCTGTGCAGGCTGTGGCTGCTGGAGAGGATGATGGCAGGGGGACACTGAGAGACACAGGGCACTGGAGAGACACTGAGCATCCCCCTGCCATCATCCTCTCCAGCAGCCACAGCCCACACAGCTCTGGGAGTCTGGTCGTGACATCACCATTTTATCCAGGAAGTAACATCACCATGTTATCCAGGAAGTGACATCACCATGTTATCCAGGAAGTGAAGCCTTGGTGCTGTAGTAAGTGCAGGGAAAAAAAGCACTTTATAAGCATTTCCCATAATAAGTGTATATTGGTGATTTGTATAACACTAGGGGGGCAATACAATACTTTAATAAAAATTTTCACAAGCCTTCTCCTTTAAAGGGAAACTATCAGCATGTCAGAAAAATCTAACCTGCTGACAATCCCCTTTAGCGCCCAGGACGCTGAGGTTTTTAAAATCTCCGGAGCAGGTGTAGATGTATGTGCCCGCTGTACGGCAGATGCAGGTCCTGCTGCGCCAGTCCTAATAAATGTCCCCCAATGGATGTTTGTATTCACTGGCCAGAAATCTGGCAAACCGTAAGGGTAAGTTCTCTTAGTTGTCCATTTTCATCATATAATAAATAAATCTCTATCACGCAACAACTCACTTGCACAGAACTCACACAGTACATAAACTCGCATTGATTCTTGATATGACCTCACTATACAGGAAATGTAAATTTCGCTATAACACATTGGGAATTTACCAAAAGAAAACTGAAATATTGCACCAAATAAGCAGCAAATTAAATGTAACAGGAGATTCTGCCCCTATTCAAAATCCAGATGGAATACCCCCACCAAATTTGTAAAAAAAAAAAAAAAATTAGGCTATAATTTCACTTCTTCTACACTCACTATAGTTATGCTATTGACAACCTGTGGTTTGTATTGTGGCCACCTGTCTAGACAGTGTATCCAATCCAATGGTAGACTATGTGGGCAGCTGCCTCTTCTGTGTATAGTAGGATCTCACAGAAACTGCTATTGTCTGTAGTTAAAGGGGTTGGCCACTTTATAGTAAAATAGGTCAAGGTACAGTATTAGTAAGAATACTCACTGTATATACTGACAGCAGCTTCCTGTGTACCTCATAGAGCTAAAATCAGACTCCCCTTCACCAGGCTGTTCTGCCCTGCTCTGTGGTGAGTCTGTCCATAAGATGGCTGACATGGAGGAACTGTACTGTACTGTATACTGTACACTATACTGTTCCCTCAAAAGGGAAGCAATCGCATTCCTTAGGGAGAGTTGGCCCTGTAACCTCACAGCAGTCTCTTCAGTAGGGCGGCAATTTTAAAATCTTAAACTCTAAATGTCCGTCCCGGTAACTAGGCATGAGGGCAGAGCTGGAGCGGCAGGTACTCATGCTGCCCCCACCTTCTTGTCAGCCACTCACACTTCATTTGTAGCCTGAGTGCTGAGAACTTGCAGAGCCCAGCACTCAAGCTGCCAATCAAGCTGAGGCAGCAAAAAGAGTGCGGAGGCAGCGTGACTACATGCCTCTCCATCTCTGCCCTTTGCATAGTTACCGGGACCCAGATAAACCTTTCCTAAGTTACTTACAGGCTTCAGCATCGATTAAAATAGATTAGTGCAGGGAGGGGGCAGAGAGGACTGTGCAGCTGTAACTGTATGGCCACAGAGTTTGATATATCATGGGGCACAGTCGTTCATGCCTTCCCTGCCTGATCTGCTGATAAGGTGGGAGCTTACTGAGTATATGCAGGACAAAGCTTTTCCTTAGCATGTTGATCATGTATGAAATAAGTTGAAGTAGTAAAATCAGCAATGGTAAGTAAAGGGGAAGGGTACAGGGCCTCCTGTTTTATATCTATAATTATTTATGTATTTATACCCCGCTGCTTAATGCCTTATAACAGTCTGGGGGGGAGGGGACATATTTAGTGATTGTGGTTTTTTTTTTTTACCATAAAACTTTGTGCTAATTGACTACATAGCAAATCAAGATGCCTTGTCTTTATGAGACAGTTGTTTCATGAGCTCCGGTTACAGCTATGACGTTTACTTCACTAACATAACAATACTACATTGTCACCAGTTTTCACTAACATAACAATAGTACATTGTCATTAGTTGTTTCCAGGAACAGTTCAGTTTCCTTTTTCACAAACGCATTTTCAAAACATTTTGTAATACCCAATCTCACCACATGATGTCACTGTTGTGCAATAAAATGTACAGAACTTCATCAACTAAACGCTGCATTCTATCATATGAAACCTCTTAAAGGGGAATGCTGGTTTAAATAAACTTGTGTACTGTTAGGGGGCATTCACACGTTCTGTGATTACAGTCCGTGCACCGAAGATGTGCTAAGGACCGGAATATAGAACTTCGGAACAGACAGAGCGTGTCTATGTCTCTCAAGTTTCAGAAATGCTTGCACATGTGAAATAAGTTTAATTTCACATAATGCATCAGTTTAGACCTAGTTTTCCTAATTGGACGGCCCATTTAAAGTATACCTGTATGTTCAAAAGAAATTCATTTAAAAAATGTGTATGGTTTTGTTTCATTAACCCAGTAAAATGGTGATAAAATTGGTGTTTTTGATCCCCTGAGAGATTCCTCCACGGTGCACAGCTGTTTCTTTTTTTTTTTTTCCATGTCAAGAAATGAGACCACAGCCGGGCTGTTTGCCAGCGGAATTCACACCTGGGCTTCCTTTTCCTCTCCTCTCTGGCCAATTAAACGGGAACACCTACTCAATTTTGCAATGCCATGACATAGTGTTGGAGAGATGCAGTGGACTAAACACTCTCACCATACTGATGGATGGTTTACAGTACACTACTATAAACTGAATGTGGCAGAAGGGGGGGATAGAGATGCACTGGCCATTCCAGGTGCTATGTAAGCAGAAAGGAGAAAAGCAATGGCATCACAGAAGGTAGGGGGGGCATCATATAAGCAGCTTTAGGGTCCATTTAAACGGAAAGATTATCTGACAGATTATTTGCCAAAGATTTGAAGCCAAAGCCAGAAACAGACTATAAACAGAGATCAGGTCATAAAGGAAAGCCTGAGATTTCTCCTCTTTTCAAATCCATTCCTGGCTTTGGCTTTAAATCTTTGGTAGATAATCTGTCAGATAATCTTTCTGTGTAAATGGACTCTATGGCGAATTTTCGCGATAACGATCGAATTCGAACGATAATCGTTCGTGTAAACACGGCGAACGATCGAAAAATCGTTCATTTTGATCTTTTAACATGTTCATAAATCGTCGTTCGCCGATCGCAAAAAATTCACTGATCGTTCCGTGTAAACAGTCGTCGCGCGATAGTCCGGCCCCCCGCTCATCCGCAGCCCCCTGCGCCAGCTCGATCGCCACCCCCGCCGCCCCGATCGCCAGCGCTCCGATCGCCACCCCTGCCGCTCCGATCGCCACTCCCGCCGCCGCCAAGAGCATACGTTACCTGCTTCGCGCACCAGGTCTTCGAGATCCCCGACTCCCCTCTTCAGCACACTGATTGGCTGAAGAGATGGACCGGGAATTTCAAACGGCTCCTCTTCAGCCAATCAGTGCTCCTCTTCAGCACTGATTGGCTGAAGGGGAGCCGTTTGAAATTCCCGGCTCCCCTCTTCAGCCAATCAATGCACGGCAGCACTGATTGGCTGAAGAGGAGCCGTTTGAAATTCCCGGCTCATCTCTTCAGCCAATCAATGCGCTGAAGATGGGAGCCGGGGATGTTGAAGACCTGCTGCGCGGAGCAGGTAACGTATGCTCTTGGCCGGGGGTGGCGATCGGAGCGGCGGCAGGGGGGTGGTGATCGGTGCGGCGGGGGTGGCGACCGGGGCGGCGCAGGGGGCTGCGGGCGGGCCGTGCGCATGATCACAAAACAATTTTTTCGTACGATATATCGTACCGTCTAAACGCTGATCGTTATAAAAAAAAAATCGTTACACAGAGAGATTTATCTGACAAATTTTGGAAGCCAAAGCCAGGAACAGACTATAAACAGGGAACAGGTCATAAAGGAAAGATTGAGTTTTCTCCTCTTTCCAAATCCATTCCTGGCTTTGGCTTCCAAAATCTGTCAGATAAATCTCTCTGTGTAAACGCACCATTAGTCTTAGCAGTCAACTGCTACTGACAATGATGATGGGATGAGAGATAAGATGGAAGCCTTGATTTTACCTTTCATGCATGGTGTGGACCCCCTAAAGCAGTGCTTCTCAAAGTGTGAGGCGCTCCTAACTGGTGAAGCGCGGGTCACAGGTTGGTGAGGCGCAGGACTGTAGCCAAACAGCAGGCTGTGAGCAGTGACTGATGCCCGCCTGGCTCTGTCAGAGTCCGCATCACTGTTCCTCTGTGCATATTCATGTAAGCACACTCTCAGGCCAGCGGCTGCACTTCCTCTGACCAGCCTGAGGGTGCACACATGAATATGCACGGAGGAACGGAGGCTTGTCAGCTGGGAGCTTCCCTGAGCAGAGGAGAGGGGGCATTTGTTAAGGTAGCCTGAACCTCAGCAAGCAGTAAAGGTTAAAGGGGTAGTGCGGCGGTAAAAAATTATTCACAGAATAACACACATTACAAAGTTATACAACTTTGTAATGTATGTTATGTCTGTGAATGGCCCCCTTCCCCGGCCGGCCGAAGATGACGTTTGGCACAAGATGGCGGACGCGTGTCGGCACAGATCAGGTATGTATAAATCACTACACTTCCGGGTACACGGGTGGGGGTGGTGGGACACGGGGAAGGGGGCCATTCACAGACATAACCAGGGGCGCCGCAATGATGAGGCGACCTGAGTCGTCTGCCTCAGGCGGCGCCACCAGCTATCTTCATGGGGGCGGCATTCAGGGCCGCTTTAACCAGAGGGCACATGGTGCACGTGCACCGGGCCCACTGGTTAAAGGGGCCCCCCCCCGAGCAGGCCGGCCGTTGCTATGTGCGACCAATGCGGTCGCACAGGGCTCCGGCCACCAGCCTGTCAGGGGGGAGCGCCATGGATGGGTAATCTACTTACCCCTCCATGGCGCCCCCTGCAGGGCCCCCCCATCCGCCGCTGCCCCCGTCCGCTGCTGCTGCGGCGCTTCAGCGCTGCAGCAGCAGCGACACTGACAGAGAGAGAGCCATTGGCTCCCTCCCTGTCAGTCACTCTTGTGGCCGCACTTCCTGCGGTCACAAGAGGCCGCACTCTCCCTCTAGCGGCCGACGTCACTGGAGCGTCGGCGCGAGGGTGAGGGGAGTGCAGCCTCTTGTGACCGGAGGAAGTGCGGCCACAGGAGGGAAGAGAAGAGGAACGCGTGGACCTAGGTGAGTAACAGTGTTTGTTTTTTTCAATGTTATATGGGAGGGGGAGCTATATACTACGGGGGGGGTTTAGGGGGGGCACAGGGGGCTATATACTATGGGAGGGCACAGGGGGCTATATACTATGGGGGAGGACGGGGCTATATACTATAGGGGAGGACAGGGGGCTATATACTATGGGGGAGCACAGGGGGCTATATACTACTGGGGAGCACAGGGGAGCTATATACTATGGGGGAGCACAGGGGGGCTATATACTATGGGGGAGCACAGGGGGCTATATACTATGGGGGAGCACAGGAGGCTATATACTATGGGGGAGCACAGGGGAGCTATATACTATGGGGAGCACAGGGAAGCTATATACTATGGGGGAGCACAGGGGGCTATATACTATGGGGGAGCACAGGGGAGCTATATACTATGGGGGAGCACAAGGGGCTATATACTACTGGGGAGCACAGGGGTCTATATACTATGGGGGAGCACAGGGGAATATATACTATGGGGGAGCACAGGGGAGCTATATACTACTGGGGAGCACAGGGGAGCTATATACTACTGGGGAGCACAGGGGAGCTATATACTACTGGGGAGCACAGGGGGCTATTTACTATGGGGGAGCACAGGGGGCTATATACTATGGGGGAGCACAGGGGGCTATATACTATGGGGGAGCACAGGGGAGCTATATACTATGGGGGAGCACAGGGGGCTATATACTATGGGGGAGCACAGGGGGGCTATATACTATGGGGGAGCACAGGGGAGCTATATACTATGGGGGGGCATAGGGGGCTATATACTATGGGGAGCACAGGGGAGCTATATACTACTGGGGAGCACAGGGGGCTATATACTACTGGGGAGCACAGGGGGCTATTTACTATGGGGGAGCACAGGGGGCTATATACTATGGGGGAGCACAGGGGAGCTATATACTGTGGGGGAGCACAGGGAGCTATATACTACTGGGGAGCACAGGGGGCTATATACTACTGGGGAGCACAGGGAGCTTTATACAATGGGGGAGCACAGGGGGCTATATACTATGGGGGAGCACAGGGGAGCTATATACTATGGGGGAGCACAGGGGGCTATATACTATGGGGGAGCACAGGGGAGCTATATACTATGGGGGAGCACAGGGGACCTATATACTATGGGAGAGCACAGGGGACTATATACTACTGGGGAGCACAGGGGTCTATATACTATGGGGAGCACAGGGAATCTATATACTATGGGGGAGCACAGGGGGCTATATACTATGGGGGAGCACAGGGGGGCTATATACTATGGGGGAGCACTGGGGAGCTATATACTATTGGGGAGCACAGGGGACTATATACTATTGGGGAGCACAGGGGAGGTATATACTATTGGTGAGCACAGGGAGCTATATCATATTGAGGAGCACAGGGGTCTATATACTATGGGGGAGAGCACAGGGGGGCTATATATTATGGAGAGCACAGGGGGGCTATATACTATTGGGGAGAGCACAGGGGGCTATATACTATTGGGGGGAGCACAGGGGGGCTATATACTATTGGGGGAGAGCACAGGGGGGCTATATACTATTGTGGGAGAGCATAGGGGTCTATATACTATTGGAGAGCACAGGGGGACTATATACTATTGGGGGAGAGCACAGGGGGGCTATATACTATTGGGGGAGAGCACAGGGGGGCTATATACTATTGTGGGTGAGCACAGGGGGCTATATACTACTGGGGAGAGTGCACAGGGGGGCTATATACTAATAGGGGAGCGCACAGGAGGGCTGTATATAACTGGAGGAGCACATGAGGGTCTATATACTACAGGGACACCTTAAAACTATGGAGGCACAGAGGGGTGTAACTATGTAGGAGTACAGAGGGGTGTAACTACTGTATAGGGGTACAAGGGACCTAACTACTGGATGTGTTGGAGCCTAAAATATTTGTCTGGCAGATTCTGGAGAGAAGATTCACAGCCAGGAGAAGACTTCAAGGTGGCCCAGGCTGGATGGAGAGAAAAAGAAAAGGTGACAGACTCTGATTGGAGAAAACACCCCCGGTGAGTCACTGGATGTAACTGCACTCTGTTATAGGATTGTAGTGTTAGGGGTCATGATGTGGCGGTATTATGTAATGGTATCATTGGTAATATCTTTCTGTTTTGTTTAGTGCAGTTTTTATGTAATATGTAATCACTGAATGGTGGAAATAGTGTTATAAGGTAACTACTGTATGTATTGGGGCTCTTGATACAGTGTGGGGGCAAATTCAGTACATTATACAATGTGCAGAAAGGTAAGGGGGGGGCCACTCTTGAGGGCTGTGCACTGGGCCCACCAATGTATTAAAACGGCTCTGGCGGCATTCAGTGGCAGATTATAATATGGGCGGTTCGGGCGGCCGCCCACATTATAATCCGCCACTGATTGTACCATGTACTGGAGTCCCCCCGCGCCCGGGCAGTATCTGTAATGAGATGCTGTGAGCGGGGGAGACTGTATTCATAAGCGCCCCGCTGTACTAAATCAGCCGCGCCGTGCTGATACTACAGCGCGGCGCTTATGAATACAGTCCCCCCCGCTCACAGCATCTCATTACAGATACTGCCCGGGCGCGGGGGGGGCTCCAGTACATGCAGACGGATCACGGAACGTGGGAATGCAGCCTTAGTCCCCCGGGTGATGTGCGGCTGCCGGGGGTGTCCCGTCCTGTCCCCGGCAGCGCACGCATCAGAGAGCTCCCTGTGCGCCGGAAGTCACAGGCGCACGGGGAGCTCTGTGATGCGCGCGCTGCCGGGGACAGGACGGGACACCCCGGGCAGCCGCACATCAGCCGGGACCAGACCAGAGAGGCTCGACGGGGGAACGGAGGGTAGGTGAGTTGTGTGCTGTTTTTTGTTTTTGTTTTATCTGCTGTGCAGGGGGGGGGGGGGAGAGGGGGACCATCTATAAGGTAGGGTGGAAAGAGGGGGACGATCTATAAGGGAGGGGGGAAAGAGGGGGACGATCTATAAGGGGGGACCATCTATAAGGGGGGGGACCATCTATAAGGGAGGGGGAGAGGGAAGAGGGGGACTATCTATAGGGGGGGGAAGGGGACCATCTATAAGGGAGGGGGGAAAGAGGGGGACCATCTATAAGGTAGGGGGGGAAGGGGACCATCTATAAAGGAGGGGGGAAAGAGGGGGACCATCTATAAGGTAGGGGGGGAAGGGGACCATCTATAAGGGAGGGGGGAAAGAGGGGGACCATCTATAAGGGAGGGGGGAAAGAGGGGGACCATCTATAAGGGAGGGGGGAAAGAGGGGACGATCTATAAGGGAGGGGGGAAAGAGGGGGACGATCTATAAGGGGGAGGGCCATCTATAAGGGAGGAAGAGAGGGAAGAGGGGGACCATCTATAGGGGGGGAAGGGGACCATCTATAAGGGAGGGGGGAAAGAGGGGGACCATCTATAAGGGGGGGGAGAGGGAAGAGGGGGACCATCTATAAGGGGGGGGGGGAGAGGGGGACCATCTATAAGGGGGGGGGAGAGGGGGACCATCTATAAGGGGGGGGAGAGAGGGAAGAGGGGGACCATCTATAAGGGAGGGGGGAAAGAGGGGGACCATCTATAAGGGGGGGGGGGAGAGGGGGACCATCTATAAGGGAGGGGGGAGAGGGGGACCATCTATAAGGGGGGGAGAGGGGGACCATCTATAAGGGAGAGGGGACCATCTATAAGGGGGGGAAGAGGGGGACCATCTATAAGGGGGGAAGAGGGGGACCATCTCCTAAAAGATCAGCACCCTCCTCTCCTGACATCCTCTGTGCTGCTGGGACTTCTCCTATAGGATTAGCACCCTCCTCTCCTGACATCCTCTGTGCTGCTGGGACCTCTCCTATAGGATTAGCACCCTCATCTCCTGACATCCTCTGTGCTGCTGGGACCTCTCCTATAGGATTAGCCCCCTCCTCTCCTGACATCCTCTGTGCTGCTGGGACCTCTCCTATAAAGTCAGCCCCCTCCTCTCCTGACATCCTCTGTGCAGCAAGGGACCAAACATTATGTTTATTGGGGACAGCAGTGGGGGGGGGGGGGGGGGGGGGGGGCAGTAGTGGATTATAATGTGGGCGGATTGACCGGGGGGGGGGGGGGGCGTCATTCTATAGTTCGCCTCGGGCAGCAGAGAGGCTAGAATCACCCCTGGACATAACATACATTACAAAGTTGTATAACTTTGTAATGTGTGTTATTCTGTGAATAATTTTTTACTGCCGCACTACCCCTTTAATCTTCCTGGTGGCCGAGGTTCAGGCTGTCTGTTCCACCTTAAATAAGCTCTCAACAAATTCCCCCCTCCCCTCAGCTCTGACAAGCCTCAAGCTTCTCAGGTCTGGCGGTGAGAGCAGGGGATGTGTGCAGACACACACACCTCACACATCCCTGCCCCCTGCTGTCTGCTTCCACATCCCTGCCCCCTGCTCACATCCCTGCCCCCTGGCCACATCCCTGCCCCCTGCCCACATCCCTGCCATCTGCCCACATCTCTGCCCCCTGCCCACATCTCTGCCCTCTGCTCCCTGTGCCAACATCTCTGCCCTCTGCTCCCTGTGCCCACACCCCAGCCCTCGGCTCCCTGTGCCCACATTTCTGCCCTCTGCCCCCACATCTCTGCCCTCTGCTCCCTGCCCCCACATCTCTGCCCTCTGCATCCACATCTCTGCCCTCTGCTCCCTGCATCCACATATCTGCCCTCTGCTCCCTTATCTCTGCCCTCTGCTCCCTGCATCCACATATTTGCCCTCTGCCCCCTTATCTCTGCCCTCTGCTCCCTGCCCCCACATCTCTGCCCCCTTATCTCTGCTCCCTGCCCCCTTATCTCTGCCCTCTGCTCCCTGCCCTCTGCTCCCTGCCCTTACATCCCTGACCCCTTATCTCTGCCCTCTGCTCCCTGCCCTTACATCCCTGACCCTGATAATGTTTTAACTCTATTTCGGCCTCCACCAATGGTGAGGCCTGAGCAACACTGTGGTTTGGTTGGTGAGGCCCGAACTGAAAAAGTTTGAGAAGCACTGCCCTAAAGGAGGCACACAGGTAGAGTTTGCATTCACGCGGTCTGTCCTCCGCAAAGTACTAGCACTATTTCCCACACTTACTAACTGTATTGTCTTTGTATTGGTTTCTCTGTTACTAGAGATGGACTAAGCCTTCAGCCATGGGCACAACTAGGATTCATGGGGCCCCATAGCAAAAAACAGTATGGGCCCCATGAATCCTAGCATGAGTGCCAGCTGGGGGGGAGTGTTAAGTAAAAAGTGTTTGGTGTGCTATGAGCAGCGACCTTTTGCTGTGAGTGCATCCCAGAGGGAAGGAATGCGCTGTGAGAGCCGGTGGGGTATACAGTTGCCATCCGGGGGGATAAGGTGCGCTGTGAGAGCCATGTGGGAGGAAAGCCAGGGGTTAGTTGTGCTGTGAGAGCCGTCCAGGAGAAGGGGGCCGGGGTATGTGGAGGGTTGGGTCCCTGGGGACGGCGCTAAAAGCGGCTCTGACAGCACACCCAATCTTACCCCCTTCTCCTGGACAGCTCTCACAGGGCACCTAACCCCCTCCTCCTCGAGAGCCATCACAGCACACCTAAACCCCTTGCCCCCCTCCCGGACCACTTTCACAGCGCTCCTAATCCCCCCCCCCCCACCCCCCCCCCCCCGGACGGCTCACACAGTGCACCTAACGCCCCCCCCCCCCCCCCTTCTGGAGGTCTCTCACATCACTCACACGCAGTGCTCACAACAAAGACAGTACCACAGAGGCAGGCCACACTGCCACATGGCCTCATAGCAGTTGCGTGGTCTGCCTCCGTGGTAGCTATGCCACTGCCTTCAGCCATAAATATAAATTTGAGAAAAATTAAGTAACTGGAACCAAACAGGCTTTGGGCAGTAAACCCCTATGTATGAGTCTTTAGAGGTCTGTATTATTCTATACGTCATACATATGATGGGAAGATCTTCATAATGCAGCATGCAGAGGAATATGCCCTGATTCTATTTCCTTATAGATTCTGGGTCCACAGCACTCTGGGTGTCATACTACCGTTCCATACAAAATTGATCCATTCCAACCTTCATCCAGCTGTCCAAACAGCTATAAGGTTTTTTTCTTTATTAGTTATGCTAAAACCCTCTCAGAATCTGTCAGTGTTTTAGGGTCAGTGGAGCTGTACCATTTTGTTGTGGGCCGCTTTTCTTTTTGTATATATTATTTATATAGAGATGTTTACTGTACATGTTGCGATTTGGGGTCCTATTACACGGAGCGTTTTTTAACGATTAACGATTGCAAACGAGATTGTTTATCATTAACCTGAAATCGTTCACCATATAACACAGAACAATAATCGTTAGTTATGATCGTTACTACGATAGTTATTGCGATCGTTACTATGATAGTTTATTCTTTCTGATCCCAGCAAAACAATGAACAATTTGCAATTACACTGAACGACTAGAGAACGAATGCGGAACTTGAGCAAACGAATGTGGAATTACAGCGAACGATTAGCGAACAATTAACGATAATTTTAGGTTCAGAACTAAATCAACGATCAACGACATACGAACGATTTTTCGATCATTGCTTGCAATTACATAGAACAATTACCGTTTAACTTCGAACGATCGAACGATTTTTCACACGATAATCTTCCTGTGTAATAGGGCCCTTAGGGTCCTATTACATGGATCAATTTTTAACGGCAAACGATAAACGATCGCAAAGGAGATTATCATTAACCTGAAATCGTTCACATATTACACAGAACGATAGTCGTTAGTTACGATCATTACTATGATCGTTGTTGCGATCGTTACTATGACTGTTTATTCCTTCTGATCCCAGCAAAACAATGTGCAATTAGTGAACGATTAGTGAAAAAATGTGGAACTTGAGCAAACGAATGTGGAATTACAGCGAACGATTAGCGATAATTTTAGGTTCAGATCTAAATCAACGATCAATGACAAACGAACGATTTTCTTACCATTGCCTGCAATTACACAGAACTATTATCGTTTAAATTCGAACGATATAACGATTTTTCGCACGATAATCGTGCCATGTAATAGGGCCCAAGAAATAGCTCTAACAGATCTATTTATTCTTTGCACCTTCTCAATGTGTCTGGCGTCCTGCGCGGTCATTGGCGGCCCAGCTACAGATGTACGACAACACGCGGCACGGAGCAGTCACCATTCCCATGCACTATAAAATTACAGAGCTTAGGTTTAAAGCCCATGTCAGAGTGCTGTAAAAATGCAGTAGGCCGTCATAAATTGAATAATGAAAACATCATAACATCTTGCAGATCGCTGGAATGATCAGCGCAGCGTGAGGTGAATTTGCTGATATTGTGGGTGGGAGGCAATGACCTGACAATTTACGAGGACGCAACTGAATGTGACCCGGATCATGGGAAGATATGAAAAGAGATGTGGTGCTTCACAACAAAGAGCTGATGGCAGCAGAGAGCTAGTGCTGCCGTGTACAGGTCAAATTTCTATTTCTAGCTTTAACTTTAAACCATCTTCCTTGTAGGTGACTAAAATTCTGTTCACATTACAATTGTGCCTTCCGAAGCATGGATACGTCGTCACCCTGTCACATTCGGCTCCTGACTAATGTGTGCTCAGTCACAGGCCCCTATTTACCTCAATATAATGACTATTAGGCTCATTTTATGAACGTGTATGTGTGGTGTGCCACCAGGTGATGTTAGTACTGGTGGTTGTGTCTGCTCAGCCAAAGGTGTTAGTGTTGTGACGCCAGTGCTTGTCCAGCACACGGTATGATGTTGGTACCTGCTTGTTTGTGTGGCTGGCTTTACTCCCCAAAAAGGTCGGTAACCTGCCGGGTTGTAGTGGGTCCCTTGGGCTCTTGTTCCGGTGGTCCTAAGTGGCAACTGACCCACAGTTTTACTGTCAAGTTCTTCAATATAACAATACACTTTTGCAGAATAGATAAATCTTCACATAGACCTTCAGTACTTGACTTTGTTGTACTTGAGTAGGTGCTTGAGAGTAGAATAGAAGAGAGTTGTAGCGGTACTTGAAGAGTAGAGTAGAGGAGTGAGTCAGAGGAGCCCCAACCCAATGTAGCTGTGTACTCTGCCAGAACCTGAAGATATGCTTTGTAGTGAAGTGTTTACTTGTAGTTGTGTTTAGACTTTGGTCTGACCACCTTTTGCATTACAGTTTTGATCTACCTGTCCTATCAGGGTACTACAAGCCCCAGCTGTGGTTATCTGGGTGTAGCTAAGTGTCTGGGGGTGTCCCACCTGCACTGCGAGATAGAATACGTAGGCCTTCAGTACTGGCTGCTTTGTCCTATCGAGGCTAGTTCCTCTTGTGCTCAGGATACTGCCCTGCTCCTTTTAGACGTGTTCTCTGCGTGGGTTAAGGTGTTCCTCTGTGACCTCTCCCTTTAAAGTGCTTAGCACTGCATACTCAACGTAGTAGGAGGAGATAAAGAACTGGTTATCTCTTGCTGCATCTTTACCTGGTGGTGTCTAGACTAGACTGCTTTTGCTGTCCCCGACTACAGCAGAAACAGTGTTTTTTGCGTCTTTCCTCTCTGAGAATCTGGATACACTGCACTTCCTCCACATGTAACTACTCCTACAGGGGCCTCTGTATGCCTATCTGAGAGTGGTGGGGATAAGTGTGTGCAGAAGAAAAGAGATAAGCTAAAAAGCAAAGAGCAACAATAAACACATGGTAAACAGAAAACATTAACCCAATACTGCCTTCAGCTGTGCAATACATAGGCATTTGGATGCAGATTTATTAAACATGGTGTAAAGTGAAACTGGCTCAGTTGCCCCTAGACTCCACTTTTCATTCCTCACAGATTCTTTGAAAGGTGGAATCTGATTGGTTGCCAGGGGAAACTGAGGCAATTCTACTTTACACCAGTTTGATAATTCTCCCCCATAGAGAACACTGACACCTAGTGGTGAAACCTTTGAATACCTCATCACCACTTTAACCTGAAAGAAAAGGCTTTTTGAGAGGTGCACAGGAGAGAGAAAAACACCTGTGATGGGACACCTCGTATGTGCTTTTACTCCTACCAAGAAGGGTAGCGGATCACTAGCTGGCTACATTCAGGCCTTTGGAGTATTTGGGGCTTGTGTCTGTCTGTGTCACGATGTAGGGCCTGTTCACATCACATTTTGGCTGTACTCTGTGGGTATATGGTGAAATACAGTCTAAAAGGCATACCAACATATATCACAGCATAGCGATAGGGTTTAAAGGTACGTTCACACTATGCAATCCGCATGGAGAAGCTCCCACGGGTTCCGCCACTCGCCCCTGTGCGCTCCCGCTTTAATCCCCATCTGTCCCATAGACTCTATTGTATGCTCAGACGGATTCCTCCGTCCGACCAAACAATTGACATGTCTATTAAAAGCTAAAGGCATGCTGTGGTATCATTGGTATCCCAATGGTACCTGTGGCGTGCAGCTTAAACATGACAACAACCCCTCTCTTCATACATCTTAATGGCTGTACTGAAGGTTCCGTTTAGGGCAGAGACTTGCAGTGGGGAGGGGGCTTCTGTCCTATCTATTGCTCCAGTAGTCAGAGCCTGGCGATTATCATCCAGGAGCGTCGCTAGAAATGCTCCTGTGGTCGATTATCAGCCAGAGTAAAAGTGACAGCCATCAGCCAAAGATCGGAGAAACGTCCGATTATAGGCTGATCGTCTGTTTAGAACCTGCTTTAAAAAATTTATCTTTATCAGCCGCACATCTTCTGGTGTAAACAGGGTCTGTGCAGCTGGTAGAGGTAAAGGGAAACTGACAGCACAGATATATATATTATATATACACACTGTATATATCTGTGCTGTCAATTTCCAGCAGATCACAGTGTATATTTACCATGCTGCTTGTGATCTGGCATCTGGTTCTCCTTTCCTCCGGACGCTGCTGTAACTTCAGGCCGCCACCTCCTACAGGATGATTAACAGCTGGAGGAGGGGGAGGCCTGAAGATACAGGCGGTAGGCAGAAGACCGGAGAACCAGATGACGGATCACAAGCAGTGTGCTAAGTATAGACTGCTAGTGATCTGGAAACTGACAGCACAGATACAGTATATACATATCTGTGCTATTAGTTTTTCAGGCTGCACGAGCGATACAAGGATCATTAGTGCCCTCTATTTGTCATGCTATGTAAAAGCAACGCAAATGAGTGTCAATGTGGCTGATCGGCCGCATAATTTGCATTGTGCCCACACCCCCCCACGGCCGACAAATCTTTGTGTCTAAAAGGACCCTTAGGGTGGTATCACACAGAACAATTATCGTTCGAAAAATCGTTAAATAGTTCGGATTTGAACGATAATCGTTTTGTGTAATAGCAGGCAACGATTAAACGACCAACGAGAAATCTTTGATCGTTTAATAGCATCCGGACCTATTTTTATCGTTTGATCATTCGCACATCGTTCGCATATCGTTCGCCCAACGTTCGGTGGAATAAGAATTCACAGCTGAAACGTATGCAATAGCAACGACTAAACGACCGCAAGAACGATCATGAATAACGATCATCGTTTCGTGTACTTGGGCGAACGATTTCAGGTCGTTTGCCTTAGCGGTCGTTTAAGATCGTTTATCCTTAGTCGTCGGAAAATTGCTTGGTGTAATAGTACCCTTAGATTCACTCACAGACTTTCTTGTCTGCGAAAGTTATCAGCACAGACACCAGGGTGGAAGTGGAGTGCCGGAAAGCAGAAGAGGTAGGTACTTTTCTGCTCTCTGGATATCCCCTTTAAGTTAACAGCATCTGACATGCACAAACCTTTCACTCTGCCTCATGGACATGTCATAGTGGCAGGAACACATTATTTTTTATTTTTTTTTGTATATATATCACATTGGCACATTCTCTTACAAAAGAGATAAAAGGAATTAAGCGTCTTGAAACAATGCACAACTGAATATTACAAATATGACATTAAAAATAACATTACGCCAAAAGGAGGGAAGAAAAAGGTTTGCTCCAATATTAAGTTAAGAATATATTATGAGAACATAAGTACGAAGTATTCTTTGAGATTTTTTTTTTGCAGTTTAGCTAACTCCATTTAGCCAAGGGAAGAAAAGTTTCATATTATTTTATCTATTTTAAGTGATAAGAGGATTTAGTATAGCACTGGTAGGAAAGATAAATATTGCAGAAAAGAGCTGTACCTTTGATTTTTCTTCAGGCGTTTTAGCATGAGAGTACCTCTTAAGGCAACAAAGGGGATTTTAGATTCATGTTCTGACGAAGGTGAATATTTTATATTTTTCAGCGAGGCATCCATTATCGCAGAAATTAGGGACAATCTAAGAAAACTGATGTCATATTTAGAAACCGTGCCACAAAGTATCCATAAAAAATGTATTTTAAAAAGTGGCAATAAAAGTAGGCTTTGTTACAGCATAGCGTGCTTTGTATTTTCCAGTAGACCATGTGAGTTGTAGCAAATACCACGCCATGGAACACAGGACAGAGCCAAGTCACATTTACATTAAGGCAACGAAAATTATTATCCTTGTCATATCACAATCAATGGTCAATAATAAACAATATTTTATAAATGATTTACCGTGACTTAAATGGTTACCATTATGAATACTCAGAAACAAGCTAGTCATGGTGATACGTGGCATGAATACATGGCCCTTTAAGCCCCTATTACACGGGACGACATAGAGGAGCAAATGAGCAATGTGACCACTTGTTTGCTACTTGTTCCCCACGGGTAAGTGCAGGGGGGACAGCCGGGAGCTTTGGGGGGGGGGGGGGGCTGCCTGGGTGATCGCTAGATCGTCCGGGCAGCCCATAGAGGATAGTGGCGGTCTGCTGTCGCCGCTCCTATACAACAGAGCAATGACAGCAAATCTCTGCTATCACAGTTGTTTGTCTTTCAACATGTCGAAAGACAAACGACAGCAATGAACAGCCGGCATCGTTCATGTCGTCTGATCATTGCCTTCTATTACATGGGATGATTATCGTCCGTATCGGCCGAATACCGGCAATTATTGTTCCGTGTAATAGGGCCTTAAGTGTGAGCTGTAAATACGGCTCTGCACATGGTGCTTGTGTCCCAGTTATCTTGATGTCATGAAAAGCAAAGGTCTCAGCTGTGCCAAGATGATTAAGGCTGATTTCACATTGCGTCACAGTGCCCATCCAATCAGAGGTATACATGGAAGGACTCCCCAGTGTATACCTCTGAGGGACACATTTGATGGAAGCAACCTAGAAGCATTCATCATAGTTAGGGTACCATGTAAAGAAATTGTAGTTTTCTTCTCCATTCGACCTTGCCATCATAGGGGCTTCTCTCAGCCATGACTTACCTCAGCTCTACCTACCTGCCAAACATTCTAGGCTCCTTGCTTTCTCACCATACTCATCTCTTTACAAGCTTCACATCTGTATTGCCCCCTCGAGACCTCATATAGTATTAAATGTCGGCACTCGGCACAGTTGAAAAAGGCAGTGAGCCTAAACGTGTTCTGGATTTTGTTGGAGTAAGGTCTAGCTCACCGACATTGAGAAACACGTGATGGTGTCTCCGAGGTGTTTTGGTTGATCTCCCTAAGGTTAACCATCATTCTCCTGAATGGACTTACTAGGCTTTGCTCTAAGGGCCTTATTCCACGGAGCGATAATCAGCCGAATCGGCCGATTATCGCTCCATGGACTAGAGACAACGATCAGCCGATGATCTTTGTCATCGGCTGATCGTTGATATAGGTCTGGACCTATATTTGTCGGGCGCCGACCGCGTACCGCTACGTGGAATAGCGGTGCACAGCCGGTGACTGACGATATACATTACCTATTTATGGTGCAGGGCTCCTCTTTTCCTGCTTCTCCCGGGTCCCGTGCGCTCCTCCAGCGTCAGGGCGACCTGTGTCAGCTGTCAGGCCGCTCACCCAATCACAGGCCGCGGCGGTCCCCGCCAGTGATTGGCTGAGTGGCTTGTCAGCTGACACAGGCCACCCTGAAGCTGGAGGAGCGCGCGGGACCCGGGAGAAGCAGGAGAAGAGGAGCCTTGCACCATGCATAGGTAATGTATACTAGTTAAGCAAGAGCTGCAAGGACATCGGTAACAATGTCCTTGCAGCCCATATTTAACGATAATCGGGGCCGTGAAATAGGCCCAGTAAACGAGCGCCGATCTAGCAGATCGGCGCTCGTTTATCGGGCCCCATCGGCCTGTGGAATACCACCCCAAGTCTGCCCTGTCTGCCGCCTTGTATACATACACTGCTGTATGTGTGACATAGATCAGTGTACACCAGAGTTTTGAACCTGCATAACATTTTTTTTTTTAACAAAATGTATGTACAGATGGGAGCATTTATAATGATCAAGCACTATCAGCTTTTTATAGGATGCCACAAATTTTAAGTCTAATTGTTAGAAAGGCATAATTCTAAAAAAACAAAACAAAAAAAAAACAGGCATTTTTCCCGTTCACTGTGTAGCAGTGGTGACCTGTCACTGTGGCTCAGCTACCGTTCACTTGAACATTACATAGCTCATCAGTCTATTTTTCCTTGAAAACCCCTTTAAGCCACTGCCAGACTCCTCTGGTGACAGCTTATCTCCCCTGAGAACAAAAGGATTTGGAATTCTATCATACCAGAAACTTCTCTTCCCAGACATCTGCCATTGTCAGGGAGCCAGCATAAACATTATATGGTATGCCGGTCCCAAAGAAATCACTGGGTTTAGCTGACACATATCTAATGTGTATGGTCAACTTAAAGAGGTATACTCAGTTAAAATGAAACGCTACCACTTGGCCGGAGGAAGCGCAGCTGTGCGAAAACGGTCGTTTGCCCCTGTCATTCATGTCGCCTACCGTTTGATTGTCTGTGAAATCTGAATAAATGACCATATTCATCAATGGTGAGTGCCACGAGTACGCTATATTGAATTTAATAGTAATTACTATGCACAGGGAAGGGGGGTAACATGCTGGTTGATGGGGGTCCAGTTGGTGGGAACCTTACTACTTACGAGAAGAGATACGGGGTAACTTTTGTAATTGGGAATACCCGTTTAAGCTTCTGCCTTTAAATGATATTAAGTAACAGGTCACATTTGTGCCCCTCTTTATGAGAAATGGTAACCAATAATAATCTAGTGAACAATGAAAAAAAATTACCATAATAAATTACAAGATTAGGAAGAGGTGGCCATTGAATTTTTGACATGTTGATGGTGGTATTTGAGGATTTAGGATTTGGGTTATTTTGTATGTGTGTGTTGTTTGCTACATTATTAATGAAATACCCCATTTACATAGATCTTATGTGTTTTTTACCTAAATATAAAATAACCATTACTAATCATTCAGCTAGTATGCATAGTACATTCAGCGTGCTTTAAAGAAAACAGTTTCCTAAGGATGGCTGCAGAGTAAAATAAATTCCTTTTATTTGAATTCTAAAATTGAACATTTCTTCGTGTATTTCTTTTCATGCCGGCAGCTTTGATGGATAAGCAGAAAAACAAATATATTTTATTTTAATTAAGATCGTGGCTCTGAATTGGTTTACATTTAATTCAATGCAAATTTATAATCAATTAAGTTTAGGCAATCCAGTGCCTACTTTTATGTGAAATGGGAACAAAGAAATCATGACTTGTCTGCAAAATATTACACATTGAAGCCAACTTATGAAAACACTGGTAAAAAATTTCCTATTTGTATTGTTTTAGGTTCTAATCAAAATGTCTATCAAAGCAAATAAATATTTTTTTTTCTTCTAATAGATTCAAGGGATCTTCCATAACATATAGAAACGTCAATAAATCTTATATTGCTTAAAATATCAAAGAGCGGTGACACAGCTGAAATATGCAGTACATAAAGAAATCAATGTGCCCAGTGATAGGTTGTCAAGGCCACAAGTACTGTAGAACGCTTGGAAAATATGCCCCTCCTTAAATCTTGCCTTAAAACAAAAAATTAACTGTTTCTCAACACTGCCCCTTGTGGTACCTACAGGTATCTGGAGTTTTACCATGTAAGGCTATGTTCATACTACGTATATTTTCGTAAAACTACGGCCGTTGTTGCCAATTGCAACAACGGCCGTGTTTATTACGAAAATATACGTAACATTGCCGCCTATGGAATCCCGGACAAAATGTATACACTTAGTATACGCTCCGGCCGGGACCCCTAGCGGTGCCGTCAAAAACTGACATGTCAGTTTTCTGCGGCCGCTATTGATTGAATAGCGGCTGCAGAAAGCTCTGTCAGTGCACAGCTGTGGCCGCTCGCTCCCATAGTGTGCTGTGGGGAGTTCTGATGCGGGCACATACGGATGCGCCCACATCAGAACTCTGCTGCTGCAAAGATCATCCAGGCGGTACTGCAGTACCGGCCGGGATGATCTATAGTCTGCTCAGCCACCTACAGTGACCACTTTTTAAGACCTGTATGTTCTCACTATACAATACAAGGTATCCACATCAAGAGCAGTCAAAATCGGGGTTTTATTCTTTTGTTTTCTACCATGAGAGACTTTTTAAGATGACATAATAAAAGTTAATTTTTAGTCGGGTCCCATTGAAAGGGGGCTTTACTCCCCAGGCTCTTAGGGATTGGTGTTTTGTACAGTAGTATTTATTCCCCAGCCTGTGACTAGAGGGTCCAGCAAATATACATATGGATGAGTAACCTTACTTCACTGCATTGTAAAGATCAGGTAGTTTATGTCCATTTGCCATTTCTGGTAATCTGGTAACTGATGGATGAGCCACACTTCGGTCTTCGAAATTGGGGTTCTGTTAATGTACATCAACTCATAGTTAAGGGAACCAATATGGTTCCCAGCAGCACAGTGTAGATCTACTGTGCAGCTCGCGGAGCATACCAGCTGTGGCTGCAGCAGTAGCTTTACATAGGGGGAAAAAGATGTTTTATTACTGTACACAAAGCCAGCTGGTATGCTCCGCGAGCTGCACAGTAGATCCATACTGTGCTGCTGGGAACCATATCAGCACAATTTTGCAGATTGGTTCCCTTTATGCCTCACTCACTACCTACCAGGGCCACTACTGATGGAAAAGCTCAACCACACAACCAAGTATAGTCTTTGTAGCCGTCATGAAACATCAACTCTAGCACAGCAGTGTACCAAAGCCCATCCAGGCATTATTAACAGTAACCAGCTTAGATCCGCCTGCCCAGCAGCGAAGTGTCTATGGACATTATTTTAAAATGTCTACAAATATTAAGCAAGGCAAATGTGAGACAGCGGAGGCATGCCATAAGACTGGAAATTGCTTTGTGCTGTGTGTGACTTGGATCTTAACGTCTGCTGCAGGTTTTAATATCATTTCATGTTGTGCTGGGTTTCATCTAACATATCCTCGCAGTGGAATCTATGCAGGCCGGTCACATAGTGATGAGAGAGACATGAAAGCGATTAAGGCCTCATACACAACGGCATTTACATAACTGCCTGTGGTCTCTGGCTTTTTGTTGCTGTGTTCACCAAATTATAAAAGTAGCTTGAGCTGGGATATAAAAGAGGAGCGTTGGAAACCATCAATATTCCCTAATATTGTAAAACAAACAATGGAGCAGCGTGCCGACTTTAAGGGATTGTGTGTTATAAGCTGAGCGTAATGCTGGCTATAAACATCAGATAATTGTTGGCGGATCTTGCTTTTCTTTATCTATGTCTCAGCCTGATGGTATCAGATGTCTCTTACCAGGGGAAGAAAGGATTGAATAGGTTGGATTTTTACCTGTTGGATCCATTGTTTGCCAAAGATAAGTGCCACCAGGTGTGTAATTCACTACCCCTACAGAAATACCATGCCAGGCTCGCCAAGCTGAGAAGCTATAATACTGGTCATTTGTCATCTTATACAATTAACTACTGAGCAATAGCTTCCTAACTGCATTTACTATGGGGAACCTCACTCTCCCTTTCTCAGTGCAAATAGAAATAAAACTTATTTTTTTATTTTTTTTTTACTTAAGCGACTGTTCTACAATTCTACAGATGATGCCAGGCCTGAATTGTGGGAGTCATGGAAACTGACGTCGCCGTGATTTCATATGACAATATGGAGGGAAGGTAGTTAGCGATAATTACTAAACCATAGTGATAGAACTAGAGATATCAGAGGTCAGCAATTCTTTGTCTTTTTTTTTTTTCTTTTAATGCTTTTCATACTCCACAGGGTAGATAGGCTGTCCAGTTTTTTTTGGGTAGGCAAACAGATTTAGGTTGAGCTCAGATCAGCACAGGTGGCTTAGTTCAGGTCCTGTGTTGCAGATTCCACTGAAATAAATGGACAATATACCCTATTAAAGTCAACATTAGGGATGAGCGAATTTACAGTAGGAATGAAGCGAAGCGCTTTGTTGCTATCTGTATTCCGCTCATCGGGGCTTTGAAGCCTACTCCACTCTGTGCCGCTCCTACCCAGGTGTTTCGCTTTGTTCCTACTGTAAATTTTCTCTTCCCTAGTCAACATGATCTGTCAGGCTCCACTGGTGTCAAGAATGGAGTGGACCAACCAGCTGCATTTCCTGCTGTAGAACAGAATCCAGAAACCACTAAATGGAAACAAACTGAATCTGAATCTTAAAGGAGAAGTCTGGCGAAAATTTTTATTAAAGTATTGTATTGCCCCCCAAAAGTTATACAAATCCCCAATATACACTTATTACGGGAAATGCTTATAAAGTGCTTTTTTCCCTGCACTTACTACTGCATCAAGGCTTCATAAAATGGTGTCCCCCTGCCATCATCCTCTCCAGCAGCCACAGCCCGCACAGCTCTGGGAGTCAGGTCGTGACATCACCATTTTATCCAGGAAGTGAAGCCTTGATGTAGTACTAAGTGCAGGAAAAAAAGCACTTTATAAGCATTTCCCGTACTAAGTGTATATTGGTGATTTGTATAACTTTTGAATACAATACTTTAAAAATACAATACAATACTTTAAAAATAAAAAATGTTGCCGGACTTCTCCTTTAAGTGGCGTGAGGAGATTTGATTTGCTTAGAAAAAGTCACTTTCAGAGATGAGCAAGGCTTGAGGAGGACTCTATTCGTTTGGCATTTGAATACCGGTGGCTAAAAAAGTTGGATGTAGCCATAGGCTGTATCCATATTTTACCGGACTCCCTAGGACTGTATTTAACCTCTTCACCGTCCATAGTTACTGTGCTTCGTGGCTTCTCCCCCCCTAGCCGGCGCAGCTGCATTCTATGATTATGTGCTGACTCGCGGCTGGCACCGCCAGTCAGCTCTATAGTGTGCTAAGGGGCTGGAGTCTCAGTCCCCAATCACGTCCTGATTTCTGGCTTGACCTGGCTTGCTGACCTGGCTTGTTTACCCCGAGACTATTGTTTTCCTCTGTCTTGTCTGCGTTTCTGTGCTACACTGTAACAGGTTAGGGACCGTTGCCCAGTTAACTGCTGCCGCCTAGGGCAGTTGCGGTAAGCAGACAAGGACTGCGGGGCAGGTGCAAGAGCAAGGGTCTCACCTGTCTTGTGTCCTTCTGTCCCCAAACCTAACAAAAGTTTTATCAAATTTAAAAAGGTACACAAAATCTTTAACCAGTCTTTTTGCGGTGGCCCAGTAGGACACTACAGTAAGAATAAAATCATTTGTCAAAACTTCTTAATGGTAAAACATTCTTTGTTTCCCAGAGTAACCAGAGTTCAGCTTACATTTTTTGAACATCTATGGAAAAATAAAAGTTTAGTTTATATTGGACAGTATGGGCAACAATGACAGCTTTATTGTTAAACATGTTTCATAAATTAAGCCTAGTTTATATACCAAAGAAAGATTAAAGGGATAGTCCAACCGGGGGGGGGGGGGGATATTTTTTTCCTGACACCGGGGAGTAGGTGGCTGAGGGAAACGACGTCCACTTACCTCCCCGGTTCCAGCGGCGGGTCCCGCATCGCGGAGCTCCGGTCCCCGGCCGCTTCCTGGTGTCTGACGTGACGTCTCAGGTCCACTAAGCCAGTCAGTGACGGAGGCAGGATCTGTTTCAAGTCCGCTTAGACGTATTGTCTGGGGCCCGCGTCAGACACCAGGAAGCGGACGGGAACCGGGGACCGGAGCCCAGCGATGCGGGACCCACCGCTGAAACCGGGGAGGTGAGTGGACGTCGTTTCCCTCAGCCACCTCCTCCCCGTTAATATAAACCTATACCCCAAAGTTTAGTTTTACACATATATAATCTCTGCTATTATAGTCACTGACATATCTGGCAGCCAGTGTCTAACAATTCAGTATATATAAAGGGTTGTAACAAAATCTGGAGGAGCAGGAGAACTCTCGCAGTGAGAGCAATATCATCTTAACTGCTGGGCTGGCTATCCGAGGTTTAGTTTTAATTATTAAATTGCTTGAGTGCTCTGGGCAGGAGTAACGCAAACCCTTACTCCCAGTTAATTTCACAGACAGTATTATGTTCCGCTTCTGGCACAAAGCTGAATGACAATTTATATATGCACCTGCAAGCAAAGGCATTAAACAAAGATACTAAAGTCATTTAATAATTTAATTAATGAGGAGGAATTAGCTGTAGGGAAAGAAAAAAAAAAAACATGCTGCCCCCTCAGGTGATTGGTCTCCCAGCTGGGAATTGGAGGCGGAAAAAGGAGCAGCTGTTAGCTCAGTCCAGCTGAGATGCTTTTAATCATTACCCACAATGCCTAGCAGTGCCCTTGCAGTCTATGTCGGAGCTTGTCTAATTTTCCTCTGTAGATCGCACATGCTGACATTACAAGTGAAAAGCCTCTTCCTCCGCTTCGTTGCCACACGGTTGAGTGTACGGGAACAAATTTACAATGGTCTATTTCTTTTTTTCCCTCAACCGCATTGCAAAATTGTTTTGGTTATGCACTTGCATGCAAAAATAGAAATAAAATATCCTGCTGACTGCAAAGCTGACGGGAATATAATACGAAAGGCGATACATTTTCAAATTAGTTTTTTACATGGAATTTGATAGGATCAGAGATGTGGGCCAGACAAGGCAATATGCTTTAAACCCATACTTTAATGACAACTGTTCTCGTTTTTAGGCTTATAGTTTTGCTGCTGGTGGAATGAACCGTGAATCTGCAGGAATATTCATAAGTGGGGGTCCAGCAATTACATACCTTAGCTCTTAAGATGCATAATGATGCATATGAGAGGCCTTGTATGTTATTCACAGAAAAACTACTTAGTACTGCTTTATAATATCATCCACACAATGTTAATGTGTTAATGAGCATGTTAATGAGCGTGTGTTAGAGATATAAAGAGAGCAGGATCTACTCTTCACTCTCTTTGCTGTGTGTGGGAGACAACATATAGACTAGTCTCACCCTTCACTAGGGCACAGAGAAAACTGAGACTTAGAGAGGGAAAAACTGCTGATAAATGCCAGATTGATGTCTTATAATGAGATTGATGTCTTCCTCGTGTACACGAAAGCATTAAGAAAATTCTCCTAAAAATATGTATATTGTAAAGGTATTGTAAAGGTATTTGCCCCATATCAGTGTAGAGTAGGATTCTGGCTAGTGGGAGCAATTGCCTAGTAAGTGCATGCAAAAGGACGCTGGTTGACCTCAGGGAGATCAACCAGAACACCGCAGAGACACCATCACGTGTCTCGATATCAGTGTATTCTAGAACATTGTCCCTTGGGAAATCAAATATGCAAAAGAACATTGCTCTTTTGCATATACATAGAACATAACAAACATCTTCTGCTTACCTCTTGGCACTTTCCCAGTATCCTCCTGCGGTGTCTTCAGGCCTCCAACTAACTGCAGCCACTACCACTTCGCAGACAAACTCATCTGGGAAACGACAGCCCCCTCAGTCAATCTCTGTCCTGTCTCAATCAGCGATTGGTTGAACAGGCTTTGAACAGGCTGTCACCCTTAATAATGTCCCTACTCTGAGGAAGTTATGAGGTTGGATCCTTAAAGCGACTCTGTACCCACAATCTGACCCCCCCAAACCACTTGTACCTTCTGAGAGCTGCTTTTAATCCAAGATCTGTCCTGGGGTCCGTTCGGCAGGTGATGCAGTTATTGTCTTAAAAAACAACTTTTAAACTTGCAGCCCTGTGTCAAACTGCCGTGGCCTAGAGTATCTGTGCCCTAACCTTGCACCACCCCTGTCCCTCCTCCCCACTCTCTACATCAGTGATTTTCAACCTTTTTTGAGCCGCGGCACACTTTTTATACTTAAAAAATCCTGGGGTACACCACCAGACAAAATGGCACAAAATGACACTAAAACAGTACATATTATACATATAGTTAATAATATAGATTCTAAATGTATTTATACTCACTCAGTGTGAAACCTGGGCCTGTTTTCTTCTCCCCCTGTGCTTCTCTCCACCATACTTCTCCCCCTACTTCTCTCCTGTGCTTCTCTACACCATACTTCTCCCCCCTGCTTCTCTCCTGTGCTTCTCTCCACCATACTTCTCTCCCACCCTGCTTCTCTCCACCAAACTTCTCTCCCCCCTGCTTCTCTCCACCAAACTTCTCTCCCCCCTGCTTCTCTCCGCTGTTTCTCTCCCCCATCCCCATGTTTCTCTCCCCCATTGTTTTCTCCTGTTTCACAGGGGCACCATAGTTTGGGGAACTTTCTCTGCGGCACACCCGACCATGTGTCGCGGCACACTAGTGTGCCACGGCACACTGGTTGAAAATCACTGCTCTACATCATTAGGAATGCCACTGGCAGGATTTTTCCTATTCCTCTGCAGTAAACATTGCACAGGTGCCTTAACTATCCAGCCCATGTGCCGTGATCACACAGGTGATAAATAGGAAAACACCTGCCAGGGGCATTCCTAATGATGAAGAGGGCGGTGAGGAGGGACAGAGAGGTTGTGCCAGCCTAATGCACAGACACTCTAGGCCACACCAGTTTGACACAGGGCTGCAAGTTTAAAAGTTTTTTCTTAGGACAATAACTGCATCACCTGACGAACGGACCCCAGGAAGATTTTGGATTAAAAGCAGCTATCTGAAGGTAAAAGTGGTTTGGGGTGGGCAGATTGTGGGTACAGAGTCACTTTATGAATAGTGATCCAAACAATTTTTTTTTTTGTGCATGTATATTATAAGTGAATAAATTGTATATATTTTGCACTTATATAGAATATTACATGTTGAAATAGTAACACTATAAATACTTTCTAAATAAGGCAAGCTTTGTAATCTGATTCCTTGGCACTAGAATCCTCCTGTCCTACAATGTCCTCTGTACCTGTTTGCTAAATCGGCTAAGGCAGACATGTGAGGGATAAACACACTAATGTGGATATAACCTTAGGCAGCTTGGCTGGAATCACAATACAAAGATTGCCCAGCCCTTGCCATAAACCCTGGCATCTGTAATGGCAAAGTGACAAAACAGGAAACACAATAAAGTGTGGTTAATGATACACTGGGTCAATAAAACAATTGCCAAAGTAAACGCTGGTACGGTCAGGTTAGCTGTTAACAGCACGCAACATACTATATACTTCACAGCAGAGAAACTGCAGTCAGCGGTAGTAAAGGGTTCTTAACTCTTATAGTTAATGGTTCCAAATGTCTTATTGCTTCTCATGATATGTCCACACCTGTTGCCAATATAACTTTTTACATCATTCTTAGGGGACATTCACACGTCCGCGAATTTGCGGACATCACGGACAGGGAAGGAATGTCATGGATTCGTTTGCGGCTCTGTCACTATAGTGCTGGAACGATTCAAAGGGTTTCCCCGCTGCCAGCATGATATTGACACATCATGCGGGAAACAAATCCATAACATTACTTCCCCGTCTGTAACGTCCGGAAATTTGCGGACGTGTGAATGCCCCCTTAGCTTTTGTTTCTCTGTTTTTACAGTAAAACGCGTACTGATGCTGACACCCCTCCCAATCGAGGTGCAACTGTGGTGAAGTGAAATGTTGCTACGTTTTTCAACCTGACAGCAGCAAAAAGCAGTTTATTGTGGGTAAACGGTTTCTTAGCATCAATATCACAGTCACTAAGAACTCAAACTGTTTGTAGCTGTGATCAATTTGTTGAGTTGCATGTCAGTTAGAGGTGAGCAAACCTCGAGCATGCTTGGGTTCATCCAAACCCGGATGTTTGGTGGCTGGATCCATGTTTTCCAGGCAGCCTTAGGGTTGCATCCAACCTCTGCAGCAACCAGTAGTCAAATGCTGTACGCTCGAGTTCAGACGGTTACATCATCTCTAATGCCAATGCAATTTTAAGCCACGTTTAGGGTAGCTTCACACGTACCGTATCGCTGCGTTTTTGGTGCGATTTTCACATGTAAGTTTTGATTTTCACATGAAAATCATGTGAAAATCAAAACGTGCATGTAAAAAACGCAACAAAATTGCAGCGATAAAAACACAATAAAAACGCAGCGATACAGTATGTGTGAAGGCACCCTTAAAGGGAATGTACCATCAGATACATCCGCTTTAAGTTTTGCCCATAAATAGAACGGCGCCAGGGCAGAGAAGCCAGTGCCGTAATCCTTTTTTTGAACCGCAGCGTGGTTCCCAAGGACGGCACCGTTCTATACACGGGCACCGGAAGGGGTGAAGCACTGGAGAAGGGCCGAAGCACTGGAGAAGGGCCGGCCCGCCCCAGTGGGAGGAATCCCCCGTCCCTCCATGATGTGGCCCCATTGAGACAGGGGAACCGCAGTTCAAAAAAAGGACAGCGGCACCAGCGCCGTTCTATCCATGGGCAAAACAAAGCGTAACTGTCATTTCAGGGCCATTTTTTTTTTAAAAACATTAAATATCAACAGTTCAAGCGATTTTAAGAAACTCTGTAATAGGTTTTATAAACCAAAAGAGTTTCCTTCTGTACTGAAAAAGCAATCTCCCAGCCTCCCCCCTCACATCAGAAGAAGCAGGATTTCTGTGTCCATTATGTGGCTATGGAGAGGGGAGGGGCTGTTAGGAGTGACTGAGCACGGAGCAGTCCTGCACAGCACAACACCCTGCAATCTTCTCTCAGTAAGTTCATAGATAAGCACTGACCTTTTTGACCCCAGAATCCTGCGTCTTAGGTGCCCAGAGAGTCTACAAACAGCTGACCTTCATGTCACCTCTTCCTGCTCCCTCATCTCCCTCGGCCCCTTCCCCCTCCATAAGGATAGAATGGAGAGAGCAGAGCCAGTCTTCACTGGCTTCTTTGTAATGAAGACGTGTTTGCCTGATAATGCACAGATAGGAAGTCAGGGGGGGAGGCTGGGAGATTGCTTCTTGAGTACAGAAGGAGGCTTTTTTGGCTGATGAAACCTATTACAGAGTTTCTTAAAATTGCTTATACTACTGATTTCTGCAATAAAAAAAAAATATGACAGTTACGCTTTAAAGCGAATGTACCTGATGGTACATTTGCTTTAAGTTGCGCCATAGCTGCATTGCAATCACAATTTGTGAATTCAGCGCAGTAATATGTTTATTTTGGATGTGCATGTGGCTTTTAATGACAAATATTAATATGTTTTTACACAACACTCATAGGTGCAAATTAGACCCCATGATCAAATTAACCAGAGCAAGAGAAACAAGCAATGTGGACCTCTGGATAGAACCTCCATGTGCTTATACAACATACAGCATGGAATGGAGTGAACAGAGTCTTATTTTTAAAGGGGTACTCCAGAGACTAAAAAAAGCGTTTTCTTGTTTTTTTTTGTTTTGCTAATACATTGCTTTACTAAAGTTATATTACCTTGCAATATAACTTAATAAGATACATGTATAGGTTTTTCTTTTTTACATAGTGGCTTCTGTTGCTACCAACATTTTTGTTGGGAACTGCAGGGCTGTCTAAGGTCTGCCATTCCTGATTCCCTGCTTCACCACAGCTCTATACATAGCAGGGTTCCGTTCCCCCTTCCTTATATACGGTACCCGTGGAGGAAGGGAGGTTGGCCAGTGGTATAGCACAGTGCAGCAGCCTTTCTACAGTGAGCAAAGATTGCTATGACTGCTCACTCTGCTTTTGGCACAGTGAGCAGTGATAGCAATCACTGCTTGCTGTGGACAGGCTGCCACTTTGTGCTGCCAGGCAGCACAAAGTGACGGGCAGCTTTTCCCCCACCCCCTCAGATACTGTATATAAGAATATACAGAACACAGGAAAAATAAGAGCCCACCCTGTATAGTGCTGTGCGACAGCGCTTGATCATAGCAGGGGATCTGGAACAATAGGGCTTAGATAGCCCTGCAGTTCCTGGCACAAGTCTTGGTGGCAGCAGAAGGGCCCGTGTTGCCTCTTACTGTTGCCAGTCAGAAGTGGCTATGTAAAAAATAAAAATTAAACTAAACTATAGATTTTTTTAATGACGTCATATTACAATGTAATCTAACTTTAGATGCAGCACTGATTTAGTGTTATAGCCTATTTTATGTTATGCTGGTTGTGTAGGGAACAGAGGCATTTCTTATATTTTCATTGCAAGTTTTCTATTAAAGTGGCAAAAGATGTATTCAATTACGCAGTGGCGTCTCGTATCGGATTTTAGCGAACGATCTTGCCGAGGGTACGCGATGCAGCAGAATATGTATTGACATTTTTCACAATGCCAGTAGATGGCAAAAGCGAGCCGCGAGTGTGCATTTGTTGTGTATTTTTATTAGGAAGTCTGAAATCCAAATTAGATTGCGCTATTTATAGATGCTCATGAAACTCTATGAGCGGTGACATTCAAGAGAATCGGCTTGAGGTTCATGGACATTTGAAGCCAAACAAAACCATTCATACATTATATTGTAAGTATTACTTCTCTCGCTAAACCAAGGAACGTTACATGATAATGAGAAATTTTACTTTGGATAAAGAAATGCATATTTGTGTTGATCTGAAGCATTGGGGTATAAACAATCCTTTTATATTTAGGAAATCTTACAATAAATTTCCCATACATATTTCAAAGGCATGAACACAATAACCAAATATAACGAAAAAACATTTCTGGAAAGTTTTTATTCCAGGCTTTGTCTTTCTCATTGACTTAAGATCATAGGTCGCGGCATATTCTGCTTCACAAATTGTTACAGCAACAGTTTGTCCTAAGATATAATCATGTAACCCCAAGGAGAAATGAAGGGTTAATATGAGAATACTCTGCATTAAAGGCAAAATTCGGATGCATATTCCCATATAGCTTTTTTTTTTCCACAGTCTGTAGTATTTTCAGTCTTTAACACTATCAGTTCCAGATTGCATCGCTAAGACTGGTTGATTTATATGATGCGGGTGAAGGATTTGTAGACAAAGATTTGTGTGACAATCAAGAAGATGAAAAGATGTAGAAATTGAGGAACAGTTTAATTTGCATGTGAATCATAGTGACGCGGGTCATTGAGGAGCTTGTGATGAATTGACTGTGCAACCCAAGCTAAGGGCATATTGAGAGATTACAGATGGCACACAAGGCGGGGCTCCCAACCCGAACAGACGTGAAGGAGAGAGGAAATGAAAGGAGGATCGCGAATACAGAATGAACAGACAGCAGACTGAAGCCACATACTGATGGGAAGCTCGGGTGTCCTGAGAGCAGCAGTTTCAAGGGTAAAACATTACGGGACTGCGGTTCTTGATTCATGTGAAGACGAGGAAGCAACCTGATGAGGCACAAAAATAGCAATCTAATGTAATCTCCAGTACTGAGGGATTTGCAGAACATAAAACAGACAGATGCATAGACCCTTACAATGCCGATCTAGTTTTTTTTTTTACTGTTTTCTTTTCATTTATTAAAACAAGTAAAAAATACTTGTACATTTTGCTGAGAAACAATGCAATGTTGAATAAGGGGGCCAATCAGGTACTGCCTTGGTCTTCAGTAATCTTAAAGACTTTTGTTGTACAGAACATTTTACAGTGTCATGTTTATATACTTCTAGCACACACAGCTCAAGGGTCTGTAATACTCTCAACTGAGGAATCACAGGCCCATAGGGTGAACCTGCCTGAATCAGTTACATACTTATAGGGCCATTTGTGTCTACTTACCATCCAGCTGGTTGTCCCAGCCAATCTTTGTGACTAGCCAGAATCCTGCTCCACACTGATGAGGGGCAACACCTCGAAACAGCTGTCTGTGGATGGATACCTGGCCTTCTTTTTTTCCTTGTCATTACATTGACTTATAGAGCCACTTAATATGGTAGCTTCCCTACAGGAGTCACCTGGCTGGATCCTTCCCGGAGGGATATCTGGCTAGTCCTGTGTTTCAAGACTCTTAAATGAGGCTCCACAGGCTCTTTCATTTGCATAATATTTGTGACTGTCTGTGTTTGACCAGATGGAAACCTCGCCGTGACCCAGGAACCATTGCCATTGAGAACACATTCATGCTCAGTCAAGGCAAGTGTGCCTGTGTATGGGGTGACCAAGAGAGCTATCTTAGGTGTATGGCCTGCTTAATACCTTCAGGGTCCCTTTCAGTCTATTTGCAGCAAATAGGCAGTTGCACATTTGTTGATTTAGTCAATGGCAGATAAAAAAATGAGCCCACACTGCTGCTTCCATATCTTTTTTTCTATATGATGGATGGTGTCTGTGAGCCCTTTTCACTCAATTCGGAATACATGAAGAATCGGCTGAGCCAAGTGTTTATGTGTATGGGAGGATCAGGAAAGATGGCTGTCAGCCAAATGAATGTTTGGCTGACAGCTTTCATGAGCGTACAAATACCTTAAAGGGAATGTATTGCCTATATTTGTTCTTACTGATTAGAGTAACATTTTCTTTTTCCTGATTGTAATTTTTTTTAGTAAATTACTATATGGAAGCCATCTTGTCTAAACTGATTTTTTTTTTTTTTTTACCAGCATTTAGGGACATGCCTTATAGCAAGCTTCATGGACATAGAAACAACGCACATCCCCAGAACCTATTCTTTGTATTGGGCACGCTTGTAAGCATGCTCTGTAATACCTCTGACCAGTGCAAAGCTCATTCTACAGGGAGAGGAAGGCTATTGTTTTTGCTATCTTCTCATATAGAGATGAGTGAATCGCTCATCTAAACAAAGCAAAGTGCTTTGTTTAAACTGTGCTCCGCTCATCAAGCTGCTGCCTTTCAGCGCTGCTCCACCTCGGGTACCAGGGAAAAACTGGATCCAATCCTGGGAAACTTCTCCCAGTTTCCCAGGATTGGATCCAGCTTTTCAGGGCATCCTAGGAGGAGTGGCAGGGAGTGGAGCAGCGCTGATAGGCCAGCGGCTTGATGAAAGGAGCGCAGATCAAACGAAGCGATTCGCTCCGTTTATATAGTTAATTCGCTTATTCTATTCTCATACTTGCAATCTAATGTATCCCTTCAACTTGAGGATGTTTTGACAATCAATACATAACTTCAGAAATCACCTTTTAATGGACAATGACTGTATGCACAATAGCAATTTTAGGTTACATAAGTGTCCCTAATGCAACAATAATGGTTACATTTATAAACAGCATTACTAAAGCCCCTATTACACAGGCCAATGGAGAGGAGCAAGCAAGAGGAGCAAGACTGGCCAGCAGACAGTCGTTAACGTTGAAAAAAATTTTCAACATGTTGAAAGACCAGCATTTCATAGGCTGTACAATGCAGTGCAGAGCTCATTACTTGGAGGATGACATGTCCTTACAAGGTGCACACAAAGACAACGGAGGGGGAATTTACCTTTGGACAATTCCAGGTAATAATGTGGGTTCCCACGAGATAAATGCATTGCTCTTTTCAGGGAAAATGAATCACTGAAATCAATGGCTGTCCATCCAGGGCAGTGAAATCCTTCATGTCTGAGGCCAGCTCTTAGCTGTGGTTGATAGAAAGGAGAGCCAAGAACACATACTACAAATTAAAGCTCTATTACACCAGCAAGTCTGAAGAGTTATTTTGACAAATGATACAAAGAAATATTAAGCAATTTGTCTAATAAGCCTGTCCCTTGGCCCAGTTAACAGAAGGTATTGAAAAAGTGGATGGGGTACGCTTTTCATGACTTTGATCATGACTAGAGATGAGAACTTGCTGAAACTTCTGGTTCACATGAACTTGAATGATCAGCATTTGAATCCCGCTCCCTGGAGAAGGTGGATGCAGCCTGAGGACTTCCTGGAAAAAAGGAATTGCAGCACCGTGACATTGCTCCCAGCTGATATGACCCAGTACACAGGAGACACCGCCACAAAGGAAAACAATGCATTGGCTGCCATTGTAGGCCTTGTTCCCGCTTTTTAGATTCTGTCAGGATTTAGGCAAGAAATCTGTTAACATTGCGCAGGCAATTCATGTGAATAAAGTATTTTCTACACTATTCATATAGTATACAGAACTATGAGGGTGCTATAGATTTTATAATCAGCTTTTTACTGCTATGAATTCCACCATGTGTGGTGAACCCCCGGTGATGTTGGTCGGAGGATCGGCCGGTCACTTGCTAGGTGGTCAGGTGTGACTCTACTCTGGTGGTGGATGGCCGAGATACAGACAGACCTTAAGGTGGTAACTCGTGATGCCAGTGCCTGCTTTTATTTTATAAGGCCGGTTGTACCCTTTTCTCCTGTGGTCAGTGTCCTGCCGGGTTGCTACTGGGTCCCTTGGGATAAGGTGATCACGGATGGCCAGAATGGTATAGTGACCCTCCCGGATGTTAGGACCTGCCACCCCAGAAAGGGAAGTGTCCCAAGGTTGCAGTGTTTGCTGTGTAGGTGGATTGTGATAAATTACAGTCTCTTGAGTATAGAATAGCCGGTTTACTATTTGCAAATGTGCAGCAGGTAATACAGAATCAACTGTCAGGACTGTATCTCTGCGGAGTATGATGTGCCCCTCGGCTTGTGCTGTGCGGCCGAGAAGGCGCTGATTTCTTGTATTCTGTTTCTGTGTTTTGTTTTGCAGTGTCTGAACACCGGTTTATCTGTTCACTTTGGTGGACACACCCAACTTCACCTGCTTATTTCTGTTTGGCCATGTCAGGGTTAATCTGTGTTTTGGCTCTGCTGTGACTGACAGGTCATCCTGCCAGTGGATCTGTTTTGTTCTTAGGTGTCTGTGCTTGGAGATTAGGGGGATGGTCCAATTATGTCCTGGACCAGAGCCCTGGCCTCCTATATAACTAACCCCAGTCAATGCACTTATTGCCGGTTATTGACTTTGTCTCTGCCTGATTGTGTCTTCTGTCTATTTGCATCTCCTGATCTTTGCCTTTGTATCTTTAACCTCCCTTGCTTGCCGCCTGCCCCCGACCATATTGCCTGTACTTTGACTACGCCTATTGGATTCTGATTTTGTACTTTTGCTGCCCGATTGTTGTGACCCGCACTGTTTACTATTCTTTATTGTGTTTGTTTGTCTGTCTTGTCCTGTGTGCACCTACTGTATACTAGTATAGGGAATGTCTTTGTGGTTGTCCGTGGCTGCCTAGGGCCGTTTGAGGCAAGTAGGTAGGGACAGTTGGTGGGTTCAGCGTCAGGGCTCACTGTCTTATCTTGTCTCTGCCATCCAGTTCCTGATATCAACACTATGATGTTTCTCTGGATAAAGCACTTGAAAAAACACTTGGCAATAGTTCCAAATAAATACTTGACAATACAACAACCAGATCTGTAGTGAAAGTGCAGTGTAGGAAATAATTGTGTTGACTGAGCAGTGCTGAGTGATACGTAGGAACAGAGTAGCAGAGAGGAGCATGCCTTGAGAGTCCCAACCCATGTAGCACTGTGCTCTGCTGGGATGTTGGAGGATGAGATAGAATACGAAGAAGAATATGAAGAAGAATACGAAGAAGGAAGAAGAAGAAGAAGAATACGAAGAAGAATATGAAGAAGAATACGAAGAAGGAAGAAGAAGAAGAAGGAAGAAGAAGGAAGAAGAAGGAAGAAGAAGAAAGAAGAAGAAAGAAGAATACGAAGAAGAAAGAAGAAGAAGAAGAAAGAAGAAGAAGAAAGAAGAAAAAGAAGAACAACAACACATGTGAAGACTAACTCAAAGTCAATACATGGGCACACCACCTTCTGCCCACTAGACTCGGCTGAACCTTCCTAGAGGGTGACACAGGCCCCAGACCTAGTTACCTGGGATGAGCGGAATGCTGAGGGATCCCTGCTGACAACTGTGCTGCGAGATAGAGTTTATAGGCTTGCCGCAACTTTGCTCTATCTAGATCAGTTCCTAGCTCATTGGCTTTAGTGGATACTGTCCTGCACTGTAACTTCTCCTTGTCCACGGCATGGATTGAGGTTGTTTCTGGCTTGTCCTCTCCTAAGAGGTTTTAACATTGCATAGTGCTTTGTAGCATTACTAGTAATAAAGCGGTTAGAGGTGCACTGTCATACGGCCTTCCCATGCGGGGTATTAGCTGAGACTGACTTTCCAAGAACAGGGACCTGGCAGAGGGCCGGGGCTCAGAAAGGACCACTGTGGAGAGCTATCTGGCTTGTGTGCTTCCTCCACAATGTCCTGGATGAAAGACCTTTGCTCCTCCCACACCCATGAGACTTACTTCCTCCCAGCATGTAAGGTGCGCCGTGAGTGGGTGAAGAGTGCAACAGAAAAAATAAAAGAAGAGGTGATAGGAGAGAAGAAAACAAGAATCCTACTGGTCTACAGATTCTGGTGACAAACAAGGAAATAGTAACCCTTTACATCCTTCAGCTGTGCGGCTTCTAAATACATATACAGCGACATCTAGTGGTGAAACTTAGTACTGCTTTTATCACCATAATAACACAACAAGGGAGATTTATGAAAGGTGTAAATATACACCTGGTGTAAACTGCCCACAGCAACCAATCACAGCTCAGCTTTCAGCTCTCGTAAAATATAAAAGGAGCTGTGGTTACTGTGGGCAGTTTACACCAGGTGTGGATTTACACCCTTTCATAAATCTCCTCCAATAAGTACAGAATTTTGCGAGGGGTGTATATAAACGTAACACCCGTGGAAGGACCCACACACAAAAGTCACAAAGTAGTCTCTTATAAAAAAAAAACAAAAAAAAACAAAAAAAACACAAGGCTGTTTTTTTTTTTTCATCACCCACTCCAACTGCAGGCTGACATTCCGGTGGTACAGCATTGTTCAGGTCCTGCTGGCACCCACATGACTTTTTCATCGACTGGCCCACAGCTAAGGAGGCCGTAAGTGAGAGCACTCTTATAGAGATGCATTAGAGACCCTGACTTCTGGTCTTCAGAATCAATGGGGAAAGAAGAGGGTCAGAAGAATCATGATGCCACTGCCAGTGGGAACAGTGCCGTACCACTGGGGGAGGGAATAAAGAAATGCACTGCTTCTTTACAAGTAGACTTAGAAGTAGAGATGAGCAAATTTACAGTAAGTTTGGTCCCGCAAACAGTCTATGGCCTATGGCTGTATCTATGTTTTCCAGGAAGCCCTAGGGCTACATCCACTGGCAGTAAAATGAAGAGTATTAGTTCTTACTCCAACTTACTGTTAATTCCATCATCTTTTCTCAGAACCCCGATGAGTACAAACATGGAGTGAGTAAAAGCATTCAGTGCACTGTGAAGCAGAATACGACTTATACATGATTAATGATAATTATAATAAGCATACTATATCCAATAAGCCCTGAACACAGCACAGTACTGCAGTAGACTATCAGCACAAACAGAACACAGAAATTGCAGCTTATCACAGAAACCAGGTTCTGCAGATGATAACTGAGGCCAGGCCACATTACCGGACAAATGCTAGCGGTGCAGTAGTTCTTTGTCTAATACAATTACAGTTTTATAATATATATGTGCTAATATTTACATGTAGACAACAACAAAAAAAAAACACTGAAGCCAAAGACAATACTGCGTCCTGTCGGTAGTGCAGTGCAGTAACCAGACAACAGGGAGACTTTACAATCCACTTATTTATATTCTTAATGCTAGCAAGGTTTTTAGAGGTCACTAAGTAGGATGCATTACTAGGGGTGGATGCATTACTGTCACAACCTTAAGGGGGCTGAGACGCCCTACCCCCTAGGACAGGACAGAAGCCAAAAAATTCTAGATTCTAGAAATGTCAAAGGAACTCTTGTACAACTTCTCTCCTCAAACACGGAAAGATGCAGCAAGAGAGTCCAAGTTATCTCGATTGCTGGAAAAGCACATATAAAGCCTGTCTTGCAAGGTCCTGGACTACAGTTAATAACTAGAGATGAGCGAACCTGCCGAGGTTCGGGTTCGTATGAACCTGAACTCTCGGCTTCTGATTCCCGCTGTCTGCCAGCTCTGTGGAGAGGGTGGATACAGCCAGAGGACCGCCTGGAAAACTGGGATACAGCCATAGCCATAGGCTGTTTCCCAGTTTTCCAGGCGGTCCTCCGGCTGTATCCACCCTCTCTACGGAGCGGGCAGACAGCGGGAATCAGAGTTCAGGTTCATACGATCGCTCATCTCTATTAATAACATACATGTGGCCTTTCTGGCCCTTCCCTCCATGTAAAGATGCAGCTGAACATCTCTCTGTCTCCTGGCTTACCTCTATCTGTGGTTCTCTCTGTCTCTTAAACTTCTACTTAACCGCCTTCCTTTCATCGCTGGTTTAAAGAGGCACTGGCATGAAAAAAACGCTACGGGCTGCCATGGCTAAGATACAAGCAAAAACAGAAGAGTACAACAGCACCGTCAATTGCTAAGATATACCATATGCATAATACAGATATTTAGCATGGCAAGACTGCTATAAACATTTTAGGTTCTTAGCAAACTATTTGATCAAATAGAATGCACCATCCCACCACATTAAGGCGATGCACTCTTCTGTCTATGTCAGAAAAGACATGTCAAAAGCTTTGATTGGTCGGGGTCTGAATAAACGAGCTTGGAGAAACAGCATTTCTCTCCCGCCACTGTGTCATATGATGAGAAGGGCTGCATAATTGATGTCTATGGGGTGGGGGGGGGGGTCATCTCCCATCGCTCATTGATCTGACCACTCAGACCCTGACCAATAAAAACTTTTGACATGCCAAAAGTTTTTTTTGCATGACTGGTACTATGGAGCTCATTTGTATAGATCCACCCTCTTTCTGGAAACTTTATTGCAATGACCAACTGTGGAAGACATACTAGAAGAACAGGAGGTGGCACTGCTGCCCATCAGCTAGGTGTGTGTGCGTGTGTGTCTGTAACCCATTCTCTGCCTTCCAGTTAGACTAATAACAAAATAACAAATACATTTTCCTTAATCAAACACACAAAATATAACCAGTACACGGAACCATCCTAGGCCCAGCTGCATGCCAGCACTCTAGGACGCTCCAGAAAGATCCAGAAGAAAGTAGATGTAAGTCCTACCTTTATATTTCCCATTTCTTTTGAATCCATTACCGTCTTTGTCTCATTAAACTGCATCCTAAACACATTGAGGGAGATTTATCTCACAGTAAGAAGGCCCTTTGTTGCCCATAGCAACCAATCACAGCTCCGCTTTACTCCTGTGATCATTATTTTATGGTCAGGTATCTTCGGATCTGAAAAATTTCCAGATCCATTATCATTAATAGCTGTGAATTATATAAGTAGCATTAAATAACCATAACATTTGTAAATTTTAGATTATAGGTTTACGGTCCCTTTAACTTGACTGGTCTGAAAAAACATGGAAACATGATATATAGCAATAAAGTACTTTGTGCAGAAGGGCGACGCAATCTTCTTGTAGATAGCAAAATACAAGCAATTATTTTGAAAAATGCTAAAGATATTTTATTAATAGGGCTAACTTAGTGATGCAGCATTGAATCTCGGCGTCGCACAGACCCGACTGCTCTCGCAGCTGACAACTGCTTTTCCTCATTTCTCAAGAGCTTCCGTGGCATTATAAAAATGCCAGCAAAGTGTTGAATAGATAGAGAGGAGGGAGATGTGAATAACTCAGGTTTAGTCGTCTAGTGGAGGGATTTGTTGCGTTAAGTAGCAAAACAGGAAATAAAACAGTATTTTTCCATATATATGCAGAGAAAAGGGACTTATCACATAAAACAGGGTATTGTATATGAAGAAAAGGATATGTAGTTTAACCTGACAGTATCCCTGAAAGATTAACAGATTTCTATATGATGTTATATGAGGCTTTTGCATGTATAGTAGAGGGCTTTAGGCAAACTGATGGTGGATTCTATGTTCATTATAGGGTATGGTGAGCACCTTGGGCAGAGAAAAAGCTAACTGAAAAGTGAATAAATATAAATTATGTTCTTGGACCAAGTTAATAAAGCGTAAATTTGTACAAAATAATACAAATATATAGTAAAAGACTGGGTAAATATAACCATGGAAAAAGAGTTGAAGGTATTGGTGCACAGTAAACTCTACTAAGGGCAACTGAGCCAGTTTCACGTTACACCATGTTTGATAAATCTCCCCCTATGTTTCTATGTAGTTATCCCAGTGAAGATGAATGCTGATTGGCCGGCAGCGGTGCACTGCTGCAGATGAATAAACAAATTGATTTTAAAAAAAAGGCCTGTCCACCAGCTCAGCGTAAAATGCAGAAGCATTAACAGCACAATGAGGCACTAAACAGGCCTCTGGAGCTGTAACATTAAAAACATAATAGAAATCGTACATAATGCAAGCATTGACTATATTTTTGCGTTTTTTTTTTTTTTTTTTTTTTTAATATGTCATGACAGGTATACTTTAAGACATGAAAGCTGACTTGTGATTGGTTGCTATGGATAAATCAGAGAGCCCTGGTTTAGGTCAGATTAATCAATCTGAGCCTATGTATGTAACCATGTATATACTTATTGGAGGTTGTTAGGTGATGCAACACAAGAGTGGAGAAAAGACAGACATCTAGTCTCTTGCTGTTGGTAAATAAGTAAAAGCCACAGCTGCAGTATCAGGAAATTGCTTATTTACCCACAGTTAAGGGAAGAGAGCTGCTAGGGGGTCTGTTATTTCTACAAAAAAAAGAAGGGTGTATCCCCAAGACTTTTGGGAACAAGTATGCAAAAGAATAATGCTATTGGGGTGCTGAATCTAAACTGGAGATCGCAGTATCTTCTTGTGAGATATCAGCCACACAGAGACTGAAGGAGGAGGATGCCTGAGAACCTTCAGTCCGATAATGATTCCATCATGTCCTTTGACCTATATACTGGCAGAAGTTTGAAGGGGCTTGTGGCAATTCTTACTCGAGTATGAAAATCTGTAATGACAGCAATCGTAGATCCACTGAACCACCGCTAGAGATGGCGTAAACTGCACCAGAGAGTGGAGCCTAAGGTGCTGCTGGTCTTGGATTTGCTGTGGCAGGTGACCCTCAGGTCGCTACCCCTGGCTTAGCTTGCTAGAGGAGGCAGGCACGGTGCAGCTGGAGACAGGTAGGTGGGACCGCAGCAGTACTCATGGTTGGAACAAGAGCAATAGTCACAGACAGCAGGAACCATGGGAAGGAATCATGTGCAAGAATAGCTGGGACCACAGGCTAGGGTTAGCGAGCAGAGGCTCTAATGGGGGGGGGGGGGGGGAGTCAGGACAGGGGCAGAAATTTATAGGGAGTGCATTAAGTGCAATTAACCAATTACTGCAATTTACCAAATATTGCCCCTTCAAACCACTAAGAGCCGGCGTGTGTGCCGGACAGAGCAGGAGGCAGGAGTGCAGATGGGTAAAGTGCTCCAAGTAAGGGGCGTCGGGCCCTGGCATGAGAGCACCGGCCTCCACCTGTGTAGAGTCTTTGGGGTAGCTCGGGGACCGAATGTTGCCCGCATTCCAATTAAAATAAAGGGATGTTCATCTGGACAATACTGCAGTATCGGCCGGGTGAACATCTCCGACATTTACCGTTGTTTGACCCAGTCGTGCCAAACAACGGCAGATGTCTATGCATTGTGTAAACATGGCCTTAAATTTTTTGGAAAAATGAGAAAGGGAGAGCGATTTGAATTTGTATTATACTTTTTATAGCACAAAATCATGTAGTAATATTACAGTCATGGCAGGTGCGGGAGCCTTTACAAGGTCCCTGGTTACCATCACAACTGACCTTCATCCTGTGATAGGGTCATATGGGGGGGGGGGGGGCAATAAGAGACCTAGCAAGTGCTACAGCAGGAATCTAACCTCCAAGATGCAGAAGTCAGTAATAACTATGGCATCCAAATGATTAAACAGTTCAGATGTCATGAATGTGCCTGGGATGAACTCCGTGCGCCCCTCAGCTCGTGCTGCACGGCTGAGATGGCGCTGATATTCAGTGTTTTGTATGTCTTGTGCAGTAACCTGAACCCTGTCTGAACACTGGCCTATTTTTATCATGATGTTCAGCCCCACCCGTCTGCTGTGTGCTCTGGCTATTAAGGAGTTACACTGCTGCCAGTTCTGATCCGCAGGTGATTTTGTTTGGAACCAGGAGCCTTGTCCAATAGGGGGCTGGAACTGTCTCCTTGTTCCCTATAAGTATTTGGCTGAGGCTCATTCTAGTGCCGGATATTGAGCTTGACTCTGCCTGCTTGTGGTCTGATTTATTCTGTCTTTACTCTGACCCCCTTTGCCTGTATTTCTGACCATTCCTGCTAGCTGCCTGCCCCTGACCATATTGCCTGTATATTGACCGTGCTATTGGATTGTGATTTTGTACTTTTGCTGCCCGATTGTTGTGACCCGGACTGTCGACTATTCTTTATTGTGTTTTGTCTGTCTGTCTTGTCTTTGTGTCCCACCAAGCCAGTACAGGGACCGCCGCCAAGTTGCCCGCCGCCATCTTAGGGCGGATTGCGGCAAGCAGGTAGGGGCCAGTGGCGGAACTACCGCCGTAGCAGCAGTAGCCGCTGCTACGGGGCCCGCCTTATCAGGGGGCCCGGTGCCCGATCCTGTAATGGACCGAGCCCCCTGAGAAGACACTCGCAGCACCCGACCGCCGAGCGGGCCTCACGGGTGCTGCAAACGGCAAGTCGCAGTGTGCCATGAGGCCCGCCCCCGTCCTCAGCGTCCCCTGCGGCACCCGCCCCCTCCTTCCCTTGTCCTGCGCAGGGCCGTTTTGGGCGACCGCACGGGGCGCCGACAGCTAGGGGTGCTGATGGCACTCTCCGCACCCACTTAGCTGCGGGCACCCCGGGCCGCCCGCTCAGCCCATCACCTGGCAAGACTGCCCTCCGATCGCCTGCCCGTAGCTCCGCCGCCCACCGATAGCTCCGCCCCCAGCCCGCCCGTAGCTCCGCCCCCGGACCGTTCGTAACTCCGCCCCCGGACCGCTCTGACTCAGCCGAGCACATGGAGACATCTCCCTCCAGCAGCGCAGTGACGTCATGGAGAGAGAAGACGTTGTAGGGGCGGCAGTGGAGGAGGAGAGGGACCGCGGTATGCCAGAATAAGGTGAGTATAATGTGTTTTTTTTTTTGTGTGTGTGTGTTTGCCAATGCAGGGGGAGCAGAGGGGATTAGTACTATGGGGGGGGGGGGCACAGGGGGGATTTTTTTTTTATGGGGACAGCATGGGGGAATTACAATGAGGTCAGCACAGGGGAATTACAGGGGGTGGTCACCCAGTTTTCCCAGCATCCAGTATGTCAGTATAGTGGAGGTCACCCAGCTTTTCCAGCATCCTGTATGTCAGTATAATGGAGGTCTCCCAGCTCTCCGCATCCTGTATGTCAGTGTAATGGAGGTCACCCAGCTTTCCCAGCATCCTGTATGTCAGTGTATAATGGAGGTCACACAGCTCTCCCCTAATCCTGTATGTCAGTATAATGGAGGTCACCCAGCTTTCCCAGCATCCTGTATGTCAGTGTATAATGGAGGTCACACAGCTCTCCCCTAATCCTGTATGTCAGTATAATGGAGGTCACCCAGCTTTCCCAGCATCCTGTATGTCAGTGTGTAATGGAGGTCACCCAGCTTTCCCAGCATCCTGTATGTCAGTGTAATGGAGGTCACCCAGCTTTCCCAGCATCCTGTATGTCAGTGTGTAATGGAGGTCACCCAGCTTCCTGTATGTCAGTGTAATGGAGGTCACCCAGCTTTCCCAGCATCCTGTATGTCAGTGTGTAATGGAGGTCACCCAGCTTTCCCAGCATCCTGTATGTCAGTGTAATGGAGGTCACATCTTGCAGACTTTACTGCACCAAGCAGCAGAATTACTACAGTTTAGGAGCCTATAGGAGGGAAAAGGGAAGGAAGTTGCCGGAAATGTGCAGAGCCTGAGATGTCTGTCTGGCAGGTTCTGAAGACACGAATTGTAGCTGCAAGAAATCATCATGGTGGTCCGGGCCGGATGGAGGAAAAGGAAAATGGCGCCTCAGATCAAAGAAGACGTCACCTGTGAGTCCCTGTACGATGATTTTGTATTCAGTTGAACTCTTAGGGGTGCAAAGCTGCTATCAAGATTCGCCCTGTTGCCAAAATGATCTAAAAACTGCCCTGGTCCTGCGGCCCCCTCCCCCATCCTCAGCGTCTCCTGCGGCATCCGTCCCCTCCTTCCCCTGTCCTGCGGCTCCCGTCCTCCGCGCCCCCTGCGGCTCCCACCCTGTCCTGTGTCCCCCTGCGGCCTCTGTCTCCGTCCCGTGTCCCCGTACAGCCCATGTCCCCGTTCTGTGTCCCCCTGCGGCCTCCGTATCCATCTCACGTGTCCCCCTGCGGCCCCCGTCCCCGTTCTGTCTCCCCCTGCGGCCTCCGTCTCCGTCCCGTGTCACCCTGCAACCCCCGTCCCCGTTCTGTGTCCCCCTGCGGCCTCCGTCTCTGCGGGGTCCCTGTCCCCTACCATCACCATCAGTGCCCCCACAGACCAGAGAAAAGAGGAAGGCGGGCACAGAAGCCACACAGGACCAGAGGACAGAGCAGGAACCAGGACAGGTGAGATTACCCCAGAGAACAACAACCCCCACTATGTCCTGGTAACAGTTCATGATGGGAGATGTAGTTTTACAGCCTGTGGACATTCAAGTTGCAGAACTACAACCCTCATCATTTCCTATTGATGGTTCATAGTGGGGATTGAAGTTCTGCAGGGGATTAGAGGTTGACATAGTATAGGAGGGGGGAGGCAGTGGCACAGTAGAACTACTTCTCCCAGCATGCTGTGTGGTAATATGCAGGACTACATCCCCCAGCTTTGTGTATAGGGTGGGCTGTAGAACTACATCTCCCATCATGGTGTGTGGTAACATACAGGACTACATCTCCCAGCATAGTGTGGGGTAATATACAGGACTACATCTCCCCGCATAGTGTGGGGTAATATACAGGACTACATCTCCCCGCATAGTGTGGGGTAATATACAGGACTACATCTCCCCGCATAGTGTGGGGTAATATACAGGACTACATCTCCCCGCATAGTGTGGGGTAATATACAGGACTACATCTCCCCGCATAGTGTGGGATAATATACAGGACTATTTCACATAATAGAAGTTGTAGTTTTGCAACAGATAAGACGATGACAGGGTACACAAGGGGGAGATGGTGGCACAGTAGACTAGCGGCTATGTGGGTGCATGTGTATATGTAGGGCTTGCAACACATTGCCAGAGGCAGCATTCCTTCCAGGAGTATGCTGAGGAGGGGGGCCCCATAGTTTTTTGCTATGGGGCCCCATGAATCCTAGTTACGCCCCTGGTAGGGGCAGTGGGCGGGGTTCAGCGTCAGGGCTCACTGTCTTGTATTGTCTTGCTGTCCGGTTCCTGACATCAGATCAGAATTGTTTTCTACGATCCTTTCGATGGCAGCTGTAGGTAGCTACCCCCCCTGAGCCCATACTTTTTTACAACCAGATGACATACATTTAAATTATGCGGACTTTCACAGATTAATGTTAGGGCTCATGGCTGTACATATGCACTTGCTGTAATGTAGGGGGAAACATAAAAAATTCTGTTACGATCACTAGTTATGCCCTGGAAACTGTGCGGAATCCAAGGATTCTCTCACTATCATACTCGAAAGGATTATACTCAGATGAGCTACAGCCGTTGTTGTCCCATCACCCTGATTCTCTGCTGATTCATAACACCAAATTATGTCATTATCTTGTACGTTCTCAATGGTACATTTCCACAAAGCAAAACTACTAATTCTACATTTCATTATTAATAAAATATATCATTAGGGAATCCATACTTACTCCTGCGTGTCCCACAGATAAGAATTACAATGACAATTAAACTGTGCCCCAAATATCATTTCTAAAAACAATACAAATGCCTTGCATTATGTTTTTCCATTTATTGCGGAATAAGATGACAGGCTAGGAAAAGAGTATCATTTAGAAGTAACCATTTTGTGACACAAATGTAATAAGCATCGTTCCTTCTGACGAGATTATCTTAATAACAGTGATAAAATATCTGATGACTATCACAGATTTGTAATCATTTACTAAGCTCGGCTGCAAACACATGCATCTATTAGTTAAAAATTCTAACATGAATATTCTTTCACAGTGTGATCAACTATAATATGAAACATGTCTCATTTATAATATGGGGAGTAGAGGCAGAATTAAACCCCAGAGTTTTAACGTACCATCAGGTACATCGCTTTTATTAAAATTTTCCTTAGCCACTCGGCACTGGCACGGGGATCAAGGTGGCACAGCCCTTTTTTTTTTTTTAAACGCCACCCAGTTTCCACGCTTGGCACCAGTCCTTTCCCAAGCATCAGCCTGGCTTGGAGCACTGTGGGCGGGCCCGTCCCCCCCCCCCCCCAGTGTGTCCATATCCCCTCCCCTCTGTGACGTGGCTCCATTGGTTCTAATAGAGGCGTGTGACAAAGAGGAAGGGGTTTTGTCACACTGGGGGGGGGGGGGGGCAGCAGACTTGCCCCCCAGTGGTCTGAGCCAATGCTTGGGAAAAAAGACTGGCAACGAGCACGGGAAGCAGGCGGTGTTTCAAAAAAAAGGACTGTGCCACCGGGATCCCAATGCTGGTGAACATCTAAAGTAAAGAACAAAAAAGCAATGTACCTGATGGTACCTTCACATTAATTTTGACTTTTTGGACTTGCTATCAGTGCTACACATTTCTAGTTGCTGCATTTGTGGCTTCTACAGTGGCCGGCCACATACACGCTCCCAAAATTTTGAATAAGGTTTATAATCGGAACAAAATATCAGTACTGATGCGTTGGAGCTTTCACCTTGTTTTCTGTGCATCTAATTTTCATTAAAGCCAGGGCCAGCTAAAGGAAACAAAAAGGTATTGGTCACACCCTACATCGGAGAAAACCTTAATAAAAAGTGATCAAAAAGTCCTGTTTACTCCAAAATTATACTGATATAAACTAAAGATCAAGGTACATACAGCCCTATATGGCAAAAAAAAAAGTTTTGGGGGGCTGTTTTGGCCAGTTTTCCTTTGGCATTTTTTTCTGGTGTTTCTCATTTTAGTTACTATAGGTGTTTGTTCCTCTGGCATTTTATCTTTATCATATGATTTCCAGATTTCTACTGAAGAACTGGGAAAAAACACTACATAAAATGCCAATATGCAATATGTTTTGGCAAACCTAAACAGTTCTGCAAGTCTGCTCAACACTTCTTACAACCCATCAAATTTAGTGTAGCCCATTTAGCTGGACGATTGAAGTAGATGCAGATACAGTGAGGTCCCTTATAGGCTGCAAGCCTATAGAGAGTGAGGTAGTGCTTCCTCGAACCAGGACTTGGTAAGTATCAGTTTTTGGCACAGGGACCATTGTTTTTTTTGTTTTTTTCTGGACAGGGGCCTTTATTATAACTATATGGTGGCTCAGAGGACCATTAAGGCTATGTTCACACTACATAAAACAACGGCCGTTGTCCTCGCCGCAAAACTACGGGCGTTGTTTTGAGGTACCCCTATTATAAATGCAATGCAATGTAACTACGGCCGTTAAATGCACACTACGTATCAGATACCGGCCGTTGTATATACATCCCCGTGAAAAAATAACATGTCAATTATTTCCGGCCAGTAATACTGCAACAACGGCCGTGAATTTCAATGCGGCCGTGAACGTAAAACTTATATCTGCCGAATTAAATTTAATTTAAAAGAAAAAATTTCTGAGTGGTTTCTCGGGCTGGGCGCAGTATTTAAAGTAAATGACTAGTTTCAGCCCCCTTAAAACATGCTAGGAAGCAAAATTACACAACGGCCGTAGTTTCACGACTAGCCCGTACGCTCGTAATTCCACGGCCGTAGTTTCGGTCGCAAAAGTCCGGCCGGGGAAAACAACGGCCGGTATTTTACGTAGTGTGAACATAGCCTAATACTATATGGAGGCACAGGAGGACATTACTACTATATGGAGGCACAGGGGGACATTATTACAATATGGAGCCACAGGGGGACATTAATACTATATAGAGACACAGCGATACATTAATACTATAGGGAGGCACAGGGCGACATAATTACTATATGAAGGCACTGGGGGACATTATAATGGAGGCACAGTGGTATATTATTACTATATGGGAGTAAATAACTATTTAGTTAACAATAATTTTGTAATGTTTGAAAAGAAATATTATATGACCCGTCAACATACATATTTTCTGTGTATGACCAATTTAGCTGGCCGTGTTTGAGACACTTGCATTATAACTTGTTTCTTTAGATACATCATTTAACATGTGATACAGATAGGTTTATGTAAATTGTTAGATTAATAATTATCAGTCAATATAGAGTATGGGATAATTCTTATATTCCATGTCTGCTGCATCTGTATGTGTGCTATTAGCAGTGAAAAAAACAGCAGCACTCTTATTACTTCAGGTCACAGTTGGCACAAGGTAAGCATCTAGTGCCAAAAATACTATGGTACATTTTAAGAACAAAATGTCCCACATTGTTTACTATGAGCAATAGTCATAATTGATAAAATTTCGAAACAAAGAGCTAAGATAAAGGGGTATTCCAGTGATTTTTTTTCTTTATATAACTGCATTTAGTGGGCATTCACACATTCCATGTATATGTAGTGTCCCACCATAGGTGGTTCCCTAAGTTCTTATACCACCCAGGAAAAGTAACTGTTCTTATATGTTAACTTCATTGTGCCTACACTCTTTACACTTCTTCTCCCTCACTCTCACTTCTTGTCACACTGCCCTATATAAGGATGGGGGTTTTCTGTCAGGAGTCAGTTTTAGTCTAGTTCTTTTCTAGTGTGTGTGGGATACAGATTAGAGACCAGAGTTCCTGCTGAAGTAACTTAACCGGCCTGGCTTAGACCAGAGCCCTTGACAGGGACCAGACTCCTTTCTGTATGCTGAGACAGACAGAGAGGTATAATAGTGTTGAACACAAGAGGTGGGGTAACCGGACAATATGCAGTGGATTTCTTCTGTCACGACAGTTACTCCCAAAAGAATAGAAAGAGGAACTGATCCCCAGTAAAGCAAAGATGCATTAAGCCATCGTACTTTACTGACACACGTTCGTCCACTCGGGGATAGTCTTCAGTGGGAGATCAACCTAGAGACAAAGGCCTAGAATTCGGCTTCTTCCTTTGCTCAAGCCTATACTAAAGTTCTTCTCAGAGTATTGTCAAGTATTTTTGCACTAGCACTTCTAACCAGTATTTTTCTGTATTGCACTGAAGTTATTTTTCAAGTAAAGTTAAAGCACTGTTTAGGTCGGGACGCTGTCATCTCTGTTGCCGCACCTTGCACTTACAACTACTTTTCACATCAGTTCTACCAAGGTCCAGTGCCCCTGTGTGGGTAGTACCTCTCCTTGCCACTGTGACAAGTTGCCCCAAAACACCAGAGCCCATCAGCTGCACACAATATCTGCAGCCAGAACCCCAGGCCACAGCACATGGTATGTAAACACGAATGATGTGCTGCAGAACAGAATTTGGAATTTCTGGTATCATTCATTATGATGCTGGGAGCTCTGAAACAGATTAAATATTTGCACTACTGTACTGACACAGCATTGTGGTTTTGTGTGCCCTTCCCACTCAACCAATCAGTAGCCACAGTAGCCTTGTACCTCAGCCACTGACTGGCTCAGCATGGGGGTCTTTGTGTGACACAGGCACAAGGAAGTGACCGACATATAGAAGATAAGTATAGCACTTTTAGCATAGATAAATAGAAAAATCTCTGGAATATTTCTTTAAAATGTGTACTTTTTCATTCCGGATATTTTGTGATATTTCAGTTCAGTTGTATCAATCATCTCATCAAGTGATATAACATAAAAGAGGAGCCCATATTGCTTTCCACATTTGATTTTGCCTCTTAAGAACTGACAGTATTTCACAAATAGACCACAAAACAGATAGTGGACTTACTGAATTTCTAACAAATTTGGTCTGGGGCTAAACTGAGGTAAAGGGATTATCTGTTCTTCACCTTGAAACCCAACCATAAGGTCAGTTCATAGTCTCTGGTAGCAACACTTGACTTCCGAGTAGAATAGAATTCAGAAGCATGGTACCAGGAATAATAAGCAGGAGCAAACTTTTAAAGAACTGAGGTCAGTGCTGGCAGAGCGCTTGTAAAAGTGATGAGTAAACAGGTATGGGTCATGTCAGGCAGCGATCAGATAGCTTAGTGAGAAACAAGCCCGACCAGAATGAAGTAAACAGCTTTTAGGAAGGTAAATGCAGATCACATCACTAAATTGACAGGGCAGCTGCTGCAGAGAGTAAAGCAGGACATTGGCCATGGTAAGCAGGTGGCATCCTGTTATATGGTACAACTATTACTTTGACATTTATGTAATATGACAAAATAACAGCATGTCAACATTTCTAAGCAGCTAATTCAAAACTTCATATTATGACAACAAAATAAAAAAGTGGCAACATTTTTGTAGGTAAATAAATCAAAATCAAATAACGGCTACTACTATGAAACTGATTAAAGATAATCTTTACATTTTTACATCTTTAAAGGGAACCAATCATTAGAAAAACATGCCTCCAGCTAAATACAATGCAATATACTGTAGCCTCCAGCACTGTTTCCAACCATAGAAGTAATCGCTATCAGCATTACTTATATGGCCCAAAAACGTACTTTTGTAAATGTCCAACGTCGTAGGCTGGTGTCTCCACTATAAAATCTGCAACTCTGCGCTCTGACATTCCCATTTAAAGGAGAAGCCTGGTGAAAATTTTAATTAAAGTATTGTTTTGCCCCCCAAAAGTTATACAAATTACAAATATACACTTATTACGGTAAATGCTTATAAAGTTCTTTTTCCCTGCACTTACTACTGCACCAAGGCTTCACTTCCTGGATAACATGGTGATGTCACTTCCTGGATAACATGGTGATGTCACTTCCTGGATAAAATGGTGATGGCACTTCCTGGATAAAATGGTGATGTCACATTCTAAAGCATAAATTAACACACTGTGGATTTACCATCCTCACTACAGGTCGATTTATATGCAACTTTTTTTCACAGCATGTGAGCAAATATTCTACAATAACCATTTTCTCTAAAGAGATTGTCCAGCAAAAATCTTTTCTTTCAAATCAACTTGTGTCAGAAAGTTATATAGATTTGTAATTTACTTCTATTAAAAAATCTCCTACCATAATTATCAGCTGGTGTATGTTCTGCAGGAAATGTAGTAGATGTTTTCTATGGGGGATCCTGTCTCTGACAGAGGTGGCAGCAGAGAACACTGTGTCAGACTAAAAATAAAACAACATTTCCTGCAGGACATATAGTAACTAATAAGTATGAGACTTTTTTTTTATAGAAGTAAATTACAAATCTATATAACTTTCTGACACCAGTTGATTTGAAAGAAAACTATTTTCACTGGATAACCCCTTTAATAGACTTGTTCACGCACCATTGTTTTTTTTTAAAGAACTGACACTGATTGAAATGAAATCAGCATCCGTTCTTTTCTGAAGTGGCGGCATTGCATTGAATTCAATGCAATCCTGCCCACTGTGTTCTGACATTGTTATTCAAACGCTCTTTCTTTAGAACGGGTGTTAATGGACATGCCACCAAACAGAGTCTGGAAACAATAGCTGTTCACGCCACTGGCTGTACTTTACATTGTAATAATTGATTTGCTGCCACACCCAACATTGTCCACAATTCACTTGTAAAAGAATTATGTTTCTGCAGCCGATACAGCAGTATAGCCTGCAGGAAGGTGCCGAACGCCGCCTGGCAGTATAACACCGTCCACTGCTATACAACGAACATAGCCATACACTGCTCTGGTCTGT